>NW_006799561.1:0-862 GCF_000442215.2 Lipotes vexillifer
CTCCGCGGCACATGGGATCTTCCCAGACCGGGGCATGAACCCGTGTCCCCTGCATCGGCAGGCAGATTCTCAATCACTGCGCCACCAGGGAAGCCCCTAGATTATATTCTTTTTTGACCTACTGTTCTTCTTGGTGGCGTCAGAGGAACCAGCGCTTTGACTTTTCTAACAGCTGTACTGAGGTGGAATTCACACAGCACACTCTTCACCCACTCAGAAGTGCAGTTCTGTGGTCTGGGGTGTACACTCAGTCTGGGGATGTGATTTCTGCAGGACTGTCCAACCCTCTGGTGAGCAGGGCAGAAGCGGCTCAGACCCCATTTGAGTGTAGCCTGCTCAGATGTCCCTTTACTTCATTGCGTCTACACAGCAGGGCTCCAGAGGGTGCCTCTCACCGGGCTACCTGGGCTGAACTCAGCCTGGCCTCTCGTGTGCCTTTGGACCGGTGTGCTTTGGTCTCGTCACCACTGGGCTTGGCCAGCAGTGTTGCCGCATCGCAGCGCTGCCGTGAGGGTCCAGGGAGCGGCCGTATGTGGCGCCTGGGCCAGTGAGAGCCGGAGGGCCCAGCTGCCACATGGCATCGAAAAGTCTGAGCAGCAGGGGACCCTCTGTCTAAAGTGACATTTGCATTTCTAGGGTGGACCAGCCGTACCCAGTTTGAGGAAACGTGGGCCACCCTCCTCGGTGTCCTGGTGACTCAGCCCCTTGTGATGGAGCAAGAGGAGAGCCCCCCTGAAGTAAGGCCCCGGGCGGGCGCCGGTGTCTGCTTGCCGGCGCACGGGCACTTAGAGCAGCTCGCGAGCCATGCGTGCTGGGAGAGGCAGGGTGGCAAGCTCTTGCTTTTCTGTCTCACCACGTTTTT
>NW_006799562.1:0-970 GCF_000442215.2 Lipotes vexillifer
AGACACTACCAGAAAACTACTAGAGCTCATCAATGAATTTGGTAAAGTTGCAGGATACAAAATCAATACACAGAAATCTCCTGCATTCCTATACACTAACAATGGAAGATCAGAAAGAGAAACTAAGGAAACAATCCCATTTACCATCACATCAAATAGAATAAAATACCTAGGAATAAACCTTCCTAAGGAGGCAAAAGACTTGTACTTAGATAAGATGTTGATGAAAGAAATCAAACATTGCACAAACAAGTGGAGAGATATACCATGTCCTAGGATTGGAAGAATCAATATTGTGAAAATGACTATACTACTCAAAGCAATCTACAGATTCAGTGTAATCCCTACCAAATTATTGATGGCATTTTTCACAGAATTAGAACAAAAAGATTTACAATATGTATGGAAACACAGAAGACCTCGAATAGCCAAAGCAGATCTTGAGAAAGAAAAACAGATTCAGGGTCCCTGACTTCAGACTATACTACAAAGCTATAGAAATCAAAACAGTTTGGGAGACTTACCTGGTGGTGCAGTGGTTAAGAATCCATCTGCCAATGCAGGGGACATAGGTTCAATCCCTGGTCCGGGAAGATCCCACATGCCTTGGAGCTACTAAGCCCGTGCACCACAACTACTTAGCCTGCGCTCTAGAGCCCGTGTGCCACAACTACTGATGTCCACGTGCTTAGAGCCTGTGCTCTGCAACAAGAGAAGCCACTGCAATGAGAAGCCTGTGCACCACAGCAAAGAGTAGCCCCCTCTCACTGCAACTAGACAAAAGCACATACGCAGCAATGAAAACCCAATGCAGCCAATAATAAAGAAATTAATTTAAAAGAAAAAGAAATAAGGCCCTGATTGTTAAAAAAAAAAAAAACACAAAGAAACAAACAAGAAAACAGTTTGGCACTGGCACAAAAACAGAAATATAGATCAATGGAACAGGATAGAAAGCCCAGAGATAAAC
>NW_006799563.1:0-564 GCF_000442215.2 Lipotes vexillifer
CGAACCAGTGTCCCCTGCATCGGCAGGCGGACTCTCAACCACTGCGCCACCAGGGAAGCCCTTACGGGAACTTTTAATTATGGAAAGTTGCAAGAATTGTACAAAGAACCCTTGTTTACTTTTCAGATTCCCCACTTGTTAACATTTTACCACATTTGCTTTATCTTCTCTTTTTCTCTCCATACACACACAAACACACACACATGCACAAACACACACACAGTATTTTTTTTCCTTCTGAACCATTTAAGAGTAAGTTTCAGACATGATAACCCACAGTATATATTTTCTAAGAACAAGGACATTCACTTACATAACTACAGTACAATAATCAAAATCTGGAACTCAACATCGATAACATTCTATCCTCTAATCTACAGACTTTATGCTTTGCCTACTGTTCCAATAATGTTATTTATAGAAAAAATAAAAATAATATCTTTTTTTCTGGTCCAAGATGCAATTCAGACTCACAAATTGCATTTAGTTTTCAAAGCCAATTTAGTCTCCCTTAACTAGAACAGTTTTTCAGGTTTTGTCTTATCCTTAATATATATATATATA
>NW_006799564.1:0-32177 GCF_000442215.2 Lipotes vexillifer
ACTACAGACCAATATCACTGATGAACATAGATGCAAAAATCCTCAGCAAAATACTAGCAAACACAATCCAATAGCACATTAAATGGATCATACATCACGATCAAGTGGGGTTTATTCCAGGAATGCAAGGATTCTTCAATATACGCAAATCAATCAACGTAATACACCATATTAACAAATGGAAGGAGAAAAACCATATGATCATCTCAATAGATGCAAAGAAAGCTTTCGACAAAATTCAACACCCATTTATGATAAAAACCCTGCAGAAAGTAGGCACAGAGGGAAATTTCCTCAACATAATAAAGGCCATATATGACAAGCCCACAGCCAACATCATCCTCAATGGTGAAAAACTGAAAGCATTTCCACTAAGATCAGGAACAAGACAAGGTTGCCCACTCTCGCCACTCATATTCAACATAGTTTTGGAAGTTTTAGCCACAGCAATCAGAGAAGAAAAGGAAATAAAAGGAATCCAAATCGGAAAAGAAGAAGTAAAGCTGTCACTGTTTGCAGATGACATGATACTATATGTAGAGAATCCTAAAGATGCTACCAGAAAAGTACTAGAGCTAATCAATGAATTTGGTAAAGTTACAGGATACAAAATTAATGCACAGAAATCTCTGGCATTCCCATACACTAATGATGAAAAATATGAAAGTGAAATCAAGAAAACACTCCCATTTACCATTGCAACAAAAAGAATGAAATATCTAGGAATAAACCTACCTAAGGAGACAAGAGACCTGTATGCAGAAAATTATAAGACACTGATGAAAGCAATTAAAGATGATACAAAGAGATGGAGAGATATACCATGTTCTTGGATTAGAAGAATTAACATTGTGAAAATGACTCTACTACCCAAAGCAATCTACAGATTCAATGCAATCCCTATCAAACTACCACTGGCATTTTTTACAGAACTAGAACAAAAAATTCCACAATTTGTATGGTAACACGAAAGGCCCTGAATAGCCAAAGCAATTTTGAGAACGAAAAACGGAGCTGGAGGAATCAGGCTCCCTGACTTCAGACTATACTACAAAGCTACAGTAATCAAGACAGTATGGTACTGGCACAAAAAGAGCCGGGCGCACCTCCGGCCACCGCGACCCTGGACGGAGGCGCGGGCGCAGGGCTCAGGTCACCTTATCTTTGATAAAGGTGGCAGGAATATACAGTGGAGAAAGGACAGCCTCTTCAATAAGTGGTGCTGGGAAAATTGGACAGGTACATGTAATTAGAACACTCTCTAACACCATACACAAAGATAAACTCAAAATGGATTAGAGACCTTAATGTAAGTCCAGACACTATAAAACTCTTAGAGGAAAACGTAGGCAGAACACTCTATGACAGTAATCACAGCAAGATCCTTTTTGACCCACCTCTTAGGGAAATGGAAATAAAAACAAAATTAAACAAATGGGACCTAATGAAACTTCAAAGCTTTTGCACAGCAAAGGAAACCATAAACAAGACCAAAAGACAACCCTCAGAATGGGAGGAAATATTTGCAAATGAAGCAACTGACAAAGGATTAATCTCCAAAATTTATAAGCAGCTCATCAGCTCAATAACAAAAAAACAAACAACCCAATCCAAAAATGGGCAGAAGACCAAAATAGACATTTCTCCAAAGAAGATATACAGACTGCCAACAAACACATGAAAGAATGCTCAACATCATTAATCATTAGGGAAATGCAAATCAAAACTACAATGAGATATCATCTCACACCGGTCAGAATGGCCATCATCAAAAAGTCTAGAAACAATAAATGCTGGAAAGGGTGTGGAGAAAAGGGAACACTCCTGCACTGCTGGTGGGAATGTGAATTGGTACAGCCACTATGGAGAACAGTATGGAGGTTCCTTAAAAAACTACAAATAGAGCTACCATATGACCCAGCAATCCCACTACTGGGCATATACCCTGAGAAAACTATAATTCAAAAAGAGTCATGTACCACAATGTTCATTGCAGCTCTGTTTACAATAGCCTGGAGATGGAAACAACCTAAGTACCCATCATCGGATGAATGGATACAGAAGATGTGGCACATATATACAATGTTATATTACTCAGCCATAAAAAGAAACGAAATTGAGCTATTTGTAATGAGGTGGATAGACCCAGAGTCTGTCCTACAGAGTGAAGTAAGTCAGAAAGAGAAAGACAAATACCGTATGCTAACACATATGTATGGAATTTAAGAAAAAAAAAAATGTGATGAAGAACCTAGGGGTAAGACAGGAATAAAGACACAGACCTACTGGAGAAGGGACTTGAGGATATGGGGAGAGGGAAGGGTGAGCTGTGACAAAGCGAGAGAGAGGCATGGACATATATACACTACCAAACGTAAGGTATATAGCTAGTGGGAAGCAGCCACATAGCACAGGGAGATCAGCTCGGTGCTTTGTGACCACCTAGAGGGGTGGGATAGGGAGGGTGGGAGGGAGGGAGATGCAAGAGGGAAGAGATATGGGAACATATGTATATGTATAACTGATTCACTTTGTTATAAAGCAGAAACTAACACACCATTGTAAAGCAATTATACTCCAATAAAGATGTAAAAAAAAAAACAAAAAAAACCTCCTAGAACTAATAAATGAGTTCAGCAAGGTTACGAGAGCTAGATCGACACATAAAACTCAATCACATTTCTATATAATAACAATGAACATGTGGAAATTGAAATTAAAAACAGAATGTCACTGACAACCACCCCAGAGAAAACGAAGTACGTAGGTATATACACTCATTAGGCATACAGTAAATAAATGGAGTGACATGCCAAGTCCATAGCATAATAAAGATGTCAATTCTCCCCCGAATGATCTATAGGTTTAATGAGATTCCTATCAAAATTGCAGCAAGGTTTTTGGTAGACATAGACAAGTATATTCTAAAGTTTATATGATAAAGCACAGACATTAGAATAGCTCAAAGAATCTTTATAAAAAGGAATACATGGGCTTCCCAGGTGGCTCAGTGGTTGAGAATCTACCTGCCAATGCAGGGGACAAGGATTCGAGCCCTGGTCTGGGAAGATTCCCACATGCCGCAGAGCAACTAGACCCATGAGCCACAACTACTGAGCCTGCACTTCTGGAGCTTGTGCTCCGCAACAAGAGAGGCCGCGACAGTGAGAGGCCCGCGCACCGTGATGAAGAGTGGCCCCCCCGCTCGCCGCAACTAGAGAAAGCCCTCGCACAGAAACTAAGACCCAACACAGCCAAAAATAAATAAATAGATAGATAAATAAATAAAAGAATACAGTGGGAAGAATCCCTCTACTTAATACCAAGACTAACTTAGCTACAATAATGAAGACAGTGTATAATTGGCAGAATGACAGACATATAGGTCAATGAAACGGAACAGAGAATCCAAAAATAGACCCACACAAATATGCTCAACTGATTTTTGATAAAACTGCAAAAGCAATTCAATGGAGGAAGAATAGAATAGCTTTTCAACAAATGGTGTTGAAGCAATCGGATACCCATAGGCAAAATATATGAACCTTAGCCCACTTCACACCTTATACCAAAATTAACAAAAGATTTATCACGTACATACATGTAAAGTGTAGAACAATAAAACTTTACGGGGGAAATAGGAGGAATTCTTTAGGATCTAGGGCTAGACAGAGATTTGACAGAAATTTTATTTATGGATAAATAAAAACTTTATCCATAAAAGGAAAAAATTACTAAATCGAACCTTATCAAAACGAAAAACTTTTCCTTTGAGAAAGCCCATGTGAAACGGATGAAGAGGTAAGCTACAGAATGGAAGAACATATTTGCAAACCCCATATCCAACCAAGAACTAGTACCTAAAATATATAAAGAACTCTAAAAAACTCAACAGTAATAAAATAAACAATTCAATTAGAAAATGGGAAGAGTCACGAATAGACATTTCACTGAAGAGGAGATACAGATGGCAAATCAACACATGAAAACACGTTCAACATCATTAACCATCCGGAAAATGCAAATTAAAAACCACAATGAGATATCGTTATGCACTTACTAGAATGGCTAAAATAAAAAAAATAGCAACAATACCAACTGCTGGTGAGGATACAGAGAAGCTGAACTACTCATACTTTGCTGTTCAGAATGTAAAATGATATGGAAGCAACTTGACGGTTTCTTGCAGAACTAAACATGTAGTTACTATACAACCCATTGATTGCATTCGTGGGCATTTATCCCAGAGAAATGAAAACTTGTGTTCACACAAAAAACCTGTACATGAATGTTTATAACAGGTTTACTTTCAATGCCGAGACGAGAATCAACCCAGACTTCCTTCAGTGGGGGTATTATCAAACAAACTAAGGTTCATATATAATATACCAAGGAATACTACTCAGCAATAAAAACAAACAAACTACTGATATGTGCAATAAGTTGGATGAACCTCTTGGAAATTATACCGAGTGAAAAAAGTCAGCCCGCCAAAGGTCACATACTGTATGTTTTCATTTCCATAATATTTTTGAAATGACAACATTCTAGAAATGGAGAATGAATTGGTGGTTGCCAGAGGTTAGGGATGAGTCAGGGGCAGAAGGCAAATGCGTGTGGCTTGGAAAGGCAACACCTGGGATCCCTGTGGTCAGGCACTGTTCGGTATATTGCTGTGGTCATGGATAGAGCAATCTACACATTTGATGAAACTATATGAAACCAAATAGACACACACAGGCACAACTGAGTACAAGTAAAATGGGAAATCCGAATAAGATCGGTGGGTTCTATCAATGTCAACATCCTGCTTGTGATATTCTAGAATAGTTTTGCAAAATGTCATCATCGGGGAAACTGGGTACAGGATACAAGGGATATCTCTGTATTATTTCGTACAACTGCACGAGAATCTACCTCAACTGAAATTTCAATTAAAAAGTAAGTCGGGCTTCCCTGGTGGCGCAGTGGTTGAGAGTCCGCCTGCCGGTGCAGGGGACATGGTTCGTGCCCCGGTCCGGGAAGATCCCACGTGCCGTGGAGTGCCTGGGCCCGTGAGCCATGGCCGCTGAGCCTGCGCGTCTGGAGCCTGTGCTCCGCAACGGAAGAGGCCACAACGGTGAGAGGCCCACGTACCAAAAAAAAAAAAAAAAAAAGTAAGTCAATGAACTAGGCTTGAAGGGCGACACCTAGAATTGTAAATGAGGATGCCAGATGCTGGGTTTACCATCTCTTTAATCCTCACAGTGTTTGCTGCTTATGCCAGGGGTTCCGATCTTAGCACTAAAAGCTTTATTCAATTATCTTCACTCCCTAAATGTAAGCTCTAGGAGGGCAGGGCCCACAACTATCTTTCTGATCATCTGATTCTCAAGACTTCCCATTATATGAACCAAGTTGCCTAACATGCAGTTGCTGAACGAATGAGCCTTCATTCAAGTGCACTGGCTACTCTATCTCATTGAAGTCTTGATGCAAGCTCTGAAATGGCTATTATCCCTATTTTATCCCATGGGGAGTAGGGGATGAAGTTTCCAACAGGTTAAACGGCTTGCTTAAACTATGAGCTAATGATGAGTTTTTAAGACTTGTTATTACTCCAAATCTAAAGACCTGTCTACAATGCCACACAGATCAGCCATGTACTTGGGCTCAGATGCAGTACCACATGGTAATACAAGCCAGCTCTTATATAGAAATACGGGATAGTATATTCCTATAACAGAATGACTAGTACCTGTAACAGAAGCGCCTGTTGGCAGGTTAACGTGGCAGGTTACAGATGGGGCCTCATGGAAGATGTCTCTGGTAAAAGACTGTCTGCAGGATCAGGCTGATATCCCAAGCAAAAATGACTCACTGATCAGAAATATAAATGTCAATGGCTCCTCTTCTGTTTCTTCCGTATTATGTCTTAGATAACATGATCCAAGAACCTATTCAACTAAATTCTAAGCCTACTATCTTTCTGTTTCCTTGGAAATGCGAGTAACCAGGAATATATGAGATAAATTCCAAGTTCTATCAATGTTTATTTGGTAAAAGGATTATGAGTTGGAAAATACGCTTACTTCAAAGTTTAGTTTTTGCTGACTGGCTCGTGTTAGCAGATATTTTATGGTAAAATTATATGGTCTCATTGTAGAAATGGGTGATTTTTTTTTTCATGCCCTTCAATAAATTATATAATCTTCATACAGATATTCAATTACTCTTGGTAAATGTATTCTTAAATACTTTATATTTTGGTTAATATTTTGAATGCAGCCTTTTTTCTATTTCCAGCTTTAATTACTGCTAGTATGGGGAAAATCAGTTGATTTGGGTATACTTACCTTATGTCTAGCCAACTCTCCACATTTTCTTATTGCTACTTATTTTTACTACAGTACTTTAGTTTCTCTAGAAACTAAAGAAATTATAATTATATAATTTTAAAGTGAAGAACATCTTGTTCTTTTCCCCATTATGTAAGTCTTCTTTTGGTCTTATTACATTTGCTCTAACTTCCAAAACAATAGTAATATTGATGGGTATAGTGAACATCCTTGTCTAGTTTCTGATTTAAATGGAAAGCACGATTAAGTGCTTTCACTGTTTAAAATATTTGTAGTAGATTTTTAATAAGATCCTTGACTATATTATAAGACTTTCCTTCTCTGTCTAGTTGACTTAGGTGTATTTGTTGTTGTTTTGGTTGGTTAGTTGGTTAGTTGGTTAGCTGGTTGGTTGGTTGGTTTTACAGCGACTGCTGAATTTAAACAAATGCCTTTTTGGCATCACTGATGGAACCATAAAATTGTTCTTTAATTTGTTGCTATAATAAATTACATTGATAGAGAATAAAACCAATACGTAAATAAAGAAATGACATGAAAATTTAATTACTTCTAGTAAATAATGCATTAATACCCTGTCAGCAAGCTCCAACTCACAGCAAGTGGCAACTTTTAACAAAATCTAAAAAAGCTCTCACTTGTAGGCAAATGCATCTAAAGAATGTCTTAGAAGATTTTCTTCAGCATAGAAATCAATAATAATTTTAGAAGAATCTTGGGGAGATATTATGAATGAACTTAATATCATAAAGTCAAAAGTGTTTATTTCCCTACCTACAAAACATCCTATTTCCATTCAAGGCTTTTTTTTTTTTTTTTTTTAATGCACATGAAAATTTCAGTAGCCTGTGCTCAAATCATGTTACAAACAAGAAGGTGAAATAGTTACAGTCGGAAAGGAGCTAGCATCTGTGTCCCAGCTAAGTGGCAAGCATGAGGTCAGGTTCTCAAGTATATCATCTCCTTTGATCCTAAGAGTTCTCTGCACAGTTCTCTGTATACTCTGTATTCAGTATAGCAATATACTGAACAGTGCCTTAGCAGCAGCTAAGACCTGAGAAATGATGGGTTGTGCATATCTCCTGGGGCCCCCAGAGAGCCTTCGCAGGCAGGTGCTATTAATTTCCCCCAGGTAGCAGGTGAGGAAACTGAACTCTTAGACAGGCTAAACAGATTTTCCAAAACCACCCGGCTGCTGAACGGCAGAGCTGGGAGGCAAATCCTGGGACAAAAAGACATACTTGTTTGATGAATACTGGCAGTATCTGGTGGCTAAAAAGCATAGGCTTCATGTCAGCAGATGGACACTTGAATACTGTCTCAGGATTCCACTAGCTGCGCGCTCTTAGGCCAGTTAGTTAACCCCTCTGTACCCCAGTTTCTCGTGTGTATAATTAAGACCACTGAGCACCTATGTCACAGGGCTGCTATGAGACTCAAAAGAGGTACTGCATACAAAACCTAGGTATGGACTATAGCATGGCCTCAGTACCTATTAGCTAATATTCTATTTATTTTCATTATTATTCTCATTATTTTTGTCATCATCGAAACTGATTCTCTAATGACTCTGAGTAAATCATCACTGATATCAAGAATAAAACACCAACAGGAGCCATTCAAATGACTCTCAATAGCTAATAAAAACGAATAAAGTCCAACTATCCACTTAGCCAAGCCACAGAATACACCACTGTTCAGGTAAGTCATAAAGTCTTCCCTGCACCTGTTACAATGATTGATCCTTGGGCAATCCTTGGACCCTTGGATTAAAATTCAAGCAATACATTGACATTTTAATAGAACAAATGATTTAAATACATTTAATTTGTTAGGCGGTAACTATTTTTGTAATATATACCGGCGGATTTGGGAAGTTCCCCCAAAAAAGTATAGAGAAAGGCTTCATCCAAGAGGGTGAAGCAGGTAAAGAAAATGGGATTGACATTGACAGAGACCGTAAACCCCGAAGCTACCCGGAATGAAGCACTCAAATTTGCAGCCCAGGCCCTGTGAAAAACAGTCCCTTAAGTACGGGTTTTCCCTCCCCCTTATTTTCTGTCATCTCTAAAATACTATTAAAAATAATCGATCAAGGTACTTCTTGCGCTCTTACCCTTAAAAGAATGTTTTAAGATAAACTGATTCAAAGAGGAGGGAAAAAAAGAAACGGGCCTTGGATTTTCATGCTGAAACTTAAAATGAAAGTTGTTTCCAAGAAAAAGTGAGATCCATGTCACCTCCTCCCAGATGCCTTCCAGGAATTTTCTAGGAAATGTTTAATGATCAGCTCTGGTGGGGAGCAGGGGGTCCTGGTTTGTAGCACTTGCCAGTTCCCATGGTGTAAATATTCCCAACAAGGGTGAACTCAAGATATTAACATGATGCCTGAACTGAACGCAGGGGACAGGTCCAATCTATTCTTGCTGGCACACCATGGATGCCGTTGCTACCCCAGCCTTCCATCTCACTAGCTTGTTTTATATAGGCTTTGAGGCATCCATCACTGCCAGAAATCATCTGATCCATTTGTTAGCCCCTTCCTGTCACCTTTGACCCCATCAGAATGGTAGCTTCATGAGCCTAAGAGACATGTGTGCTTGGTCACCTCCATACTTCCCTTATCTGCTCTAGACCATGACTTGATACAGCAAGTACTCACTCAATGCCTGGGTAATAAATGAATACACGATGGGGTGGAAGAAGAGGGGGAAAGGAGACGGAGATGAGGAAAAAGCACAGGAAAGAGAAGACGGGACATATGTGTACCAACCGGGCCAAATCTTGGCCTTCCTGTTCCTTTCTTTAGCAGTTGGGGTACCATCTTGGGGTCATCTCTTCCCACTAGGCAGGCTTATCAGCACAGCCAAGAACTGTCAAAAAGTTAACCTAAACCATGCTTCCTTCTGGCCAAATATGGACCAGAAATCTTGCCATGTGTTTTTTTCAATCCCAAACTTTTTCAGGGACCTTTATTTTAAAAAAGCGAGAGAGAGAGAACTTGATCTCCTGCAGCTCAAAAAATCCGCTAAAACCCATTCTGATTAAAATGACATCGGTAACTTATCATCACCACAAAAAGTTCACGCTGACAGGTGCTTTAAACAAAACCACGTACAAGTGGGTGCTGATTTTTTCTCTAATTTGGATTTCCTACTGTTGAACATAAGAGGTCCAAGTCTTGATTCTAAATCCCAGGCATCAGCATCCTTTCTGATGGAGAAAAGCAGAAGAGCTGCCTAACACTGATGGATGGAAACTGTTTGAGTGACAAGAAGGATCTGTGGCTAAAGAGGAGTTTCTTCATTTTCAGACTGATGGAGAAAAAAGAGCCTTTCCCCTGAGTCAGAAGTCTAAACGTCAGCGTAATGAAACAGTGGATGTCATCTCTGCACAGCTCATCTTGAAAGCTTATGTTTAATAGACAAAAGATAATATCCCGCTTTGTGTGAGCGAGATGTCCTCTGAAGCCGACTGGCCCATAAATCTACATCTAAAGAATCTGGGGTGGTGTTTCTTAATTCCTGCATGGCTGGCTGCCTGCTGCGCCCGGCACGCTCCCTTAGTGCAGGAACGGCGGGGAGGGATTTGTGAGCGCAGGGGAAATCTAGAAGAGTCTGCATTGTTTTTTGCTGATTGCCCAGAGAGACAGAATCTGCTGAACTCCAAAAGGATGGCACTCCTCAGACGTCAGGGTTGCAGGGTATGAAAGAATGCAGCTTAAAAACTTGCCATCATCAAACAGCAAGTGATGACCAGAGCTGAGGGAAGAGGTCCCCTCTGATCCCCTCTGTCCCAAGGAAGGGAGGGGTCAAAAGCAACCACATCATGCATGCCCCCTTCTCAAAGAACACAGTAGGTCCAAGAAATCATTGGCCACCAACTCCATGTGCTAGAAGGCTTGGAGCATGCATTTTGGGGAAGTGTCTGAAACGCCATTTTTGGTTTAGCGGCTGAGTTAGAATGTGTTATTGGACAGGACTGGCACACTTGGTCAGTTTCTTATGAGTGCACGTTAAGTTCTCTACCAAACAACACAAAACAAAAACCCAACCAGGTGAGAAGCTTAATGATTCTAATGGAGTCAAGACCATGGGGCACCGTGAATATGAAAAATCCAGAAATACGTTATCAGGCCCCTTGGTGCTGACAACACAGTAAAAACCCAGCTGGAACTGTGGTCTGCTGCCAGAGCCGAAATCGGTGTTGATGCTAAAATGATCAAAAATGGGAAAGTCCCTATTTGGGGAATTGCAACCTTGCTTCTTTCAGAGTTTATGGGGAGGGTCTTCAGTACATGCCCTATTAAAATTAATATGTAACAAAATTCTTTTCAGTTCTAGATACTGTCTGTAAATTTATTTGGGCAAATAAATGCCCAGGGCCATTTCTCAAGGGCCATTTCTACCTCTTTTACTTTACCCACCCTGGGATGAGCGCAAATCATTCTGGTGAAAGTTAGTTTCATAGTAAGCAAACACCATAAACCTATTTTATGACTTGGAGCATTTAAAAACATTCCAACAGAACCGTCACAATGCTATTTTCCTGTGATCCTTTAAAAACTAAAATATATATATAGAGAGAGACAGAGAACACGTTATTTCCACAACTAGATTCCAAGGAAGCTAAAGAAACTGTGTTTGGACGTTAGTAAAAATGATGGACAAATCTTTTTGCAAAAATTTCAACCTGGCTTGCCTTGTGTAACACAAAGAGGCTCTCTGGCACTAGATGTCAAATGAATTGCAGGCAAAGTGTGTTACACTAATTCACTTGGCAGTTTAAGCAAAACCAAGAAAACAGCATTAAACCGGATCCCCATATGCCAACAGGGCACCAACGTTTTGCTCCGGTTGATGAAATTTGACTGTAAATCTTTCCTGCCTTAACTTAATCAGGAGCAGCACAAAGAAGACCTGTCCTTCTCTTGGCATTGTGTAAAATGGTTTATTTGTCCTCTTAGGAGGTGTGCTGATAGATAAATCCCAGGTATGATGATGATTATTTTGAACTATTATTATGAGTTACTATTATCACTTTTCCTGAGACAGTGGGAATGGGGCACGGGAAACCCGTGGACCAGACGGAGCTATGTGCGAACGCTGAAGGGAGAACATCTATCTTCGTTCAGGGCAGTTTCGGTAATATTTCAGGAGAGAAAGAAGGGAATGTATTGCCTGTAAGCCTGACCGTGGTTGAACTATGCATGTCATCTAGCCTGTTCTGCTCTCCGCTCTGGTGCACTGAATACATTCAAGACATCTATGAAAATTCATTGACTCTGCTACATTTGCTGAGTACCTACTGTGTGCCTGGGCCTTTGCTATGAATGAAGAGGCACGGAATGTGATGTGGGTCTCGGCCTGCAGGGGCTCACGTCTAATTCATAGCGCGATAGCGACATCTAAGCAGATAACAGGCAGGTAAGTTGCCAGGCTGGAACTCTGTGACATTCACTGTCATTCGGTGGACCCCTCATCTAGTTTGGTTATATCCACTTTGTAGAACGGTCTCAGGTAAACCTTCCGGCCCTGGTCCCGTGAATCAGGGCAGAACCAGGATTCACCGCCCGGTCTGTGTCCAGAGCTGTGTTCTCTAACCCGTCTACTGTGGGGTAGGGCTCAAAGGAGTAAGGGGGCAATGCTTGCGACAGGGAAGGAGGTGAGGAAAGCTCAGGAAAGCCTTTGCAGAGGGGGTGACACCTCAACTGTGTCAGGACAGCTCATTCAAAATGGGAATGGCATCCAGGGAGAGGGGAAGGCCTTGGCAAAGGCATGGAAGGGGCCCCTGGTGAGTCACTAAAAGGCCCCCCAGCTGAGAAGTGGACCAAAGCCACCCCCTCCAAGCGAAAGGATGGACACTAATGACACATTTTCCTATGAGGCCAGCACCTTGTTCTTAGAACATGAAACCTTCCCAAACTTTAATGACTCTCTGAAACAACTTCTGGCCTTTGGAAAGTGGGGCATCCAAGAAAAACAATCAAGGACCATTTGAAGGCACACGCAGCGTTCTCGGAGAATTATTTCTGGCCGTGGTCTCTGCCACGGATCACAGCCCTTCGGCATTCAATCACAAGGTTGAAAGGTATTAACTAGAACCCACGCAGTCCCGGGCAACCGTCTGCATATAACGTTTTACTTTCTTGGAATGTAAAGGGGTCTGTGTTCATCTAGAATTTTTTTTTTTTTACCGATTTCATCCTCAAAACTTCAAAGTGTTTTTCTCTCTGCCCCCTCCCCCCTATCTTGTACTTATGTCATGTCCCCCCAGTGTTGGTTCTGTGTTTGTGGAGGCACAGACCCAGCATCCTCAGGATGGGGGCCAGCAGTGTAACCCACAGGCACACCTGGAAGTCGTTAAGGATGGGAGAGAAGGAGCCGGGGGAGGGAGGAGGGGAAAGAGGGGGAAGGAGAAGGGGAGGCGGAGGGGGGAAGGAGCTAACTGAGTACATGTTGAATAATGAATGAATGATACAACAGGATGGGGAGGGCCAGGGGGCAGGAATTCCTGGAAATACCACTCCAGACCTCCTCATGCATCTGGCACCTGGACAGGATGGAGTCAGTCCACCCAAGCCCTGGCCTGGCCATCTCTCTCAGGAACATGAGTTGTGGATCCCTGAACAAATAGTTAATCTTGATGTCCTCTCTCTGGAGCTCTGACCTCCCATCCCACACAAGCTCTGTCCCAATCCTAATGGGCTGAAGGAGCCAGGCAGGAAAAATGACCAAACCGTGTGACCAACCTATGCCTCATTCTGGGCAAATCAGTAACAGGCCCAGAGGTTGGCAGGCTCATGCCAGCATCCCACCCACTCTGTCCATACTTCGGCTGCATCTCTCAACACAGAGACTTGCTCACAAAGGCCATCAGCCCACACCACTCTGCATGCCCAGCCTTCGCTCTTGTACATCCACCTAGAACACCTCCTTCTCAAATGGCTCTTTTCAAGGCTCTGTTCAAATGGCACCTCCACCCTGAAGGCCTCACGTCTTCTCCTACCCCAGGAGGTTCAGGCCTGGTGGCATTGCATAGACTGGCGTTTGCCTAGAAGTAATAGAGCCCCCTCTCCCTAAAGCTGTTGCTCTGTGATCTTCGTGCGCACCCAGTTGCAGCCTGCTCCTTGGATGCACCCCCAGGGGGATGCGCAGTGAGTGACAAGAGGAGCCACCTGGCCCCTGGTCATGTTGCTCATGTACATCTTGAGATAACTCTTGTCCGTCTCTGAGATGGACAGACGTTCCAGTGGTGCCAGGAGGGCATTGGACAAGATCACTCTCCCCCAAACTTCAGGCATTTATTACCCTATTTTCCCCTATCTACGTATTACTGTGCACCTAAAAAATTATTTTAATTAGTTATTATTATTATTTTATTTATTTTTTTTTGGCTGCACAACATGTGGGATCTTAGTTCCCCGACCAGGGATCGCACCTGGGCCCTTGGCAGTCCTAACCACTGGCCCACCAGGGAATTCCCTGTACACTTAAAATTTCTTTTTCTTTAATTGTGATAAGATACATATAACAAAATTTACCATTTGTAAGTGTACGGTTCTATGGCATTCACTATTATGCAACCATCACCACATTCCATCTCCAGAATTTTTTCGTCTTCTCCAACTGAAACTCTGTCCCATCAAACCATAACTCCCCATTCCTCTCTTCCTGAAGTCCCTCATTATGCCAAGTGTGAGCCAAAGGCGAAGATGTTCCAAAGAAGCAGCTAACAGACAAATACTTTGTCAAAAATTCCACCAGGTTACCTCGGGATAATGTCAGGGGTCAAACATGTCATTCCGAGGGAGAGAAAGTCAACACCCTGAAGTGCCACCTCGACTTCCTGTTATCCTGGAGCATTCGTAAGCGAGTTATATCTGTAAAGGTTTAATTGCCAAATCTGTCCAATGTTACCAGCTATTATAAAATTGGACACAAATAAAACGCATACTAATTTTAAGGCCAACATCTCCGGGTTTTCTTTTGATATATATTGCCAAGATTGTCAAGCCCCTTAGTTCCTGATGAATTTGATGTCGTCATTTTCTTCTAAAAGGAAGCATGGTGATTTTATGAGGTCTATCTAGGAAATATACGCCATAGGGATTCGTGCTACGGGATGCAAGATAAAAGTGCCTCCTTACTAGAAGGGAAGCATTAGACCCTGCGTGTGCCTGCCGCAGAGATCCATAAAATTCAAGGAATTTCCTTCCTGAAGCTTGAGGATATTCATATTAATGAAGTTGGAATTAGCTGGTAGACAGAGAATTGCTACTAACATTTGGCAGTTTATGGTAATAAAATGTCACCATCAGCCCTACTCTGTTGTTTTCTCCCACCTAAGAGCTCTATTTCCCCACCTATTTTCTTTAAGAAAAAGGGAGAGGATTGATTTAATTTAATGGATTCATCCAATAACTCCCACAGCTTGGACAGTTTACATACATATTTCATATTATGTATTATAGATACGATTATACATATTCTGGAAATGCCAAGAAGTTCCTGGTACGTGTCTGTTGAACTGTTTGCTGCAGGAAACATCATTCCCATGGTGAACTGGGAAGCTGAGGCTTACTCATATTTAATCACCTGCCCCAGGTCACACACTGCAAAGGGATGAAGAACTTTGTCCAGACTGTCTCTGGAGTCCATGCTCTGTCCACCCATCGAGAGCAGAAGGTCACCCTTTCCAATGCTGGTGCCATGTTCCTGTTACTTTTTCTCTCAGTGACAATTTCACATAAATGTGCATAAAAAGTAGCATAGCTATGACAGTCACACCTCATGGCTTTCCTGACTCTCACTTGGACACTTTCAGGTACAAATATTTCCTGTTCAGGTAAGGTTGGCATTCAGATAATGACTTTTGAAACTTACAAGACCCAAACTGTATTCTCCCAAACTCACGTACGTAGTCAAACTATATTTAAATACATAAAATTAAAATTGCTGCATTAAAAAAAATTACAAAGTTGAAAACTGTGACTAACAGAAAAAAAAAAAATTTACAACAGATGGCAATGGGCTGGTCTCAATTGATATGGAGCTCTCCACTCATAAATAAGAATAATCTAATAGGAAGCTGGACCAAGAATATGGAAAGGCAGTTCAGAAAAGAAGAAATGCAAATGGCCAAGCAAAACATAAAAATCAACCCAATCTCAACTGCATCCATAATTAAAAAGTGAAATTAAAAAATGATGATGAGGGCTTCTCTGGTGGCGCAGTGGTTGATCGTCCGTCTGCTGATGCAGGGGACGCGGGTTCGTGCCGCGGTCCGGGAAGATCCCACATGCCGCGGAGCGGCTGGGCCCCGTGAGCCATGGCCGCTGAGCCTGCGCGTCCGGACCCTGTGCTCCGCAACGGGAGAGGCCACAACAGTGAGAGGCCCGCGTACCGCAAAAAAGAAAAAAAAAAAAAAATGATGATGAGATTCTTTTTTTTGCAACTGGTCGCTCTACCTTTTTCAAAATGATAGTCCTCCAAATCAGCATGTGTGTGGAATACAGATACTTAGATCGGTGGGTGTGTGAAAATGTCTGGGGAGGTCAATTTTGAAATACCCAAAATTCAAGACACATCTCACTGATCCAGCAACTGGATTTCTAGGAATTTAGTGTATATACTGATATATATGCCAAAGTAAGCCATAGTGAATGTTAAAGGATATTTATTGAAGCATGGTTTATAATAGCTAAAGGTTAGAAATAATTTACATATCTTTTAACAGATGATTAGATAAATATATGATGGTACAGACACACAATGGAATTCTATGTGGTCTTTCAAAAAAGTTAGGTAGATGTACAGAAATTGAAAGAAATAATTTATAAAATTAAAGGGACATGAAAGATATAGAACAGTGTATGTAAGTTGAGACTGTACATGTAAATTACGGGTATACACATATACAGAAATATAAATGCCTCCAGTTACGTCTGGAAAGGTTAACAACACACTTGTCAACATAGGTGATTTTTGGAGGAGGTGATTCTGAGGCTAAAAGTAGCTGGGCATAGAAGAAGAAAATTCTTTTTTTCTTTCTTTTTATTTTTGCAGTGTGGCTTATTTTCTAACCCTGTATATGTATCACCTTTACTTAGTTTTTATAAGAGAGAAAAATAAATCTAGGCAACGATAGAAATCCTCATTTCAATTTCAAATCATTTAAATTTCCAAATGGGCATAGCTCGTGTCTACACACACAAACCCTGTTTTGAACTTGTTACTGGCGACGTTCAATCCACGTGCCTACAGAATAACTTCCAGAGGGAATGCAGTTGCTTTCCACTTTCCAAGCTGCCTCTGAAAGTGGAAACTAGAGCATCCTGAGTCAAGTACAAAGAAACGTAGCTGGAGCCAGTCAGGCCTGGGCTGGAATCCTGATTCCCCTGTCTAAATTCAGTATGAATGCAGCTGAGACGCTTCACTTCTCTGAGCCCTGGTTTCCTTCATGATATGTCAATATAGTCCTTGTCGGGGATTAATAACCTAAATGTTTGTATGTCTGTGTGTGTGTATGTGTGTATTTATATAAGGTCTACCGCACTCGGTAGGTGTTTAAAGTAAGGTGAATTCATTTTTTTCCCCCTTCATTTAAGAGAATTAAAGAACCCTCTAAGGTATTTCCAATTAGTCCCTCTGCTGAGAATGGCCAAATGTGGCCTCGCCCAGATCAGCCTATTCCTTTTATTTAATTGAAGCATAGTTGATTTACAATATTATGTTAGTTTCAGGTGTACAGCATGGTAGTTCAGTATTTTTGTACCCTATGCCTTTTAATTATCACATTTCCTTCCTCCCTAGAGAGAACTCAATCTCTGTGCCTATGACAGAATTGGTCTGGATGGAACAAACTCATCCTCCAGGCTTGCTCAGACCATCTAGCATGAGTCCCCAGCTCATATATCTCCTCCTAACACTCTACTTGAAAACTTACCCAAACTGATCAAGTATGATATTAATCCCCTCCCTGGCAAATGCCAAAAACCTACCCTTGTAATTTTGCCCTTTATTGGTGTCAAGGCTTTGGAAAGAAACATTTATAGAGGACTGACCCATGCCACTTCCTTACTTTCTGTGTTTCACCTCAATTCTATATGCCTAGTTAAATAATATGTTTGACCAGCTACCGTTAGGAAATTTTCATCAACTGGTAGAACCCTTGCCAGCTTTCAAAATCACTGATACAATATACAACTCCCCAGCGTGGGCCAGGGGCAAGGACAGTAGAAACATATAGTAGTGCTTAGCTTTTATAAGCCGAAAGTCCACATCATCAAAAAGACTGTGCCTCGTACTCCATTAAAATAATTTTAAAGAAACAGAACGAAGGGGACAGAAAGGCATATTGAAGGAGCTGAAGTTTAAACGTACGAAAATGAGAACCACCTGTTCGGTGCCTTGGCAGTAGAAACCACACCCCTCCTTTTGAAGGATTCCTTATCCCTCCCACCATTTGAGCTGGTGTCACCACTCATTCTCAACTGCACTCCGGCCCCATTCCAGAATCAGGGTTCCTTATTAATTTTGAGGGGGATGTCAAATGTGAAAAGGTGGAAAGTTGTTAAATGGTTAAATGGTCCGGAGGGCACTATGATCTGAAGGGCAAGGTCAGAAGATGAAGGGCAGGAGAAACCATGAAATGCGTTTCATTACATCCATAAAATGTATGACTTCACTCACTTAATTACATAAATAAAGTTGTTAAAAAAAATAAACTCAGGCACGGACCACGCTAAATTAGCAGGGGCTTTATGTAACTCTATGGAACTAGAAACAACCCTTAGAAAGGTCACTCACAAGTAGGCGGCTTCTTTGTAAAATCTTCATGCAAAGCTAAAAGGAAAAATCTCACAGAGCCTGCCAGGACTGGTAGGATCGAAACTATACAGCAGACCCAGGCAATACCGAGAGGGGCTGAAACTTGGGATCGGTGGCCTGTTTGGTAACTTCAACACTCATACAGTTCTCTGCCCAACTGTTTTAAATCGTGGTTTGAAGCATATTTATGTGATAAAGAATTAAGGCTGTTTCTCTTGGCCATCTAACTAATTGGGACACTCTTGTTTGGAAAGCCATTGACATCAGGACAAGAAGCGCATTCAAAACTGGATTTAGTATTAAAGAGGCACAAGAGAGGTTAACTTATTTGAAGCATGCCAGATATTCCTTCCAAAGTTGTTTTGTTTTGTTTTGTTTTGTTTAATTTATTTATTTTTGGTTGCGTTGGGTCTTCGTTGCTGTGCTCGGGCTTTCTCTAGTTGTGGTAAGTGGGGGCTTCTCTTGTTGCGGAGCATGGGCTCTAAGCGGGTGGGCTTCATTAGTTGTGGCACGTGGGCTCAGTAGTTGTGGCGCACGGGCTTCGTCTCTCTGCGGCATGTGGGATCTTCCCGGACCAGGGCCCAAACCCTGTCCCCTACATTAGCAGGCGGATTCTTAACCACTGTGCAACCAGGGAAGTCCCTTGGTTTGGTCTTAACACAATATAAGTAATAACCTTGCATGATTCTGAAGGACATTTTCTGTTTTAAAGGGAAAAGGGGTGGTGAGGGACAAAGAGAGAGAGAGAGAAACTCCTGAGAGAGAGAATGAGGAAGGTATTTGCTAATGAAACCAACAAACTCGGAACACTCCTATCTCCGAATGGTGTGAAATATGGCAAGAAACTGTCCCAATAAATACTGTCCTATTATTTTATTAATGAAATACCATTGAGCACCCCCCACCCCCAGGGGGTTTATTTGTTTCTATTTTTTTTAACATCTTTATTGGGGTATAATTGCTTTACAATGGTGTGTTAGTTTCTGCTGTGTAACAAAGTGAATCAGCTGTACATATACATATATCCCCATATCTCCTCCCTCTTGCATCTCCCTCCCACCCTCCCTATCCCACCCCTCTAGGTGGTCACAAAGCACCGAGCTGATCTCCCTGTGCTATGTGGCTGCTTCCCACTAGCTATATACCTTACGTTTGGTAGTGTATATATGTCCATGCCACTCTCTCACTTCGTCCCAGCTTACCTTTCCCACTCCCTGTGTTCTCAAGTCCATTCTTTACGTCTGCGTCTTTATTCCTGTCCTGCCCCTAGGTTCTTCAGAACCAACATTTTTTTTTTTTTTTAGATTCCATATACATGTGTTAGCATACGGTATTTGTTTTTCTCTTTCTGACTTAATTCATTCTGTATGACAGACTCTAGGTCCATCCACCTAGCTACAAATAACTCAATTTCGTTTCTTTTTATGGCTGAGTAATATTCCATTGTATATATGTGCCACATCTTCTTTATCCAATCCATCTGTCGATGGACACTTAGGTTGCTTCCATGTCCTGGCTTCTGTACATAGTGCTGCAATGAACACTGTGGTACATGACTCTTTCTGAATTATGGTTTTCTCAGAGTATATGCCCAGTAGTGGGATTGCTGGCTCGTATGGTAGTTCTATTTTGAGTTTTTTAAGGAACTTCCATACTGTTCTCCATAGTGGCCGTATCAATGTACATTCCCACCAAGAGTGCAAGAGGGTTCCCTTTTCTCCACACCCCCTCCAGCATTAATTGTTTGTAGATTTTTTGTTGATGGCTATTCTGACTGCTGTGAGGTGATACCTCATTGTAGTTTTGATTTGCATTTCTCTAATAATTAGTGATGTTGAGCAGCTTTTCATGTGCTTCTTGGCAATCTGCATGTCCTCTTTGGAGAAAGGTCTATTTAGGTCTTCTGCCCATTTTTGGATTGGGTTGTTTGTTTTTTTTTAATATTGAGCTGCATGAGCTGTTTATATATTTTGGAGATTAATCCTCTGTCCATTGACTGATTTGCAAATATTTTCTCCCATTCTGAGGGTTGTCTTTTCATCTTGTTTATAGTTTCCTTTGTTGTGCAAAAGCTTTTAAGTTTCATTAGGTCCCACTTGTTTATTTTTGTTTCTATTTCCATTACTCTAGGAGGTGGATCAAAAAACATCTTGCTGTGATTTATATCAAACAGTGTTCTTCCTATGTTTTCCTCTAAGAGTTTTATAGTGTCAGGTCTTACATTTAGGGCTCTAATCCATTTTAAGTTTATTTTTGTGTATGGTGTTAGGGAGTGTTCTAATTTCATTCTTTTACATACAGCTGTCCAGTTTTCCCAGCACCACTTACTGAAGAGACTGTCTTTTCTCCATTGTATATCCTTGCCTCCTTTGTCATAGATTAGTTGACCATACGTGCGTAGGTTTATCTCTGGGCTTTCTATCCTGTTGCATTGATCTATTTTTCTGTTTTTGTGCCAGTACCATATTGTCTGGATTACTGTAGCTTTGTATTATAGTCTGAAGTCAAGGAGTCTGATTCCTCCAGCTCCGTTATTTTCCCTCAACACTGCTTTGGCTATTTGGGGTCTTTTGTGTCTCCATACAAATTTTAAGATTTTTTGTTCTAGTTCTGTAAAAAATGCCATTGGTAATTTGATACGGATTGCACTGAATGTATAGATTGCTTTGGGTAGTAGAGCCATTTTCACAATACTGATTCTTCCAATCCAAGAACATGGTATATCTCTCCATCTGTTGGTACCACCTTTAATTTCTTTCAACAGTGTCTTATAGTTTTCTGCATACAGGTCTTTTGTCTCCCTAGGTAGGTTTATTCCTAGGTATTTTATTCTTTCTGTTGCAAGGGTAAATGGGAGTGTTTCCTTAATTTCTCTTTCAGATTTTTCATCATTGGTGTATAGGAATGCAAGAGATTTCTGTGCATTAATTTTGTATCCTGCAAGTTTACCAAATTCATTGATTAGCCCTAGTAGTTTTCTGGTGGCATCTTTAGGATTCTCTATGTATGGCATCATGGCATCTGCAAACAGTGACAGTTTTACTTCTTCTTTTCCAATTTGTATTCCTTTTTTTTCTTTTTCTTCTCTGATTGCTGTGGCTAGGACTTCCAAAACTATGTTGAATATGAGTGGTTGAGAATGGACATCCTTGTCTTGTTCCTGATCTTAGAGGAAATGCTTTCAGTTTTTCACCTTTGAGAATGATGTTTGCTGTGGGTTTGTCATATATGACCTTTATTATGTTGAGGTAGGTTCCCTCTATGCCTACTTTCTGGAGAGTTTTTATCATAAGTGGGTGTTGAATTTTGTTAAAAGCTTTTTCTGCATCTACTGAGATGATCATATGGTTTTTATTCTGCAACTTGTTAATATGGTGTATCACACTGATTGATTTGCATATACTGAAGAATCCTTGCATCCCTGGGATAAATCCCACTTGATCATGGTGTATGATCCTTTTAAAGTGTTGTTGGATTCTGTTTGCTAGTATTTTGTTGAGGATTTTTGCATCTATATTCATCAGTGATACTGGTCTGTAATTTTCTTTTTTTGTAGTATCTTTGTCTGGTTTTGCTAACAGGGTGATGGTGGCCTCATAGAATGAGTTTGGGAGTGTTCCTCCCTCTGTTCCTCAGTTTTTTGGAAGAGTTTGAGAAGGACGGGTGTTAGCTCTTCTCTAAATGTTTGATAGAATTCACCTGTGAAGCCATCTGGTCCTGGACTTCTGTTTGTTGGAAGATTTTTAATCACAGTTTCAATTTTATTACTTGTGATTGGTCTGTTCATATTTTCTGTTTCTTCCTGGTTCAGTCTTGGAAGGTTATACCTTCCTAAGAATTTGTCCATTTCTTCCAGGTTGTCCATTTTATTGGCACTGATTGTCTGTAGTAGTCTCTTAGGATGCTTTGTATTTCTGTGGTGTCTTTTGTAACTTCTCATTTTTCATTTCTAATTTTACTGATTTGAGTCCTCTCCCTCTTTTTCTTGATGAGTCTTGCTAATGGCTTATCAATTGTGTTGATCTTCTCAAAGAACAAGCTTTTAGCTTTATTGATCTTTGCTACTGTTTTGTTTCTATTTCATTTATTTCTGCTCTGATCTTTATGATTTCTTTCCTTCTGCTAACTTTGGGTTTTGTTTGCTCTTCTTTCTCTAGTTCCTTTAGGTGTTAACGTTACATTGTTTATTTGCAATTTTTCTTGTTTCTTGAGGCAGGCTTGTATAGCTATAAACTTCCCTCGTAGAACTGCTTTTGCTGCATCCCATAGGTTTTGGATCGTCGTGTTTTCATTATCATTTATCGCTATGTATTTTTTGATTTCCTCTGATTTCTTGAGTGATCTCTTGGTTATTTAGTAACGTATTGTTTAACCTCCATGTGTTTATGATTTTTACATTTGTTTCCCTGTAACTGATTTCTGAACCATGGCATTGTGGTCAGAAAAATGCTTGATATGATTTCAATTTTCTTAAATTTCCTGTGGCTTGATTTGTGACTCAAGATGTGATCTATCCTGGAGAATGTTCCATGCACACTTGAGAAGAAAGTGTCATCTGTTTTTGGATGTAATGTCCTATACATATCAATTAAATCTATCTGGTCTATTGTGTCATTTAAAGCTTGTGTTTCCTTATTAATTTTCTGTTTGGATGATCCGTCCACTGGTGTAAGTGAGGTGTTAAAGTCCCCCACTATTATTGTGTTACAGTCAATTTCCTCTTTTACAGCTGTTAGCAGTTGCCTTACGTATTGAGGTGCTCCTATGTTGGGTGCATATATATTTACAATTGTTATATCTTCTTCTTTCTTGGACTGACCCCTTGATCATTATGTACTGTCCTTCCTTGTCTCTTGTAACATTCTTTATTTTGAAGTCTATCTTATCTGATATGAGTATTGCTACTCCAGCTTTCTTGTGATTTCCATTTGCATGGAATATCGTCTTCCATCCCCTCAGTTTCAGTCGGTATGTGTCCCTAGGTCTGAAGTGGGTCTCTTGTAGACAGCATATAGATGGGTCTTGTCTTGTATCCATTCAGCAAGCCTGTGTCTTTTGGTTGGAGCAATTAATCCATTCATGTTTAAGGTAATTATCGATATGTATGTTCCTATGACCAGTTGTTTTGGGTTTGCTTTGTAGGTCCTTTTCCTCTCTTGTGTTTCCCGCTTAGAGAAGTTCCTTTAGCATTTGTTGTAGAGCTGGTTTGGTGGTGCTGAACTCTTAGCTTTTGCTTATCTGTAAAGCTTTTGATTTCTCCATCGAATCTGAATGAGATCTTTGCCGGGTAGAGTAATCTTAGTTGTAGGTTCTTCCCTTTCATCACTTTAAGTATATCATGCCACTCCCTTCTGGCTTGTAGAGTTTCTGCTGAGAAATCAGCTGTTAACCTTATGGGGATTCCCTTGTATGTTGTCATTTTTCCCTTGCTGCTTTCAATAATTTTTCTTTGCCTTTAATTTTTGCCAATTTGATTACTATGTGTCTTGGCGTGTTTCTCCTTAGGTTTATCCTTCATGGGACTCTCTGTGCTTCCTGGACTTCGGTGGCTATTTCCTTTCCCATGTTAGGGAAGTTTTCGACTATAATCTCTTCAAATATTTTCTCGGGTCTTTCTCTCTCTCTTCTCCTTCTGGGACCCCTAAAATGCGAATGTTATTGTGTTTAATGTTGTCCCAGAGGTCTCTTAGGCTGTCTTCATTTCTTTTCATTCTTTTTTCTTTATTCTGTTCCACAGCAGTGAATTCCACCATTCTGTCTTCCAGGTCACTTATCCGTTCTTCTGCCTCAGTTATTCTGCTACTGATTCCTTCTAGTGTATTTTTCATTTCAGTTATTGTGTTGTTCATCTCTGTTTGCTTGTTCTTTAATTCTTCTAGAGCTTTGTTAAACATTTCTTGCATCTTCTCGACCTATGCCTCCGTTCTTTTTCTGAGGTCCTGGATCATCTTCACTATCATTATTCTGAATTCTTTTTCTGGAAGGCTGCCTATCTCCACTTCATTTAGTTGTTTTTCTGGGGTTTTCTCTTGTTCCTTCATCTGGTACATAGCCCTCTGCCTTTTCATCTTGTCTGTCTTTCTGTGAATGTGGTTTTTGTTCCACAGGCTGCAGGACTGTAGTTCTTCTTGCTTCTGCTGTCTGTCCTCTGGTGGTTGAGGCTATCTAAGAGCCTTGTGCAAGCTTCCTGATGGGAGGGACTGGTGGTGGGTAGAGCTGGCTGTTGCTTTGGTGAGCAGAGCTCAGTAAAACTTTAATCCACTTGTCTGCTGATGGGTGAGGCTGGGTTCCCTCCCTGTTGGTTGTTTGGCCTGAGGCGACTCAACACTGGAGCCTACCCAGGCTCTTTGGTGCGGCTAATGGTGGACTCTGGGAGGGCTCACGCCAAGGAGTACTTCCCAGAACTTCTGTTGCCAGTGTCCTTGTCCTCACAGTGAGACACATCCACCCCCTGCCTCTGCAGGAGACCCTCCAACACTAGCAGGTAGCTCTGGTTCAGTCTCCTATGGGGTCACTGCTCCTTCCCCTGGGTCCCGATGCGCACACTCCTTTGTGTGTGCCCTCCAAGAGTGGAGTCTCTGTTTCCCCCAGTCCGGTCGAAGTCCTGCAATCAAATCCCGCTAGCCTTCAAAGTCTGATTCTCTAAGAATTCCTCCTCCTGTTGCCGGACCCACAGGTTGGGAGGCCTGATGTGGGGCTCAGAACCTTCACTCCAGTGGCTGGACTTCTGTGGTATAAGTGTTCTCTAGTCTGTGAGTCACCCACCCAGCAGTTATGGGATTTGATTTGATTGTGATTGTGCCCCTCCTACTGTCTCATTGTGGCTTCTCCTTTGTCTTTGGATGTGGGGTATCTTTTTTGGTGAGTTCCAGTGTCTTCCTGTCGATGACTGTTCAGCAGTTAGTTGTGATTCTGGTGTTCTCACAAGAGGGAGTGAGAGCACGTGCTTCTACTCTGCCATCTTGAACCAATCTGATAGTCTTCATTTTAAAGTCTATTTTGTCTGATATGAGAATTGCTACTCCAGCTTTCTTTTGATTTCCATTTGCATGGAATATCTTTTTCCATGCCCTCATTTTCAGTCTGTATGTGTCCCTAGGTCTGAAGTGGGTCTCTTGTAGACAGCATATATATGGGTCTTGTTTCTGTATCCATTCAGCCAGTCTGTGTCTTTTGGTTGGAGCACTTAATCCATTTACATTTAAGGTAGTCATTGATATGTATGTTCCTATTACCATTTTCTTAACTGTTTTGGGTTTGTTATTGTAGGCCTTTTCCTTCTCTTCTGTTTCTTGCCTAGAGAAGTTCCTCTAGCATTTGTTGTAAAGCTGGTTTGGTGGTGCTGGATTCTCTTAGCTTTTGCTTGTCTGTAACGGTTTTCATTTCTCCGTCGAATCTGAATGAGATCCTTGCTGGGTAGAGTAATGTTGGTTGTAGGTTTCTCCCTTTCATCAGTTTAAATACGTCCTGCCACTCCCTTCTGGCTTGCAGAGTTTCTGCTGAAAGATCAGCTGTTAACCTTATGGGGATTCCCTTGTGTGTTATTTGTTGTTTTTCCCTTGCTGCTTTTAATATTTTTTCTTTGTATTTAATTTTTGATAGTTTGATTAATATGTGTCGTGGCATGTTTCTCCTTTGATTTATCCTGTATGGGACTCTCTGTGCTTCCTGGACTTGATTAACTATTTCCTTTCCCATATTAGGGAAGTTTTCAACTATAATCTCTTCAAATATTTTCTCAGTCCCTTTCTTTTTCTCTTCTTCTTCTGGAACCCCTATAATTCGAATGTTGGTGCGTTTAATGTTGTCCCAGAGGTCTCTGAGACTGTCCTCAGTTCTTTTCATTCTTTTTTCTTTATTCTGCTCTGCAGTGGTTATTTCCACTATTTTATCTTCCAGGTCACTTATCCGTTCTTCTGCCTCAGTTATTCTGCTGTTGATTCCTTCTAGGGAACTTTTTATTTCATTTATTGTGTTGTTCATCATTGTTTGTTTGCTCTTTAGTTCTTCTAGGCCCTTGTTAAACGTTTCTTGCGTTTTCTCCATTCTATTCCCAAGATTTTGGATCATCTTTACTATCATTACTCTGAATTCTTTTTCAGGTAGACTGCCTGCTTCCTCTTCATTTGTTTGGTCTGGTGGGTTTTTACCTTGCTCCTTCATCTGCTGCGTGTTTCTCTGTCTTCTCATTTTGCGTAACTTACCGTGTTTGGGGTCTCCTTTTCACAGGCTGCGGGGTCGTAGTTCCTGTTGTTTTTGGTGTCTGCCCCCAGCGGCCAAGGTGGGTTTCAGTGGGTTGTGTAGCCTTCCTGGTGGAGGGGACTGGTGACTGTGTTCTGGTGGATGAGGCTGGATCTTGTCTTTCTGGTGGGCCGGACCGTGTCTAGTGGTGTGTTTTGGGGTGCCTGTGACCTTATTATGATTTTAGGCAGCCTCTCTGCTAATGGTGGGGTTGTGTCATTGTCTTGCTAGTTGTCTGGCATGGGGAATCCAGCACTGTAGCTTGGTGGTCGTTGAGTGGAGCTGGGTCTCAGCGTTGAGCTGGAGGTCTCTGGGAGAACTTTCACCGTCTGTTATTACGTGGAGCCGGGAGGTCTCCGGTGGACCAATGTCATGAACTCGGCTCTTCCACCTCAGAGGCATAGGCCTGACACCCGGCCAGAGCACGAAAACCCTGCCAGCCACATGGCCTTAAAAAGACCTGAAGTTCCCTGTGGAAGTGGGTGTTGAAAGTGTTTCAGCTTTTGAGGGACTATGAAATGGTGGGAAAAGGGTTTATCTGAAATGAGACAAAAAGCCATAACACAGACACCTAGCACGCCAAGATTCTGAGCAGCCGAGTGTGTATGGGGGGGCACTTTATTTAGATGATCTGTCACGAACACTTTTGCAAGGAGGGAATTATTCTCAAACAGAGTCCCCCAGCTAGAAGTGTCAACACTGGGACCTGACATAACCCTGCCTGACTCCAATTTCCATGTGTATTCTTTCAACTTCACCACGTTGCCTTGTTTATCAAAAACCTAATATATAAAGCCACCTGAAGTCCCACTGGCAATGATCTACCATATGATTGATTCCTGAATAGCGAGATGCAGGTACCTGGATGTGTGTTTCTGCAAGCGTCGGGGTGGGTTGGGGAGCAAAGGGAGACCCTGCAGCTTGATCACCCGTGCCCTGTTTTTGAAAAGTTAAGACCCCCTGAGTTAATTCACTGACACCGAAACCATGAAAGGAACAAAACCTCAATATATCCTTCCAGTGTGACTCTAAATATGACAAGGTTATCATTTTAGACACCGTTGTCCAAGAATTGATTTATGGGCCTCTGCGTGTCCCCCCTTGTACTCTCCCCTAGAAGTACCTGGGATTATGGTATTTCCTTAAAATCCCATCAAGTATCTGCTAGGTCTAATTCCCGAGGAATCACACAAACAACATTTTAACGTTTCTGAGATGGAAGAATAGATTCTGAAGCCTGGCTAGATTCTGAAACTCCTACTCTTGAAGGTTCTCTTTTTTCCCCCATCTACAAGCTAATAGTTTTTCCAAACATACATTTCACGCAAAGGCCCACGACGCTAAGGAGTACAGCGTCCTCCATGGCTGCTGCTATGTTGTGTCTTCCTCTACCACACGGACCTTGAGAAAGGGAGGGACTAGCCGCAGTCTTGCTGAGTCATCTTCCTTGTTATTTGTGAAGGAGAGAGCATCCCGCTTGGGAAGGAAGACCCGGGAGGGAGTGGTGGTATGGAGTCCGGCCAACTCTCACCCGCAACACATTTTTCAGGAGTGAAATCGAATAGAAAGATAAGCCTTCGGGTCACTGTGTATTCTGTTTTGTGATAACATCTCATCCAAAATAGGATTATGTAAATATCCTTTTTTTATGATATCCTATACATCTCAGTGGTTCCATTTATGGCCAAGAATGCAGTGGTCTCTTGGGTTGGCATGCAGCCATTTCCCCCTTTTCTGTTTCAAGGGCAACCGATCTTGCTTGCCAACCCACCAGCAGTAGCTTATCTCTGTGTAGAGAACATGGAAATGCATAAGATCTTCCAGTGAGCATATGGACTTGATCAGAGCCCACTGAGATCAAGACTGCATCTTGCACTGCAGTGGCTACAGGCCCAATTTGGAAGCCCTCCAATCCCGGACCACTTTATCATGGTCTCATTGGTCATTCTGGTTAATGTGTTCTTTGCTTCCCAAATGATAGTCCATTGAAGTGTCAACTCTGTGCAGGCGGGGTCAATGTCCTCTGCTTGCTCTGGGCATGGCTGGAGCGCCAGTACACGATTTGTTCTGCAGTCTTGGCTGACCCCTTGGGTCTTAAGACTCAGCACAATGACACCTTCACTAGGAAGCCTTCGCTGACCCTGCCTGTCATGTAGAACCGACCCTACCCTGTTTGAGACCTCTACTCTGCTGTACTTTGGAGTCTCTGTACTTACAAGACAAATGCACTTATTTATTATTAGTACTAACTGGAGCGCTATACGTCACTTAATATTTGAGCCAATGAAAATACTATATTTTAAGGGCTAATCGTCAGGCATCGTACTAAGTACTGTGTGTGAATGATCTCATGTAGGCCCTCTGCCGTGTGTCCTATTAGAGGAAAAGATAAGGGTGCAGGTTCCACAATCAGACACTCTGGGTTTGAAATCCTAAGTCCACCAACCGGTGACCATGAGCTTGGGCAAATTCACTTTCTAGGCCTTTTCTGTAAAATGGGGATGGAACTAAAAATGGCAACCGTATGGGGTTTTTCTGAGAAATACATCCATTCACAGAAGGGGCTCACGCAGAGTAAGCACGCGATCAATATTAGCTATTTTTATTATTTCTCTTCTGCAGATGGGGAAACTGAGACCTTGGAGGCTAAGCGACCCACCAGAGGTGACCTGGATCGTGAGCAGGGAAGCTCAGACTTCACTCCAGGCAGCCTGACCCTCAGCTCTCCACCAGTTCAACCCCGGCCCTCCTTTCCTTCCCTCTGGTCATGAGCATTCTGAGTGCCCAGCTGTGACCCTCTGTCTTTGAAGCCCCGCACTTAGCACAGCGCCTGCCACACTGAAAGAGCCAGATACCCATTTAATTCATTGATTAGTTAGTAAATTAACTTATGAACGGTTCTGATTTTAATAAATAGTTAAGCACAGTGCCAGGCACAGAAAACAATCTATAAAGAACTACTGGGGAGCAATTGGTGTGAAATCCATTGCATTTAATAATTTATTTTCAAGGAAAGCCTTGAAATGGCCCTAGAAGTCTCCCAGATGGAAGTCATCCTCATTATTTCAGCATAAATATAGCAGCCTTTAAAAATGAACTGCCATTTTCTGCAGTCTAAACCTAGCGTGTGGAGCTTTCAAAACACAATCATGCAGTCTATTATTATTAAGAAATGTTTTTCTACTCACTTCGAGTGATTCTCCCTCTGCTTTTGATTTACCAAGAGCATTCCATACAGACAGACTGTACAACAGCTGAATTTTAAGGCACTGAGAGGTGTGTGCCTACATAAGTACACACAGCAGAGCAGGGACCCCTCATGACACAATCCTGTAGCACTGGTGAGCACCCTGAAACAAAATCTTAATTTTGCATTAAAGAGTTTGCAAGCATGGAACCGGCTGGTTTCTCTCTACTTTCTATTAGATGCATCTAGATACTTTTGAAGGCTAAACGGTAGAACAGTCCCTGTTGGAGACACCCGTGAAACATTTTATAACCAGCATTGTTCAGAAGCATTGCTGTCAAGATCCGAACTTGCAAATTCTCGGCATCAAAGAAGATACAGAGTTCTTTGTCAGGACAATGAACTTGGACTGTTGTTTTCCAGTGAACGGAAAACAACATTGCTAACCCAGAAGAGTGACATTCGGCCCCATCTGGTGACGCCTCAGCTCCCATCATGCTGGGATTACAATGCCGCCTTTCTGTGGAGTTCTTAGAACATGCCACCAGAATCAGGCTTTAGTGCCTAGGCAAATGAATGACCACGTTCATACTTTGTGGCTTTTCCCAGTCAACGTTTTGAATTCAAATATGTAAGGAGACCAAGCCTCCACCATGGTTCTGTTATTCCCAACTTCACATCGAATCCTACTGGCTCACAAATGCACTTTACACGTTTTGGCAAATTCAGTCCAACACTTTAGAAATAAATAGGATGCTGTTAAAAGATTAGAATTCCACAGTCAAGTGAAATCAGCCTTTGGAAATAAATGCCCAGACCCTTCGGTCCCACTGTATTTGCTACTGAAGTCAACAAGTTATAAAGCTCGGGATTTGAAGTTAACCTGGATCCAAATCTTGGCACCAACGCCTAATAGCTGTGTGACTCTGGCCAAGCTATTTAACCCCTCTGAGCCTTAGTTTTCTTACTAGTAACAGGAGAATGATAATGACTTTACAGGGTTGCTGGGAGTATTAAAAAGGCATTTTTAAAAAAGCATTTAAAACCTTTATGGATCTTAGGGGATTTTGAACTAATAAAATTAGGTGCTTATCCAAATCCACACGGATTAGAAGTGATAGGAAAGATTTCTGGGGGGGGGATCAGGAAAAAGTGGAATTGACGCCAAGAACTTTGAGCTCCTGTTCAAATGCTTTTGGTGGGTGGTGGTATCTTCGTCTGGTCAAAACTAATGTCTCCTGCTTAAAATTCTTCCTCCCCCCGTCCCCACAGGTCCCTACTGGGTCAGCATCAGGGGGTGCCAGCGTCATCTTCAGCATCTCCCTACCTCATTCCTCACGTGCAGAATCATCAACGATGAGTCTCTGCAATGTCTTCTCTCTCTCCTGTTCCTCTAGCAGCCCAGGCCCTTATATACTTTCACCTGGACCACTGCAAGCTGCGTTATTTTGCGGCCCCTCATCTGATCTCTCTTTTGCGGTCCTACTTCCATGCTCTTAACAAAATATTTCGCCTTAAAGTACGTATTGGGGGCGTGCACTTGCAGCTTCCCATCCCCCATGCTCTCTCCGTCGACCCGTCCACCCAGCTATGGAGTACTTTGTTAGGAAGTGCCACCCTGACCACCGTGCTTACTGGGAAAGTGTTAAAACAGAACAACCTCTGTGGAGGGCGATCTGGCAATAATATCTATGAAAACGCCCCAGAGCATCCTCTCTGAGCCGGCACTGCTCCTTCTAGGACTCTATCCCGCACGGACACTCAATGCACACGGGAGACGGTGTCAGAGCAAGGTTACCCGCGGAGGCACGATGTGTAATAGCAAAAGACTGGGAACGACCCAAATGTCTGTCAGTGGGGAATTGGTTCAATGAATGATGAAGCATCCACACAGTGGAATCCTCAGAGGTTGTTTAAAAAATGAAGAAATCATTTATATGCTGATTCGAAACCATCTCTAAGATGTATTGTCAAGTGAAAAGAACAAGGTGTGTTGAGTGGGGAAAAGGGGAGGGTAAAAGAATATATAAACATGTTTTCTTATAAATGCATAAAAACGTCTAGAAGAATACACAAGGAAATGATAACCATGGGTCAGGAGAGGAATTGTGTGCCAAGGGAAAGGGGTACAGGGAGACTTTAACACATATGAAGAAAACAAAATATATGGATTTGAGATATATATATATATATATATATATATACACACACACACACACACACATATACACATCATCCCCTATCCTCTACTTTTCACTTTGAACCACATATTACCTATTTGAAAGTAAGTATTTTAATTATATATGTATGTGTGTATATATATAATATATATGTACATATAAAACATATATGTATATATAAAAACATATACATATATATGTTTTTTAAAATGTAAGTTAAAAATATCTAGGCTAAAACAAAAAGAACTGCCACATATGCCAGGCACCTATTTTCTGTCTTCTCTAGACGATGGTGATACACAAATGACATCCCCAGCCCTGTCTGCTCTCCGTCTTACACACAGAGACCTTATTACCTCTTTGGAATACAGTTTTTTTTTTTTTTTTTTTTTTTTTTTTT
>NW_006799564.1:33401-35112 GCF_000442215.2 Lipotes vexillifer
TGCGGAGCACAGGCTCCGGACGCGCAGGCTCAGCGGCCATCGCTCACGGGCCCAGCCGCTCCGCAGCGTGTGGGATCTTCCCGGACCGGGACACGAACCCGTGTCCCCTGCATCGGCAGGCGGACTCTCAACCACTGCGCCACCAGGGGAACCCTGGAATACAGTTTTGAGCACATCAATTTCCTGTTCAAAACTCCTCCACGGCTTCACAGGTCCCACAGGATGGAGTCCAAGTTCCTTAGTCCATATTCACTGATCAACCACTGCCCCCCAGCTTAGCTTTCCAGCCTGTCCTAAAGCTAAATGACTCAGAATACAGTTTTGAGCACATCAATTTCCTGTTCAAAACTCCTCCACGGCTTCACAGGTCCCACAGGATGGAGTCCAAGTTCCTTAGTCCATATTCACTGATCAACCACTGACCCCCAGCTTAGCTTTCCAGCCTGTCCTAAAGCTAAATGACTCATGGTGACCTATGTGTTTCCACACATTCTGTCCTTCCACTTGGAATGTCCTCCCACCACCCCAAAGTCCAAGCTCTACTTGATTTCAACTTTAGTTCAAATCTTCTTTCTCCATTCACTCATTCCAGAGCCCACCACTCACCTCCATGCCCTAGCTGGAAGAAATCCCCCTCTTCTTTGAAATCCCAGCGCATATTTTTATTATCTGCCTGTGGTATTTATCACTTTATATGAGATGATCGTCAGTTTTACACACTTATCCACTCTCTTAGTAAACATTTCCTAAATACCTACTATGTGTCATGGACTGACAGGGGTGCTGGGGACACAGTCAAAAGCCACAGTAGCAGGATTCCTGCTCTCATGGAGATTACAGTCTTGCGGAGAAGACAGGCAATAAAAACACGAAACCAAACCTTCAACGATCATTTTCCATAATTGCAATGCGGAGAAGTCAAAAGCTCAGTCAGAATGCCAGCAATTTGCCCAAAGCCACACCTTAACTGTTGCAAAGGCTAAGAGACCCATATTTAAATCCTAAATCCACCCGAAAGCTATAGTGATTCTCTGGGTCAGGGTTTCTCAACCTCAGAACTTGATATTTGCTGCTAGCTAATTCTCTGCGATGGGGCTGTCCTGGGCATTGCAGGAGGCGAAACAGCATCCCTCTACCCACGAGATGCCACTGGTACCCTCTCCCCACTACCAGCTATCCCTGCGGTGGCGGGGAGGGGTTTGAAAAACCTCCCCCTTTGGAGAACACTGCTCTAGGCAAATTCCTTAACATTACTGAGTTTCAGTTTCTTCACTGCTTGGTTCTTTGGAGGATAACCCAGTAAACATTTGAAAAATGAAAAAAGAAACCTAATTAAACAGAAAGAATACCACCTACCTTAGAAGACTGTGCTAGGAATTAAATACAAAAATGTGTATGAAGCACTTACAAGTGCTTTTATCATTAAGAACAAAAATATGAAGTGGGTCAGGTTTTTTTCCCCAGAGCCCTCAATAGGGTGGACAAGATCCCTCAGGACCTTCTCAGCCTAAACTAGTGTCAAATCCACGAACTGCCCAGATTGCGGACATGATTTTTGCTTGTATCCCAGAGAGATGCGCTAGAAGTATAGCCCAGAACATGACTCCTTGGGAGGATGCAGGAAAGGTCTCCTCGGGCTACATTTGCCAGACAGACGGATTCAACTCCAGTCTAAGTCCAGACTTTTTTTTTTTTTTTTTTTTTTTTTGTG
>NW_006799564.1:35959-43882 GCF_000442215.2 Lipotes vexillifer
TGGCCTCTCCCGCTGCAGAGCACAGGCTCCGGACGCGCAGGCTCAGCGGCCACGGCTCACGGGCCCAGCCGCTCCGCGGCACGTGGGATCTTCCCGGACCGGGGCACGAACCCGTGTCCCCTGCATCGGCAGGCGGACTCTCAACCACTGCGCCACCAGGGAAGCCCAGTCCAGACTTCTTGAACTTGGATGTAGGAGCTGAAATATACATAATCTGAGAACCGGTGTTCTGGATCCCATAAAAATGCCACATAAAAGATGGCAGGATTACACAGCTGTTACAATATCAGGCATTAGATAACGCAGTCTCTTTAAAGGCTTCATTTGCACATCCCAAATCATCCTTGTAAGCCATTTATTTTCCCACACTACTGGATGCTGTGAGCATTTAGGAAGTGTTCCCAGGGTGTTTGAAATCAACAAGGCAATTAGAGAGGTTTTAAAGGAATCAAAAATACAATCAACAGTGCCTTGGAAATGTCAATAAAACTCTTGGCTTGGCAAACCACTTCTGTATTGTACATTAGTAAGGGAACTTTAAGATGATCTTAAAATATGCATCCTTCTGAATTCTAGGATTTATTTTCAAACTGGAAAGTGGATAAACTGATGGGCAGTCTATGGCAGGATCCCTATATAATTTGGGGAGAGGTCTTTCCTTGGGGGAAAAAAAAGATGGAAAAACAGGTTTTAGAGTCAGACAGACACGGATTATAATTTTATTTTTTTATGTTTTTTATCTTTGGTCCGTACCGTGTGGTACACGGGATCTTACTTTCCTGACCAGGGAGGGCACCCATGCCCCCTGCAGCGGAAGCATGTAGTGTTAACCACGAGACCACCAGGGAAGTCTCTAGACATGGATTATAATCCCGGCTGTGTGACAAAAATGGGGTGAACTGGGGAGAATCATTAATGCTCCCAGAGCTTGGTTTCTTCAGCTTTAATGAAGACAGTAATGTCCCCTTAAATTAAAATCTATGTGTCCAGCAAAGTGTCTTTGCAAACCTTCATTTTCATTCTTCATTCCCTTCAGGGAACAGAATACGGACTCACTGGTTTACATTTTTATAACACCTGCAAAATTGCACACTTTCTAACCAATTTAGCTCTCTCTTGACCAAAATGCTTTAAGACACAAATGTTCCACATCTGTTTTGCTCCACTAAATAAAATAAGCCCAACCCATCACCTTTCCTTTCTTGCCCCCAACAGTTTCCCTTAACTGATTCATCATTCCACGAGAAATCTTGCTTACAGATAAAGGCACTTCTCTCCGGGGCTGGGGGAGGACTGTGGGATATGCTTTGGGTATAATAGGAAAGATACTCAATCTGAGTTAAGAATGAACTCTGTCCTTTATGTGGCCGGTCAGACCATCATCTACGTATTGTACCATATTCTCTACCATCATCCTTCCCATCCTTAACATAGCATGATAAGGAAACTTGGTTGTGTTTTCAAAAGCATAATAATAACTTACATTTCGCTATGGTTTCCAATAAACCAGTGATTTTTTTTCCCCCAAAAGTCCATGAATAAAACAAACCCCATCACCACTGAAGATGCATTTTCACGCCAGCTCGGATGCTTTTAAGACCATTTGCCGATCGCTCCGCACCGTCTGACCAGTTCTGGGGCAGGGGGCACGCTCTAATTACTGATTGTGAAGTTCTGTATCTATAGCAACAGGCTGAACTGACAACAGGAAGCTTTACCCTCTGGGGCACCATCCGAAGTTTATAAAATCAACTTGAGGCCAAGGCTATAGTTAATCAGGAGGGCTTTCAGAACCTGAGGGCTCGGAGTCCACACTTAAGAGGCAAAGAAATTATTTAGTAAGACAATCACAGGGCTCGAGAAGGCAGAGTTTATTTAGCTTGCCTTTGCAGTGCATCTTGTAGTAATTTATCCTAATGGTACCAATTCGCCTGTGATTTGATACACCAGGAGACCGGGGGTATCAGTTTAATCAAACCTCGGCCAAGGCTGCCTGTTTCTTAACTACTGTTGCCGTTATATCAATCAGTTTCACTTGATTCACTAATCGCGTGGCACGAGGATATGAATTTTCCCAGCATTCAGGGAATTGGGTTGACATAATTCTTTATCATGTGCCCGCTTTTAAACGGCATTATTTCACCCCGCTCACATTATTTCATGTTCCTAGGGCTGACGGGTGAAAGGTCTAGATTCTGGGAGGCTGCTGGTGAGATGTATAGCAGGAAAAAAGCCTGGAGCATCGGACGCGACCATGGACGAGTTACAAAACCCTTCTGGGTCTCAATTTCCTTACTTGTCCCATCAGGACAAGAACTCAGTAAGTCACAGAGCTATTAAGAGGATTAACAAACTGCTATATGGATGAGTCCAGAACAGTGCCTGGGAAGCAGGATCCAGGATCTCAGTAAATTTCAGTTTCGCTTCCCAGCCTCCCTCATTCCCATCCCCCAGGAGGAGGGGGCAGAAGATGTAAGTGCATAATTTTTATAGGGTGAGATGTTAAGCTTTACAATATTTTATGGGCCTGGTCACACAAGCTTCGATAATCCTAGGAAATCATCTAAACTCAGTTCTCATTCTTGGTTCTTCTGTCTCCACTGGGGCCAAGCATTCCCACCGTGTTTTATACCCTTGGCACCGACCTGGCTGTCCGGAAGGGTAAGAGATGGGCAGAGTTCTCCCTCACACTAAAGGCGCTCTGTCCCTTTTCCATCCCCTCTTCTTTCTTATACTGCAGGGAATTTGATTCAAAACACTGTCCAGGTACGAAAAAGAAATGGTAAGATCAGATCTATCCCCTTGGCGGGCAGAGACTACAGAAAGGACAGAAAACCCACCTTCATGTGTTATTCGTATTGCTCAAGAGGAAGGAAGGAAAAGGACAATATGAATCCCGGGGTAAGGGCCGATGACCACGTGGACAGCAAGGCCACGGACAGCATTCGGTCCCCGCCCCTGACATGGAATACTGCAGGGGGGCCTCCGCTGCTGCTTCTGTGAAATGGGCACAGGAAGACCTACGGCAGTCGGTTGTCATGGCAACACAAGGAGCTAATCTACGGTCCTCCAGGCTATGAGTGGAAGGAATGTTAGCTTGCTTCCCAAGTGAATATGGGCAGGGTGTTCTGGTCCCTTTCCCAAAGGGAGAATGAAACCCGAGCCTTTTCCTACCATTCAGCTCAGTCATTCACATTTTAACTTAGTTCTGAGCTTACAGTTTTTCCTGCAGATAGAATTGGTCACTCAGTGAGAGAGGAAAGTAAGAAAAAAGGCAGAGAGGGAAGGAGGGAAGGAAGGAAGGAGGGAGGGAGAAAGAAAGAAGAAAGAAAACAGAAAGAAAGAAAAAGAAAAGAGGAAGGAAGGAAGGAGGGAAGGAGGGAGAGAGGGAGGGAAGAGAGGAGGATAAGAAAGAAAGAGAGAAAGAGAGAAAGAAAGAAAGAAGGAAAGAAAGGAAGAAAGGAAGAAAGAAAAAGAAAGGAAGAGAGAGAGGGAGGGAAGGAAGGAAGGAAGGAAGGAAAAGAAAGAGGAAAGAAGGAAGGAAGGAAGGAAGGAGAGAGAGAGGGAGAGCAGGAGAGACGGAGGGAGGGAGGGAGGAAGAAAGGAGGAAAAAGAAAGAGCGAGCCTTGCTTCGTCCCACCTTTTCCACTCTCCATTCTTAAGGCTGGAGGATTTGGCTTGGCGTTTAGAAGCTTTATTGTTTCAATAGCAGGGTAAGGAGGTTAATGCCACCTTAACAAGGGAATCATTTCTTCCTCCCTCCCACCTTCTCGCTTTTCTTTTTTGGCTCAGCCTACATTTCTAACACTACCGGCTGAAACGTAGTATACAGCTTTTAATTGTGCCCAGAGGCAGTACAACCTCACAGAGGTTTTTAAGCAAGTGGTGGAGGATTTGAGAAACAGCTGTGCTGCACGCACACGTGCTCCAAGGTGGAAGAGCCCCGTCAGCACCTGCACCCGCTGAGCACACACCCTCACACCCTCCACGCATGTACACAGCTGGGACCCATCAGGGCTGAAAGGAATTAATACTCTTAACTTGGTATTTTATTGGACCTAGAGGAGCCTGATGCTATATTAAATCTGTAGCACATTAAGTAGGATTGGGTGGGATATTAAAAACACACACACGAACGCACATACGCACGCGCACGCACCCACACGACCTCTTTTCCGATGCCGAGAACAAATTGTTTTAATATCCCAATGTTTGGTTTATTTATTATTAGAGATAGGTGGCCGCTTTTAAAGAGTAATGGACTTGTCCCGGCACTAACCTAGTTTTCCCAATTGAATCTAGCTCAGACTCCCAGCAACTGTGGAAAGCCGCCGACACGGATTGTTTTCTCCAGATCACTCACCAACACCCAGCTTCCCTTGGTGCAAGCCCCCAAAAGACATCTTCCATCTTTTGGACGCTGCAGTCAACCTTCAGAATCCTACTGCACTCAACCAGTCACAAAACACTGTCTCGTGTTACCCCGCTGGACACCCACCTCATCCCTGGAAATTCAACAAGGTGACTGTCTGTGTACCTATTTTACAGTCGTGCAAATAGAGGTTCGGAGAAGTTACATGCCCAGGTCAAGGGCAAACCAACCCCAGACCTTGGAGTTCAGTCTGCTGACCCTAAGTAAACACGTTCTCTCTAAATCATGTGATATCTTCTGCTGTAAACACAATATGAAAAGTTTATTCCAGGGTGGCTTGTAATGTCTGTGTACCTGCGTGGACAGGTAACATGAGGGAGTTTCCACAGATGTTAAACTCATGTGATCAGCAATGGACTTCAGGGTCTGTGATAGACAGAAACGTGACCATCCAAAAGATATCCATATTAACCCCCTGGAACTTGTGAACGTGATCTTATTTGGGAACAGGGTCTCTGCAGGTGTGATTTCATTAAGGCTCTTGAAATAAGGAGATATTCCTGGATTTTCTGGGTGGGCTCTAAATCCAACGACAAGTATCCTTATCAGAGAAAGGCAGAGGGAGGTTTGAGGCATGCCAAAGAGGAGGAAGTGTGACCACAGAGGCAGGGGTGGGAGGGATGTGGCCACAAGTCAGGTTCTGCTGACAGTCACCAGAAGCTGGAAAGGGCAAAAAACGAACTCTCCCCTAGGGCCTCTGGAGGCGGTGAGGCCCTCATGACACCTTGATTTCAGACGTCTGGCCTCCAGAATGGTAAGCACATAAGTATCTGTTACTTTAAACCACTGAGTTGGCAGTGACTTCTGACGGCAGTCCTGGGAAACGAACACAGGATCTTTTGCTCTGGGCACCACGTTGGATTTTGCTGCTGGTGGGGTCTCTTGGCATGAGGGATACCTTCTACTTTGGGTACTGGTGAAATGAAGGCAGGATGCTGGCAGCTACCCACGGGTGCCCAGTCCTGCCCCACCTGCAAGGACAGGGCAGCTCAGCATCAGGGAGAAGCCAGATACCGTGATCTTCATCGAGACCAAGCAGGTATCAGAGCAGGGCTCACGGGGAGGCAGAAAGCCTACCGTACTGTTCTCATCCTGCTGGACCACTCTATATCGCACGTGTGGTTTAGACAAGTCACTGAATTCACATCTCAGTTATCTCGTTGGTAAAACGAGATTCTCCATGTGGAAAAAGACACCCTTTGAAAAACTGCAAAACATCCTATGAATGTTGGTTATTCGCTTTTACATATATTATTTATATTTATATATACAATATTTTATGATATCTATATATAATATATAAAATATATTTCAATTTAAATATAAATATTATATAAAATATAAATATATATAAAATATACACACATATATAATATATAAAATATATATAAATATAAAATTATATTTTATGACAATATAAATATATAAAATATATTTATATATAAACATATTTATATATGTTTATATAATATATATAATATATAAAAATATAGAAATATAAAATTATATTTTATAAAATATATAATATATATAATTTTTATATTTTATAATATTTATATATTATACATTTATATATATAAATAAATATATATTATATATATTATTATGTATATATATTACTATTAAATATATAATATATATTATTATGTATATGATGATTATTATATTATTGTATATAAAGCATCTCTGAAGCGTCAGACTCAGAGTGCACATGGCTCTCCAACTTTGGGAAAGGACCTAATCTCCAGAAGGTATTACTGCAAAGTTCTCCAAAATATGCCTTTCTCAAGTATCCACTTCTCGTCTGTTAATATACTGAAACCTCTTTAGAAACCATCTAACCCCAAATGCAAGATTAATGGAGCCCCGACATTTAATGTCTGCTGTGTTTCTTTGGATTTTCCAAATTCGCCTTTTTCAAGCACTGAGCAAAAAGCCTCCAAACCGAAACCAACATGCCGTTTGTTTGTTGATCATATTAGTAATGAGTTGTTTTTTTTTTTTTTTAATGAGCATTCAATATTGGTTAAAAGAAAGTAGGCTCTCAAACGCTGCTTTTGATCATTTAAATTGCTGCAAACCCTTTGGAGTGCAATTTGGCAATATGTCTCAGGAACCTTTAAAAACTGTGCTCAACCTTTGACCCAGTAATTCCATTTCTGGGAAACTACCCTAAAGGCATAATGGGAACTATGGAAACTGCTTGATGCGCAAAGATGTTTATCAGAACCCTCTTTCTGACAGCAAAAGTATTTAAACCATCTAACTACCCACCAATGCAGGAGGAAATTAATAAACGTTGAGGCCTCCCCTCCACAGACGGACTGTCAGCTACTAAGAATTTGCAGTTAAGAAGAATGTATAATAATGTGCCGAGATGTATAATGTTAGGGAAAAAAAAGAAGCGGTGTGTCACATGGGTATATGGAAGTGATCTTGATGTGACACAAATGCAGCATAACAAAGAAAAAAAAAAGACTGGAAGAAACATATATTAATTGTTGTTACCTAAAGCCAGCGAAATTATGGGTAATTTTGATTTTTTTTTTTTTACACCTTTCTTGGAGTATAATTGCTTTACAGTGGTGTATTAGTTTCTGCTTTATAACAAAGTGAATCAGCTATACGTATACATATATCCCCATATCCTCTCCCTCTTGCATCTCCCTCCCACCCTCCCTATCCCACCCCTCTAGGTGGGCACAGAGCACCGAGCTGACCTCCCTGTGCTCTGCGGCTGCTTCCCACTAGCTATCTATTTTACATTTGGTAGTGTATATATGTCCATGCCACTCTCTCACTTCGTCTCATCTTGCCCTCCCCCTCCCCGTGTCCTCAAGTCCATACTCTACGTCTGCGTCTTTATTCCTCCTGGCCCTAGGTTCGTCAGAACCACTGTGTTTTAGATTCCATATATGTGTTAGCATACGGTATTTTTCTCTTTCTGACTTCCTTCACTCTGTATGACAGACTCTGGGTCCATCCACCTCACTACAAATAGCTCAATTTTGTGCTTTTTATGGCTGAGTAATATTCCATTGTATATATGTGCCACATCATCTTTATCCATTCATCTATCGCTGCACACACAGGTGGCTTCCATGTCCTGGCTATTGTAAATAGTACCGCAATGAACATTGTGGTACAAGTCTCTGTTTGAATTATGGTTTTCTCAGGGCATATGCCCAGTGGTGGGACTGCTGGGTCGTATGGTAGTTCTATTTTGAGGTTTTTAAGGAACTTCCATACTGTTCTCCATAGTGGCTGTATCAATCCTCATTCCCACCAACTCTCCTTTTTCAAGATAAAAAACTTTGTCTCCACTGAGCTGTATTACTTTGTGTGTGTGTGTGTGTGTGTGTGTGTGTGTGTGTGTGTGTGTGTGTGTGGCACGCGGGCTTCTCACTGCTGTGGCCTCTCCCGTTGCAGAGCACAGGCCCCGGACGCGCAGGCTCAGCGGCCACGGCTCACGGGCCCAGCCGCTCCGCGGC
>NW_006799564.1:44103-55218 GCF_000442215.2 Lipotes vexillifer
GCAGGCGGACTCTCAACCACTGCGCCACCAGGGAAGCCCTGTATTACTTTTAAATAGAGAAAAACTCCTCTGTAAATGAGTCCCCTCATTCCCCTCACCCAACATATCCTACCTGGGTGGAGAAAACTTGGGATGCACGTTCTGTGTTTCCTCCATGACTTTGACCATTTGTATCCTTCCTTGTGGCTTAAAAATTCTGTAACAGGTCAAAGCAGTGTTGCAGCCCCATCTTATCACTCACCTGTCCTCTCAGTTAAAAATGGGCCCAGAACAGGGGCTGAGAGAGGCCCCTTGCAGCCCATCACCAGCCAGAAACACACCTTTATGTCCCTGTTAGATTCTTCATGAGAAGGTGTGGGCTTTTGCTGAGTTACTGGCTTGTTTCACGTCTAGAGATTCTATAAATTGCATAGGGTTCCCCTGTTTGTGGGAGGCTGCTAGGAGGCTCGGAGACAAATCAATTTGTGCCTTGCCTGTAACAAGAGCACATGGCTTTGGGGGTCCTGGCTTCACCCTGGGCTCCTTGTTCATTTGCATACCTTTGGTTTCTTTCCTGTTTACTGACCACCTGCACCAAGTAAGTCCCGATGGGCTGTATGAAATACTCGTTAGAATGAGACAAGATACATTCTCTTTTTTTTTTTTTTTTTTTTTTTTTTTTAATGAAGGATGCGCTATGTGCACCTCTATGAATTTTGCTTCCACTGACAGTTGGAGAGAATTCCAGGTAAGGCAGGGCCCAATCAAATAGAGCGAACCCACTTGAATCCACGTTGCAAAAGTTGTGCAGGATATCTAAGAGCATGGAGGGCAGGAAGGAGTTAAATCCATGCGGCAACAGAGGGTGGGAGCCAGGGGCACTGAGGGGCCTGGTCCCTCCCTGCAGTACAGGAAGACCGGGTCATTAGAGCAGGCAGGAACTTGCGCTTGGCTTTCCTGGGAAAGCAAATATTGTGCATATTGCAGTGTTCCTGTGGGCGAGCTAATTGCCTAACTGCCCTTGAGATGTATATCATTTTGTCTGCAGTCCGGGCTCCTCCCTTTATGTCACTGCCAATGGGCCGGGAAATGGGAACAACATCTACGTCCATTAAATGGAGACAGCGGGTCACCTCTGCCACCCACGGTCCCCAGGTGAGCCGCCTGGGGCAGGTGCTCCCTTTGGGTCAGGGCACGACTTCAGGTGCCCTTTGGTAAGCTGAGAAGGGGCGCTGAATCAGTGTCCCGGGACTGCTGTCACCAAGAGCCACAAACTGCGTGGCTTTAAACAACACCAATTTATTCTCTCACTGTTCTGGAGGCCGGAAGTTCAAAATCGAGGTGTCTGTTGGGCTGCACTCCCTCCAAAGGCTCTAGGGGACAATCCTCCTTTGCTTCTTCCAGCTTCTGGGTGTTGCCAGCAATGCTTGGCATTGCTTGACTTGTGGCAGCATAACTTCAGTCTCTGCCTGCACCTTTACATGCTATTTCTTCCCGTGTGTGTATATGTGTGTGTGTTTGTGTACACGCGTGCACGCATATCCGTGTCTCTCCATACTTTCCTCTCTTTTCTCTTATAAAGACACCCCTCCCTGGATATAGGTCCCATTCTAATCCAGTAGAACCTCATTTTTTTCAAATCTTATTTTATTGCAGTAAGACACTTCACAAGTGATCTACCCTTTTCACAAGTTTTTAAATGTAAAGTACATCATTGACTATAGGTACAGTGTGGCAGAGGTCTCCAGAGTTTATCTTGCTTAATGACCTCGTCTTAATTTAATTGCACCTGCAAAGACCTTATTTCCAAATTCCTATTCACAGGTGCTGGGGGTTAGGACATCAACCTATCCTTTTTGGGGGGGGACACAATTCAACCCACAATAGACGTGTTTGATCATTAAGCGGAACAAGAAGCAGGGACTCGGGAGCAGTCTGGGTTCAAATCCTGGCTGGACCCCTCACTAGCAGGTCACCTAACCTCTTGAAGCCTCAGTTTCCTTGGTTTGGAAAAGGGGCCCGATGTTAGCACCTGCCACCTAGGGCCACTGGGAAGATTAAATGGGATCACGCATGTTGTGAGCACCCTGCCAGACACACAGCAAGTGCCTTTCGAGCGTGGGTTGTGACCCAGCCTTAGATCACCAGCTGCGCTACCCCAACTCGAAGGTCACTTCCAAACACTGAGACCCTGCTTTAGGGTAACAGAGAGAAAGTCTTCTTTCCATACGATGTTCGCTCTGCCTAGAAATCTTTCGTCTGCCTCCCCCGACCCTCTCCCCCATCCTTGTGTGAAAAGCTGGCTCCTTCCTAGCCTTCAGACCTTGCCTTAACTGATGTCTACACCCAGAGACCTTTCTGGTGGCTTTCTGAGTAGCTTAGTCCAGCTCTGCCCCACCTTCCACAAGCAGCTGTGATGTTGGGGGCCGTCTCTGGCTACAGATGCGGCTTGACCCATCAAAGGGACAATCAGGGGGTGGGCCTAAAGCTGCCCGATAAAATACAGGATGCCCAGTTAAATTTGGAATTTCAGATAAATTTGAATTTTAGTTTCAGCATGTCCCAAATATTGCAAATATTGTCCTGGCCAGAAGTGCTTGGAAGTGACTGCCCTGAGAGTAGTTCTCAACCAATGACAGGTGGGGAACTGGGGTTTTATTGCTTCTCCATGGGGGATAATTCAGAGGCAGTGTCTCCTACACCGATTCCCAGAATTCCCCAGGCGGATTCTGGACCACCCGGTCCACTGCAGCATCTGTTCGTTAGCGCACCCCGTGCTGGCTTGCTTACCTTTCCAATCTCTTTCCCCCAGCTCCCAGGAAAACACAACCCAAGACTTCCCACCCTGGCCTTCCCGTTAAGGACTTAATATATTTGAATCCCTCCCAAATTCATACGTTGAAATCCTAACCCCCCAGTGTGATGGTATTAGGAGGTGGGGCTTTGGAGAGGTGATTAGGTCAGGATGGCAGAGCCCTCGTGAATGGGATCAGTGTCCTTCCAAAAGGGACCCCAGAGAGCATTCTTGCCCTCTTTCCTCCACATGATTACATAAGGAGAAGCCAGCAGTCTGCAACCCACAAGCAGGCTCTCACCAGAACCCGACCATGCTGGCACCCTGATCTCAGACTTTAGGCCTCCAGAACTGTGAGAAATAAATGTCTGTTGTTTATAAGCTGCCTGGTCTGTGGTACTTTGTTACAGCAGCCCGACTAAGACACCTCCCGCCACTGCTGTCCTCCACGCAGACCTTGTTTTTTTCCTTCAGCCCTTATCACAATTTGTCATCACACATACGTATGCCTGTCTACTGGCTGAGTCTCTGTCCCACTAGACTCTGAGCTCTATTACCGTGACCGTGTCATTCACCACGGTACTCCAGCTCCTAGAACTTTCTAGATAATGAAGGAACAAGACAGTGAATAGGAAGGAGGCGTTCTGTGCCAGCAAAGAGTAACATGGTTTTCAGCTGTACAGAGCTGCATTCAACAGAGACTGGAAGTGGAGACCTGCCCTGGGGTCTCCCCTGTGTCACGTGCTCAGAATTTGACCTTGGGCAGCTGCCTGAGAACTCCTCACCTTGGTCTCTTCATCTGTAAAACGAGGAGTCGGGACTAGATGATTTCTCCCGTGTCTTCCGGCTCTAAAATTCTATGACTCAATATTCTAGGTAATAAACTTTACAACTATGAATAAATTAATGGAAATGAATATTTAAATGATATGCAAACATCCGTGCGGGTGCTTTCTTAGTCTTTTATGTAGTGGGAGAGTGAGGAATAAAACCGAGATACAAACGATCAGAAATAATTTGTGTTCCTGGGCGTGTGGTGCCTTACCCGTGTTTCTGCGGGGGAGGATGTGTAGGAGAGCATTCATTGAAAAACCCACAGTGGGGAAAAAGGTCAAAAGAAAAGCAGGAATCTGGGAAGCTGGAAGCCCCCAGATGGATGGATGTTCCGGGTTTGGATATTCCTGGAAAAGATTCTTGGGTCCAGAGAAGCAGCAAAGGAAACTGGGCTAAACACGCTCTCCAGCTCTCTTAGTCTGTCCAGGCTGAACAAAATGCCGTAGGTGGGCTGACTTATAATCAACAGAACTTTATTTCTCACAGTTCTGTAGGCTGGAACTCTGAGATGGGGGTGCCAGCATAGTCAGGTGAGGGCGTTCTGGGGGTCAGACTTCTCCTTGTGTCCTCACATGGTGGAAGGAGAAAGGGAGCTCTCTTGGGCCTCTTTTATAAGGTCATTAATCTCATTCATAAGGGCTCCACCCTCATGACCTAATTACGTCCCCAAGGCCCCAGCTCCTAATCCCATCCCATTAGAGGGTAGGATTTCAACATTCAACTCTAGCACAGCACCATCTCTCCAACTCCTCGGGGCTGTCATGATTCTCAACAATACTCAGCGTAAGAGAATGCTGACTTGACACCTGAGTGCTTCATTTATTTATCAACATGATCTCCTACCTGGAAATCAAGCGGAGAACCTTCTGATGGGCCAGTAGACTTGAACCCCGAATCTTGACTTTCATATATATAAATACTTAAGAGGAAAGAGGGACTAGATATTTAAAGGTGAAACCAGCTAACTTCTCACGTTGGTAGCAAGCTGGGAAGGAGGGTCAGAGGTAAGATTCTTTGACTGAGCCGGTGCTGTGTCTAGTACTGGGCTTCAGGCAAGTCTGGGGATCAGGTGTGGCTGGGCAGCTCACTGGGGCACCCACCATAAAGAACTGCATTTGTGGGAGGTGCCTAGCAGGGTCCTATGACACAACTCATCCTCAAGAAGGAGACATGCCTGATTAGCTTGACCCAGTTACAAAGCCTGAGTTGATGGATGGGACAAGAACTTGAATTCAGGATGGAGGCTGTTACACAAATCTGTTTCTTACCAGACCCAGTGGACACACATCTGGGTTTATGGGAAGATGTGGTTGATAAATCAAGACCAGTTATTCTTCAGACAAAATTCTTGAAGATGATAAGCCTAAACTTGTGTCATTGGGACACCTGGATGTTTTTCTATCCTCCTTGCCTGGGCACTACCCATGCGGATTTGTCCCCCAAATTACCCACTGCCTTTCTTTTAGGACTTTCCACTCTCTTGCCAATTGCAGCTCTTTTCTTTTTTCCTTTCTGGCTTTTATGCCCCCATCATACTTCTTCAAAGGGGGACATTCAAAAGAGAAAGCACGATGCTCATTGACCGCTAACCTAAAAATAAGATAGAATACTGAGTACGTGATTTCAACTAGGTATAAGTTTTCATTCCTAAACAATACAGAAAAGTGTCTTCTTGCTACTAAATGATTAGGCTAAAGACCCCCTGAAAAAGGAGTTACCACGAAGCCAGGAGTTCTGTCAGAACACAGGTCTGACGTCCTGCTATTTCCACAAACAAAAATAAAACATAACCGAGACACAGCAACCAAGAGAAAAATATCTACAGGTACAGAGTCACTATGTCTCCATGCCGGGCTGCTTATAAATCACAAACCCTTGTTCATAGCACAAAGACGCATGAACAAACAGGTACCCCTTCCCTCTAGCACTGGGGGATATTTCCATGATTTGTCACATTTAGTCACTGCCATGGGGCCTTGAGACATCCTCCTAGGGTCGAGGTGTCTGTGACATTCTGTGAGGGCTGGAGGTACAGAGGGTCTCTTCTGGTCCATTCGATCTCCATATTTGCTGAGAAGCTCTTATGCATTGTACGAGAGTGGGGATGGAAGGCGACAGAACTACCACTGCAGAAGTTAGGCAATGGGCCACGTGCTTCCCAATAGCTTATTTCTCCTAACAATCCCCAAAGACCAATGACAGTGTGTGCTCATGTCGCTGATGAGAAAAGTCAGAGAGGTTAGGTCACTTGGCCCACAACACCCAGCTGGTAAAAGGCAGAGCTGGGATTGGATTTGGGGACTGTCACGCTCCAGAGGCCCTTGCCTTTCCAGTCTAACTTTCCTCCCAAAGCAAAACGTACCATTTCTCCTTCAGAATTGTTCACAGTGGCCCTTCCTTTTCCCACCGATGAGAAAACGAAGTATGAACCAAAGGGAAAAAAAAAGTCTCAGTATTAAAAAGGAGATTGGCGGAGAGAGACAGACTTGGAATGGAGCTTGGGGCAGGGGAAGAAATGACTGCTTTCCTCCTCTCACACAGGGATGGGGATGGTTTGGGGGACCAACGATGAAGTCTCTTCGCCAGCCAGAACTGGGTCAGATATTCTAGCAGCGAGAACAGCCTGTTCTCTGCTCCAGCTGTTATCTGAGCTGCACAGCTGCGGGGGAGAACTCCAACTTGCTTTTGGGCTCAGAGCTCAAGGTTCCCAAAGCCCTCCACGCAGTGTGTGCCTGCCTCTCCCAGCTTGAAGGAGGGGGATGGGGGAGGAAAGGGTGGGGAGGGGAGACAGTGAAGGGAAATGAAATGAGAGGGGTTCGACTGAACCTGCCTGCCTCATGGTTGCCAATCTGAGCATTTTCTGCCAGTTGTTTTCGGGTGAGAAGCTGAATTCTTTGAAAGAGATCTCCAAAAACAGCCACAGGGTATACCGATGAAATGGGGGTCCTGGGTGCAATGAGCTGGCTATGATCAAAGTCCTATCATGGGCTCACCCCAGCACAGCACCTAACGGGGTGGCAATCCATTGGGATTTCCCAAAGCGCTAGCTTGGAAAACCTGCAATTCCATGCATGTACTGTTGAGTCTGTCTTAGATGCAGCAGAGAGAAAAATCACTCTGGTGGCCCTGGATGTTAGTACTCCCTATTCCTGGGTTCTTGATGAAAAAAACAAGGCATTGTTATATGAATTTCATAATTTAGAGATAAATAATGAACACCAAACTCGGAGCGAAATACCCTAGTGTTCATTTTATTTAATATTCTCCACTGGTGGAAATAAATTAAAAATGAACAAGGCTTGTTTATGCCTGCCGCACACTGCACTCCACTTTTGAATAGCAACCGCATATTAATTTGCCAAATCCCATAAATTATAATTAGCCCGGAGGATTAACAACATAAATCCTTGAATTTAAAACCAACCTGCCTGGCTCTCTCTTCCCTAGGCCCTAAAGTGAAAGAGAGCCATAAAACCTATCACCGCTACTTGATCCATTAAACTCCGGAGACATTCTTATTTCAGCTTAGCTAGTGGAGGTGGTCTTTGCTCAATCTTTTTAAAGTTACAGTAGCTCGATAGGCACTGGGACACTGGGAGAGTAGTATCTGCATGGACGGCGCGGCCCCAGCGCGAGCTCACTCTTAGGAGAAGACCGGAAACGGGTCAAAGGAGTACATGTTGGCTTAGCACGTTTTTTCTACGTGGGGTCCTGGCACAGATCTGAGATTAAAAGTGCCCCCTGACCCCGCACTGTACGTCATATATGTTGCCAAGAGTCCCAGAGTACGCGGAAGATGCACCTGGCCTGCATTCATGCGCGCGCGTGCCACGGTCTGAGCTTGCATCTGGCCAAGTCCGTGTCAGGCTGGTTGCCAGGATAAGAAAGGAGAACGCTGCTCCGATGACAAAGTACTTAACACAAGACCATGGCGAAATCTTACATTACTGGCTTTCCTGATGAGGAAAACAGCAAACCCGTCTGAAGGGTTCACAGTATACAAGGTAGATCTGCGCACAGACCAGCCTGGACAATCTCTCTCCTCCGGAAGGTACCCCTTTCGCCCTGCAGTCACTCGCTTTCACACCCCCCTCTCCCCTTGGGCCGGCTGCAGCCCTTCAGCCTCGGCCAGGTGTGGCTACAGCTGAACTGCAGAACAATATGTGGGTATGGGGTGAGTGACGCATGCAGCTTGCAACTCAGCTATGCAGGTGGCTGCGCCATGCCTTGGCTTGTAGAGGGAAAGGTGGGCAACCGAGATGCTGCCTGTCTGTATTCTTCAGTCTCGCTCTGCCCCCCTCTGCTTTCTTGGCGTTACCCTGGGCTCCCAGCCTGATCCCGCCCTCCCGGTGGCCCCCCTTCCTGCTTCTTGCCCAGGTGACTCCCCATGCCCACCACTCCTAGGTGCCCCGCTAGACTGGCAGGTCGGGAAGAGGAAGAGGATCTTATCCATCTCCTTCCAGGCCCCACCTTGAATACTGCACGACAAACACTAGGTGCTCACGTGGTATTTGCGAAATCCATGAGATCATAAAAAGGAACACAGATTTACACCACAAGCCAAAACAATATTAAATGTTTGTCGTGGGCCTCCAACACGGCTGAGGCTTCTTACACGTGGAGAAGCCCGACCTCTAATAATAGATATTAGACGGACCCATTCTGGCCTTCTTTATACAGAAACAATAAAGGTAACTAATGTTTTTTGAGCATGTGAATTTCCCAGGCAGTGAGCCAGGGATGTATATCGATTATCTGATGAATTTTCACAACCACCTTGTAAGACAAGAGTCATTACCCCATTTCACAGATGAGAATGTGGGCACTCACTGAGACGAAGCCACTCGCCCTGTGCAATAGCCCCAGGTTGACGAGTCCAAGCGGGAATATTCTCTGGTAAATGCAGTGTTTCCTGACCTCCCTTCCATCTTTTGCTGCAATGTGTACAATGATGTCTACCCCCTTCCAAAGGAGTCCCGGTATTTGCAGGATTCGTGAAGCCCTGCACTCACTTAGGGAAGCATGTTGGAAACAAAAGGAAGTGAGTGATGCCATCAGAAGGCTAACTGCTCTCATCTGTAGGTTTGAAAACCTTTCGCAACTAGAAACAGAATACTTGTGAAAACTCTCACCACGGTGTCAGGAGATGGCAACCACACACTGGTTTAAACCACACATGATTAATGGCTTAATACCTGTCTCCTGTCCCGATCGTGGGCTCAAGGGACCAAAACAGACTCTGGTTGCTCATCCCTCCATTTCCAGAAAGTCAGATCCCACCTGGTGCTCCAGACGTATCTGCTGAATAAGTGATGGAAAATAGAAACTACCTAACCAACAGTGATTAAGTATCATGGGTACAACTACGTTTCCCAAAACATGGTGTGACTCTACTAAGGAAAGATGAATAAAGCTTGCTCTACAGACACAGCAGAAGGTGTGACATCAAATAAATGGACAGTTCCTGAGTATGGCTGGTGGAAACTCGCTCTTGAGTTTCCCATCTCCCCAGGGGGACAGGACGGATAGGAAGCAGTCCAGGGACCCCCTCCTCCGCCTGCTGCGGCAGTGACTTTGATTTGCATGCAGGCCGATTCGAAGGGGGTTCTGGATCACAGAACATTCCAGAGCACAGAAGAGGCAGCCTGCGTATAGGCCAATCAGTGCGCTGTCCACAGTCATGTCTGCTCATAGCTCCCAGGGGACACTGGCACTTCTGCCAGGAACCAGCAGATCTCGCTGACACTGTGAAACAAGGGCTCTGGGTCCAGCTCTGCTCCCAGAAGGGAAGTGATTGTGTCTCGGTATGGAAGGAGGCACCGCCTGCCCCTGCTGACGAGGAGATGGTCTCCCTCATAAAAGGGTCAAATTAAAACCAGCATCAGGGCTTCCCTGGTGGCGCAGTGCTTGAGAGTCTGCCTGCCGATGCAGGGGACACGGGTTCGTGCCCCAGTCCAGGAAGATCCCACATGCCGCGGAGCGGCTGGGCCCGTGAGCCGTGGCCGCTGAGCCTGCGCGTCCGGAGCCTGTGCTCCGCAACGGGAGAGGCCACAACAGTGAGAGGCCCACGTGTCGCAAAAAAAAAAAAAAAAAGAACCCAGTATCATAAGGTTAAAATCCATTTGACAGTCAGATGCTGGATGGGTGGCCTTGGCGACAAGAACATGGTAACTCTTTTACTGAACATTGTTTTTATCCTGATTAGATACCAATCGATGTTCACAGTAAGAAATCTTGATAATATAAAAGAGAAAAAAGAAGAAAGTAAAAACATTAACGCGCAGGTCTCATTCCTCCCAGATGTTAATACACATGTGGATTCGGGGGTAAACAGGTTCTAAACTAGATCCTACCCTTTTCACTTACTTAATATCATTCCCCGACTACGTTAGCACGTCCCTAATCATGTTCCAAGAGTCCCAGTTTTTCTAAAGAAGAATTCTAAAGAATTAAAGAGAACTCTTCACAGTGAACTGAATGAGCACAGGCCAAAGTCTGAGAATGTGCTCCCCTAAAAATCACTGGGCGGGGGACTAAAGAGGCAGCAATATTTGTTCTCAAAGTGGTTCTCAAACTTCAGCCTTCGTCAGAATCACCTGGACGGCTTGTTGAAACACAGATTGTGGCCTAACCCCAAATCCGGCAGGTCTGGGGTGGGGCCTGAGAATCTGCATTCCTAACAAGTGCCCAGGTGGTGCTGCCTCTACTGGTCCAGGAACCACACCTGGAGAACCATTAGTTTACACCTATGACTGCAAATCATGTGCTGAAATCCTATGGAGCCACTTGAAGTGATGTGGGATAATATTTATTGGTATAAAAGGATATTCACAATGTCCTATGAACAAAAGAAATCAGATTATACAGGATTGTGTACAAAAGAATCCTGTTTCTGTGATCTTTTTTTTTTTTGGTAAAACCAAAAATAGCTCTATGTTCATTTACATAAATATACAAGTTTAAAAGTGGAAATGGATCTAGTTATAGGTATACATATGAGGATTGAGAAGGGTTAGGGATACAGATATGGGTATGGATGTGAATACAGAGTTAACAGCCTCTTCTTATGCAGAGTTTTGAGATTATGACTGTTCTGCTATTCTTGCTTACCTATATTTTCTGCCTTTTCAACACTGGACATATACGGTTTCGACTACAATGAAAGAATAGTCCTGTTTAAGAAGCGGACTATTGAGAAATGAGAGCAGACTCCATTCCTTTGGCACGTTGTACGTGTCACCACTCTAGGAGGTGCTTGCTCTCGTCCTGGGGATGTGGGGACTTCATGTAAGTAAACTATTTGAACACCCTAAATTCCCCTAATGAATTAGCAGCATGTATTTTTTAGTCTTTTCTCAGCGGGGCCCAAAAAGACTCTGAGAGTTACTCATACTGGGCCAGTGACTTTTTTACTGAGAAAAAAGGGATTAATAACTGTGGCATGCATTTTAAAATGCACATAAATGTATCTATGTATGGTCACATGTTCATATATATGTGTCCCTACA
>NW_006799564.1:55228-67247 GCF_000442215.2 Lipotes vexillifer
AAGGTGTATATGTGTATAGAGATACTTAAATGCATGTAAGTTGATGACAGGATGACAACTGACCTTTCTTAGGAATGACTGCCTTCTATACTGAGATTATGGCCTTCTTACATTTTTAGCATTAAAATATCATTGATTTGGGCTTCCCTGGTGGTGCAGTGGTTAAGAATCCGCCTGCCAATGCAGGAGACACGGGTACGAGCCCTGGTCCGGGAAGATCCCACATGCTGTGGAGCAACTAATCCCGTGCGCCACAACTACTGAGCCTGCGCTCTACAGCCCGCGTGCCACAACTACTGAAGCCCGTGCGCCTAGAACCTGTGCTTCACAAGAGAAGCCACCGCAATGAGAAGCCCGTGCACCGCAACGAAGAGTAGCCCCTGATTGCCGCAACTAGAGAAAAGCCCGTGCGCAGCAACGAAGACTCAATGCAGCCAAAAATAAATAAATAAATTTATTTTTTTAAAAAATATATATCATTGGTTTTATTATAAGATGGATAGATGGATAAATATATGATAAAACAGACTAAAATGTTAACGGTAGCTCACTCTAAAATGTTTTCAATACTGATATATGTTTCTAAATTTTCATAACGCTGGAGAAAATTATTTGTCTTATAAGATAGTGGTTATAATGATGGTAATTGAGGTTTGACAAAAGTTATTAATGTCCTTACATATCAAAATAAGATGTGGGCAACCCTATGTTACCCCACTTTTAAAAAATTCCATGGTATTTCAGGGTTTGAAAAACAATGCCCTAGAGTAGCTCCCATTTGTGGGCATGGGCTTTCCTCTAATTCTGGCTTTGAAGCCTCCCAGGAGTGAAACAGAAAAATTGCTGGTATCTTGGACAAGGCCCTTAATAAACTTTTCCAGCAAAAAAGATGCCTCCACAAGGCTGCTCTTAGCTTTTCTCGGGAAGGATTAGTGACTAAGAAGCCTAAATCACCCCGTTCATGGACTCCTCTCTTGGAATTTCACATGTCATTTTCAATTAAGGAAGCCTGTGTCTACAGGACAGGGCCACCTGGTATGTCCCACAAAGCATGTCTGCAGGCACATATGTAGACATGAGCCTGGAGCCATTAAAATGCCAATGCTCAGACGGGGGTCCCTAATGTACAGCTCACCTTACCCTTGATCACACAGAAACCAATACCTAGGATGGATTTAATTGTTTAAATAACATATCTAGGATCAACAATAATAATAATAAACAACTTAGAAATAGCTATTACGTGGCCCAGGTGATTTTATTTTTTTTAATTTAAAAAAAAATTATTTAATTTTTATTTATTTATTTTTGGCTGCGTCGGGTCTTCGTTGCTGCGTGCGGGCGTTCTCTAGTTGTGGCGAGCGGGGGCTGCTCTTCGTTGTGGCGCAGGGGCTTCTCATTGCGGTGGCTTCTCTTGTTGCAGAGCATGGGCTTTAGGCGCGTGGGCTTCAGTAGTTGCAGCACAGGGGCTCAGTAATTCTGTGGCATGTGGGATCTTCCCGGACCAGGTCTCGAACCCGTGTCCCGTGCACTGGCAGGTGGATTCTTAACCGCTGCGCCACCAGGGAAGTCCAGTCCAGGTGATTTTAAATGTTACTGGATTTGTTAGGATCTTAAAAATTAACTCCATTAGCAAAGCTGAACTGCATATTAAACCAGAGAGTATAGAGCCCACTGAGACTCAGCGATCACCGCTTTCCCTCTGTACCATAAAGAAACTGGTGTGTTCCGGCTAAGGTTACTCAGATGGGGGCCTCAGAAAAATGGGAAGAGGACCCAAAACCCAAGGAGGGGGCGACTCCCAGTGGTTTTTCCACTGAGCACTCTGAATATTTCCCACTAATGCTTTTTACTTTGTGACACTCTAAGCATTTTTCCTTACAGAGGATTTCAGCAGCTGGATTCCCCTAAAGGTACTTTAATACCTGTGCTGGGAGGTGAACAGTCACTCCGTACAGAAATTAAATACATAAATTAATAGACGCCTCTTCAGAAAAGCCTTTCAAACAGGGAGTCCAGCTGCTTTGGAGAATCTGCAGTCGATAGGTCAAGGCCTTGGTTAATGTATAGGTAAAGGCAGAGGAGGGATGAAAATGGTCTGAGAGATTCAGCAGAGATCAACAGAGAGGTCCTGAGAGTTAACCGCTTAGGGGAATATTTGTCCTTTGTCAGGAAACTCTTAAGAGGATGATGCTGAGAAACTGCCAAAACTAAGAGGCAAATGAAAGTAAGGCCAGTCCTGTCTTTCTTATTGTTGTCTGTCAAGAGCTTGGTGGTCAGCTTGAGGAGGAGGTGGGGGGGAAGGGGAGGGGAGGGGGAGGAGGAGGCCCTAGCTAGAACTGAATGCTGGTGTCCAATCACACAGGGACATTCTGCCCCTCACTCGTCCCCTTCAAAGATCAGAAAAGTGTATCATTCCCAGAGAATGGCTTTGAGAGCTTCAGAATTACATGCAAAAGGCTTGAAATCTTTATTGAGCGGCTACAATAAGCCCAGTTCTTTCCTAAGCAGGCACTGTATGCGTTTATTTTTTAACGAGATCATTTTCAAATGCAATCAGCATTTCCTTTCCTTGTTCATTACGAATAAAGCTTCTGGGTACAAGTCCCTAATTTGAAGAAGAGCTTCCGTAGCTTTTAAAAAGTTTGAAGAGCACATCGTTTGTAAAATGCGACAGCCAGCCAGGTATTCTGTTATCCTTCCTATGGCCCGTGGCCTCTAACAAGGAATCTAGCACGTACCAGCTACACGTACAGATGCTGCAGATTCATAGGAGTTGTAGACCAGAAGGATTTCTTAGGTGAGTAGGATGTCCCACCCAGATGTGCATTTAACAGATAAGGTAGCTGAGCCCTAGACTAGTTGCTCAAAGTCACAAACCGCTAAGTAACTGTATGCGAGCATACAGCACGCATCGCTTTATTTTTACTGGCAGATTATTTTTCAGAAGAGATTTCGATGAGATGTTCAGTGCAGCCCTGAGTCAGGTGTCAATTCTGGATGAGTCTTCCAGAATTGTCTACCTGAATCGCCCACCTTCCTAAGCGCTCCATTCATAAGGGCCTTCCATTACCTCCAAGATGCTCTACTTGTTTTAAACCAAAGCCCTACAGCATGTTTCTCTTACATCTCCTACCTGTAGCAGGAAGGAGGTATCCAGGCGGTAGATACAGAAGCAGTAACTAAATATGAGCACTTTTCTTTTGTTAAGGGCAAGTCATTTGGGGAAAAGAGAGAGAACGAGAAACCATCTCACGTAATTCCCTTTGGAAAGTTCCTATCGTTTGCTTTTTCTGGAAAGCACAGAGAGCTCTATGGACATTTATTTCAGAGCAGTATTCCCACATATGCCTGAATGAAAAGACCCACCAGGGACACTTGTGAAAATGTAAACTCCCAGGTCCTACCCTAGATGGACTTGACCACAGTCCGTTGGGTGGGGAAACTAGGAGTTCTTAGTTTTTTAAAGAATCTCCCCCCTTGATCCTCATCATAAAGTAATTTGGGGGAATTTACCGATTTTCCCTCTGTTGAGGGAAAATTACCCTTACCTGACACACCAAATCTCTCTAAAACTTGGAAACTCTTGTTTTAGTATCAGTGCCAGCAGGGTTAAGATAGATGGGTCAAGAGAACTCAGTTCACTACACAACACGGTACTGTCTCACACTTAACCTGTGTCTGAAACATCTCAAAGGATCGCTCTTTATACAAGACCATTTCAAAGGAGGCGCATTTCTGGGTGTTCCTAATCCATTATTTCTTCCTGTGCAGAATTCAGAATAAAGGACATTTCGGACTTGCTCTTTTGGAAGGATGGCTTCTAAAAATGGTCTTTTCCAAACTCCCGTCCGTGTTCGCCTGCTCCCTCCACCTGCCAAGACCTTCCTACCGAAGTCTACCGAAGAAGTTATGTTCAACCTCCATGGAGGAAAAAACCCGCTGGGTGTCACATGCAAATAGAGAGCCAAAGTCTCGCTAATAAATTCCACTGCCCTCCGCTCTAAAAGGGAGACCTTGACTCTGCTCCGCGGGGGGACTGGAAAATGCACTGTGTGCTCCAAAGGCAAGAAGGAGTATTTCTGCAAGCCCAGCCCCAGTTCTGAATTATTTTAATTGCAGCCCGGTGATGCCAAGGTGCTGAAGCACCCCCTTAGGCTGCGTGCTTAGCCAAGAGGTACTGAATTAAACCGTCAGAACATGCAGAAAAATTGCAACTCGGCCTGTCAACAACATTTGTTAAGAGACACGGGTGAGGCTGGTGACTTGTGTAGAAAAAGAGCTGCCTGTGCAGAGCCATCAAAGCACAGCCTGGAACTAATGGGGTATTCAGAGGCCTTGTTCTACAACATTGGTCAAAGCCAACACAAGCCTGTAAGATTTGGGCCCTTTTGCTGTTTATTACTATGGTAATAAAGGCCACTTAAAGATACAAACCTATCTTACGTTGGCACAAATCCAGGGCTTCTTTTCTAAATCGGATCACTAATGCCTGCCCTCGTTTCTCAGGCTCTTTCAAACGATCTCCTTTTTTAAGAGAAAAAAATAAAATAAAAAAAGCTAGAAAAATTAAGACTTTTGTCAAAGGATGACATAGGAATCTTGATCTTACTTATCCTTGGCTGCCTTTTTTTTTTTTTTTTTTTTTTTTTTAAACATCTACCCTGGAATGGTCAGTTTATGGGGCACCTTGGCTATGCTACAGCATTCCGTTATTTGAACATCAATCTGGATGTTGCTGGGAAGGTATTTTGTAGATGTGATTAAAGTCCATAGTTGACTGTGGTTAAGGGAGTTATCCTAGGTAATCTGGGTGGGCCTGATCCAATCAGTGGAAAGACCTTAAGAGGAGAGATGAGACTTCCTGGAGAGGAAGGGATTCTGCCTGTGGTCAGCAGCCTCAGCCCATGCTGGGGGTCAACACCTGCCCCTCCAGTGTCTACAGTACGGATTTCAGCCTTTCCCAGGCAACTCCCAGAATTGCATATAAGCCAATTCCTTGCAATACAACATGTATCTCCTACTGGTTGCATTTTTCTGGTTGCAGCCTGACTAGTTCATACCCCACAGAGTTAGTCCGTGTCACTCATAAATCAACAAGACACCTTTTCATCGAAAGTCTCAAATTGGTGGTCTGTGGGTAGCAGAAGGTTCCTATTCGTTTTGGCCCACACTTCGGTATTGGGTGCGATATGTTAAAAATAAAAATAAACTGAAGAGGCTGCCAACACTGCAAACTCCTGACAATTTCACACATACACATACAGACAAACACATCTGCATCTCTAGTTTTTCTTAGGAAATAAAGGGAAAAAAAAAAACAAAAACCCAGAGGATCTGTATCCCCAGAGAACAACAATGAGCCAGAATGGGAAGTGATTTCCTCTTCTTAAAGCGCATGTGCTCTGTAATTCACCACAGTCTCCACTTCTCCCTGCTGTCTCCCCCAGAAGTGAGGTTAATTGCCATGGGTCTGTATATTGTTTTTCTTACTGTAGAGAGAAAAGTACAAAGTGTATAATACCCTTGACTCTATCAAAAGTAGAAAATCAAGACAGACGGAGAGGGCCATGCATTTCAAGAAGAAAGGGGGTGGGGTATACATATTTCTTTGCCGAAATGAATACTATTTCCCTGCATTTAATTTTCCAACAAGGTCTATCTGGGTTGTTGTTACCCCTCAGCTCATTTATTTATGTGGCCTTCCTGGTAAACATTTATTTTTGCAATTCCCGCTTAAAACGTGCATATTCGAGGGGAAAAATAAAATCACTATGAAACAATTCTTTCTATGCTTCAACAAAAGGAAACGCTGACACGATCCCAAGGCAGTTTGTTCAACACATCGGGACGCTACGATAATTGTCGTTGGAGAAATTTATTGAAATGCAACCACGGGCACCAGGAAAGGGATGAGGAAGGTGGGCAGATGCCAACACGCCTCTCTTTCCAGGCAATTCTTCCATGCGTTCTTTGCCCACGATGATCCCTGAGGGGTTAGTGAATCAGATTCCCCTTGGTTAAGAAGCAGAACCTGGTCCAGGGGAAAACGCCGCACACTGGGAGTCTGGGAGTTGTGTTCTAACCCCTAACGTGCATCTCACACACTGAGACTCAGTTTCCCCCTCTCTGAAGCCACAGGCATCCTCAAATGGAATTCTGCCCCTGTCTGCAGCTTCCTGGGTCCAATCCTACAGCAAATGAATGTGTCTCTGGGGAATGAGGCTCAGGAACCTGGAGCTTTTTTTAAGCTCCCAGGTGATTCTGACGAACAGACAAGTTTGGAATTCGTTGGACTAGAGAATGTCTCAAGTTTCTTCCAGCTCCAAAACTTGATGTACCTAGGAATCAAATTCTGCAGCCCTGCTCTAGACATTGGACAGGCAATGTTCCAAACGTATTAATGCTTTGGGGCCGCTGGGATATGGTCTTAAAGACTTGAAGCGTTGCCACGCTGCCTTAGTCACCTGGCAGGACCCAACATATCATTTTGCCTGTAATTTATGTTGCCTGGTGGTTTGCAAATTCACTCAAGGTTCAGATCGGAGGCAAGATCCTATGGTCAAAATCAATAGATGTGAACTGTGATTGCTGGACAAAAGACTTGGAGCTCCTCGATTTCCATTCCAAGCCCCGCTGTGTTCCTGTAGCTGGTATCAACAGCTCATGTTAGGACACTTAAAAAGGGAAATATGATCACCTTGCCTAAGTAAAGGGAAGGGAGTGCCCCGTACTTTCCAAAGGTCATTTGGAAACAGAATCAAACTGCACCGTCCTTACTCTTATAGCCCGCAAACGGAACCCCCTTCAGACTACATTTTGGAATGCCATCCTTCTCGGGACCTGACGGTCTCTCTCTGGTTCCCAGTAGGAGAGGGTTATGTTGTTGTTTTTTTTCCTAATGCGAACAAAAGACATGAGAAAGCATGCAGAGCGGATGATAGTGCCGTGGTGCCGCAGGGGGAAAGAAGTATGGATTTTGCTTCTGTAACGTGTGACTATTAGATCACAGTGTTGGTTGCAATAAATTAGCACTTTCAGTTCCTGCTAATTGCTAGAATCTTCTGCCATGGGCTGCAGCAATGTGGGCCAAAAAAAAAAAAAAAAAAAAAAAAAAATTTGATAGTGCCGTGGTGCCGCAGGGGGAAAGAAGTATGGATTTTGCTTCTGTAACGTGTGACTATTAGATCACAGTGTTGGTTGCAATAAATTAGCACTTTCAGTTCCTGCTAATTGCTAGAATCTTCTGCCATGGGCTGCAGCAATGTGGGCAAAAAAAAAAAAAAAAAAAAAAAAGTTTTGGAGCCAGATACAAACATGCATCCTGCTAGATGGCGAATGGCATCTCGTATCTTGAATAAATGCCTAAGGAAACAGCTGGGGAATCAAAGACATCATTATGCAATTATGGCGAAAAGTGGGCTCTGTATAAAAGAGGATTCTGACTTCCCTGTGAATCCACTGACCCAGGGCAGCCTCTGCCCAACATACATCCCTGTCGATAAGGAGGCTCTCCAGGGCATCCCACAACCAGGGAGATGAGCTCCTGTTCAAGGTCAAAATAAATCCAACCTGGCCCTTGCGGTAAGGGCATCCTTCTGTGTTTCTGCCGTGGAAATCGCCAAACCACCAAATGCAGCAGCCCTGCCCCGGGTTTCTCCCTGGACCCCCCAACATGTCTGTAACCCCAAAGAATCCCCACAGATGTCCCTACCCCACTGCGATCCTTTCTCCTCCCCAGACTACAGAGAGGATCCAATGAAATCTTGTGAACACAGATCCTCACTTCAGCTTCCTTCTCATCATTCCGCGAGGGTCAAGTTCTACCATGAAGAGATCAAGTGTCTGTTGAGCAGCCACTAGGTCCCTGGCGATGGGAAAGCAGTAGTGAGCAAAGCGGATGGAACCCGTGTGCCCCCTCCTGGAGTCTGCATTCTCATGGAAGGAGACAGAAAACGAAACAAGAGGGTAAACGGTATGGTACGTTCGATGGTGATGGTGTGTGGAGAAAAACAGAGTATGTGACGGGGACAGGATGCTGATGGGAGTGGTGAAGGCGCACTGATTTTAAGTAAGGTACCTAGAGGAGGCTCCTCGGAGGGTGTGCAAGAGAAGGAAAGGGTAAGGAGGCCTATGATTAATGAAGGTCACTCAGGCCAGAGGCAGCGAGGATGGGAGAGACCTCGAGGCCAAGTGCACCTGGTGGACTTGGACAGTGCAGGGGCTGGTGCAGTAGAACACAAGCGAGCGGCAGAGCCCAGGAGGGGTGAGGGGAGAGCAGGAAGGATACAGAGGCCATGGTTAAGATCAGCTTTCACTCTGAGTGACACTTGAAGCCTTTGGAAGAATCTAAGCAGGGGAACGATGTCATCCAACTGGTGCTTTCAAAGGACACTCTGGTTCTGTGCTGAGGAAAGACCCAAGGCCGGAAGAGAGGTGGTGCCAGGAGCCCCATCAGGAGGACAGGGCAGTGATCCAGGCGGGAGGTGAGGCTGCATGGACGGTGGGGCTAGTGTGGATGGTGGGACAAGGGGGAAGGAGGGCTTCCCAGGCCTGCATTCCTGGGGCTGAGGTCTGTCCTTTGCTCCTTCCATACATGAACTCCACTGAGAAAAGTCTCAGGTCTGCCTCATTAACCACTGCATCCCCGAGGCCAGCATGGTCCCTGGCACACAGAACACGCGAAACAAATAAGGGTTCCAAGAAGACTGATTTCTGCCAGATGAGTGATAACTAACCCTGGTTCCATTTGTCTGATCACACCTGCAGTTTGAACTCTCTTCCCCCGCCCCCTCCTTACTTGAAGAGGACAGTCTGACAGATGGCCCGGGACTGATGCCAGAAGCTCTGCAACCACTCACGCCTCTTCTGCTGCCTGGCTCTCTGACCTTCTACACGCCATTTACTTTGTCTGTGCCTCAGTTTCTCCAACCCGAAAATGAGAGTAATACTGCTGAGGGAACAACATGCGGATGAATGAGGTAACAAGGACATGCCTGAAAGCACTCTGAGCTCCTTGAAGAAACAGCTATAAAATAGGGGTCCATTTCTCCATCTCTTCTCTCCTCTCCCGAGAAATAAAACTGCCAGAGGGAGAGGAGACAGTTCTGTTGAGGTAAAGAGGGAAACAAGAGACAGACGAAGGCAACAGGCGTTTCTTAAGCAAAGATCACCTTAAAGTAGATTCCAAGGCATCATGAAACCTCTAAGAGGAGCCCCCGTTATGATAAAAAGAATCGGGGGAACAGAGAACGCTCAAGGAGTTGGGAGGATTATTTTGCCTCCACTTGGGGACCAGAAGTTGCCTCCAAGGGGCTTAGAAATGAGCCAGGACCGTGTCGCCCCTCCTCTGTGCCCAAAGAACGCAGGAGCTGACAGGGCAATCTGGCAAATCCCCTCCACAGCAGTGGGAAAAAAACTACCCAAGGCACCGATCTGGTTTGGTCCGACGGCACTCCTGGGTACACACAGTGGAAACCTGTTGGATCAATAAATACTGGGCTCCTTTTAATGAAAGAAACACTATTATTTTCTCTGACTGCCTCCCTGATTGCTTCTTTAAGGGTTCTTTAAACGAGAGAGATTTGTCATTCCCTATTGGAGGTGTATCTTCAGATGGTCACGGAGTTTATACATTTGCCTTTGTACAGATTTTACACCCAGACTTTTAGAACACGTTTGTTTGTTTTAAGGATTTCAGATAAACTCTTTCTAAAGGGATACTCGAATACGGTGCGTTGTTGCTTGTTTGTTTTTTGTCGTTTCCTCCTTCGAATTCAGGAAATACAGATGAGTGGGATGGCAGAAACGATAAGGAAATATCAAGGCGATGCTTAGCTTTGAAAGCAGTCCCGTGGCGAGCTTGGTTGAAAATGAGGAAACGTGTTTTGTTACTCACAGGACTGAGGAGTGCAGAGGTGGGACAAAGTACGTGTGCACAATTTACCATTTATCTGGAGATTAGGACGCTACTCCTGAATGACTCTTGGGTACTCACTCATTCATTCATTCATTCATTCCACAGCATCTGTCAAAGTTCTCCCATAGGCTAGAGTGCTCTGGGGTGGGGAAGGGGGCAGGTAGGAGAGAAAATATCAGTGGCCTAAGGAAGAGGAACGGGCCTAATCAACAGCTGCTTATCCTTCTGAAGTTCATTCAAGTTACCAAATAGGCTGCAGTCCCTCCCTCGCCTCTGACAGGAAGTCTGTGGTACGGTGACTGTCGTCGTGTTTGTTGTGGATGTCACTGGACCTCTGTGGCACCGGGCGCTGGAGGCCCACTCAGAACATGAGAGGGGTCCAGTGCTCCGCCCGCTCTGGTTGCTGGGATTGTCAAATGGCTCCTTGTCATTAAAAAAAAAAACAACAACAAAAGCCATCATACGAACTGCACGCCTAATTATTAAACAAACAAGAGCTCCACCTAAATTAAACAGAGAAAAATATTGGGTCCAAATAAGCCACTGACTTTTTTTTTTTTTTTGATCTCAAAATTAAAACTACTCATTATTTTAAATGAGGAAATACAAAGAAAAACAAACCCAGAGCCTCATCCCTCAAACACAACTATTGTAAATCAATTGGTATTTAGTGAGATTTTTTTTTTTTTTTTCACTCCAATAGCTGCCTCTCCGTCCACTCTTTGTGAACCATGCCATGACATTTTGTTTTTATCATAGATGTAAACATGTAATTTTTGCTCGGATTTTTTTCCGTTAGAAGTGTCATGCTTTGCCTTGATGTAGAATAGTCTATTGAATGGCTATCTCACAGTGATCTGACCAACATCCTAGCATCTTTCTTTATAGTAAAAAGTAAAAGACAACAGTATACTTCACATTTTAGGGCCACAAGTCATATGTCCATCAGTGAGGATGGGCACTGATCGCACTGAAACCCAGACTCCACTCCTGCGGCACCAGGGAGCCACCGAGGAATGTATTTTAAACAACATTTACATCAATTCCAGAGAGATCTCCAAAACCTGTCTTGTGTCCAGTCCTAGGGAAGTCATGTTCCTGAAATGTACATAAATCTGTCTGTTTCCATCACAACTCATTCCCTACCAACCATTTCTTTTACTGGACAAAGGACCTCACTAGATTGAAGGAGATCAGCTAAAGGCCAATTACAGAAAGCACTCAGCCTCTTCCCTTACCTGCTGCTGAAACTCACAGACCTGGCTCCAGAGGAAAGAGAGCACGATGCATGGGTGATGGGTACAGTCTGTGTGCTGGTGAGATTTTGATGAACATGGGCTCACATCCCAGTCCTATGGTGAACCGATCATTCAGGGACAAAGTGACATGCCCTCTAACTTGATACATGTTAAATAAGGAACAGGCTAGGTGGCTGCCACATTGCTGTTCTGTTTCCAAGCAAGCCAGCACAACTGATTCCTTGCCCCTAAAGGCTTCCCTCTCTGTGATCTCCTTGGATTTTAATATTGTGAAAGCCTTAGTAATAGGTAGGCTAAACACACATGTAATGAATCCCATTCGTCATAAATAGCTCCCTGCACCCAAGAAAACAAAGGAAGAAAACTCTCATGGCACACAGAAGACCTCCCTAATTCAGAATACCTGAAAGGGAAGCTGATCTGAATTTTGCACTTCCTTAAAAAAAAAAAAAAATGTTGTGCAGAAACCCTCTTCAGAAAACTAAGTTTTATCTACCAAAGTCCTTACGTGAGTTGCTCAAACGAATACGTGAGAATAACCTTGAATAAGCAGAAACTTCTAAAACGTCCCAGGGTACTTTAACACTGCTTTCTCGCCAAGCGTAGACTTCTCCAGATTGTTCTGGAGTCTTCTTTGTTTAGTAAACACTTTCTCTTCGGTGAGTGCACAGGTGAACCTGAAGCCGGGTCCTGAATCGGAAGGATCATAAATTCCCAATTCCATGAATGAAGATTGGGTACCACGGGCACCCTATGGGGGGGAAGGTATATGTTGTTATCACCTACCAGGCTTCAAGTTCACTTATGCTCACAAAAGCAATGGAAGGGCTTCAAAGCAGGA
>NW_006799564.1:67523-74072 GCF_000442215.2 Lipotes vexillifer
AGGAATGAGATAACAAAAAATTCTAACATTGAAGTCAGCACGTAGTAAGAGGTGAGCAGAGAAGAGAAAAAGAGCCATAGCATTCTTAAAAAAAAAAAAAAAAAATGCCCCGCCTACTACTGACTAGGGTAGTTTTTGTTTTTGCTTTTGTTTTTTGTACTGTTTTCGTTTTATAGGAAAGTTTGGGGTAAGGATATTGTTATAGAACTGGTGGTGGGCCTTTGGCAGAACCAAATAAAACTCTGGAGGGCCTCCCGGCCTCACGGATCTTCCAAAGACCTCCAAAGCAGGGCAGAGCCTGCCCCTTGAGAGCCAGTGGTTTCTCTGAGTAGAACTCCCGGGTCTCTCCCATTGGCCCCGTTGGCTCTCCTAAGCCCTGCTGAGCACACACCTGCCCCAGGACCTTGGTACGTGCTTCCCCCTATGATCACCTATGTATGCAGGTCTCTGTTTGCAGGCAACTCATCAGAGCGACTTCTCACAGCCTCTTGTCTTTCCATCCTCCGTCCTCTTAACAGGTGTAGATTACCTTGACAGCCCTTTTCTTTCCCTGGCATGTCTTGTTTTGTTTAATATCTCTTTCCCCAACTAGAATGAAAGCTTCCTGTGGACAGGGGTTTCGTTTGTTCACAGGTATATCACCGGGGCTTTACACGTCGAGGGCCCTCGAGAAACATCAGTTAACTGAGTGAACAAACGAAAATACAAACGAACGAATGAATACATGAACTGTATAAATCTATACTGAGGGTGCTCTGAGACACATGTTAGATCACACACACACACACACACACACACACACACACACACACAGAGGCACACACAGAATGGGCAGGGACAGCACCTAGGAGGGGAGGATGGTAACCTGAGCCTGCCCCCCTCAGACCCACCAAGTCAAGAAACGACTCTTTCTGTGCCTTCCAGTAACATTAATTGTTGGTCATAAAACTTCAAAGAAACAGATATTTATAGCTTGATTCAAGCCTTTTTTTCCACACACACTCACCACAGCACTTTCCAACTCAGTTCCCATGAGCGCACTGCAAACAGCCTCCTGCCCACTTCCTGTCGAGGCCAGTTCCTTAACTGCCTCAGTCCTTAAGAAGCTCTTTTTTTATTTTCCAGTGTTCATATCTTTCGGTTTCTCTTGGGTTTTCACAGTTGGGTTTTTTTCACTCCTTTTCTCAGGCGCCCGAGCCCCCAATGAGCCGCCCCCGCTCCAGCAAGACAACAGGGTGATGAAGAAAGAATAACCCCGATTAAGGGAAAATGTTCCTTTGCAAAACATCCTTCCCGGCGGGGTGGGGTGGGGGGAGGGGGAGGGGCAGGAGCGGGGGGATGGGCAACAAGCCAAGGCTATGAAGTTTCACAAGGGCTGGGCGACCAGAATGGTCATCTGTTTACCCAAGCCTGATAATTTGAGGGACTGGAGAATATCCAGTGGAAGTGCACCCACTGGAAGAAGTGATTCCTGTTTTTATTTATAAATATCGGTACCTTGAATATTCATGACAGTGATCATTTATTGTCAGCCCCTTGCCGAAAACTTCATAAATATTATTTCTAATCACCACAAGGATCTTGTAGATGGTTAACTGATATCTCTGTGTGAAACAAGAGAAAATAAACTCCAAAAAGGTTAAGAGATCTGCCACACAGCTAGAAAACAGCAGAGCTGGCCTCTCTATCCACACACGCTGTCTTCCTGATGAAAAACTGCACCCGAGTTCTTCGTGAGGGGTATCGGTAGCATGGGAATTGTAGGAATTATCTCAAAGAAAGGACACGTATGTGTCCTAATTCAGATAAAACAGAATTGCCTCCATTCCTGGTAACAGCTACATTCAACGTGCACTGAGTTTATCATATACTCCCCTCATTACATTAAACATCAGGACACACACACACACACACACACACACACACATTTTAAGTATATTCCAACAGGAAGCATCCTTTGGGAGAGAGGTGATCAATAGGTAGGTTCAACTTGAAAGGAGGTCAGATTGTACCTGGGCTTCTATTCACATTGCCGTTTGGGGGTCTCTGAATTCTCTTGCAATATTTGGAGTCTATCCCAGGTGGTCCTGGCGGCCCACGATAGGTACTAATTGTGGTAACTAATAAGTACTGTGTGGTTCTAAACACAGACCACGTGTCTGAGAAGTGATGTACCCACAGTGCAAGGAGCCCCTCTGTAGATGTTATCATCTGAGAAAAATGGAAACCAAAGTGGTCTCCACGGGATCAAGTTAGAAAACCCCTTTTACTTTCACAAAGAAACCCCCAAAGAAAACAATGCATTGCTTTACGCTGTCATTTTTCTGACTCTGCATACGTGCGGTCGCCCAGATACTACCTGCTCCAGACCGTGAGGTTAGCCTTTGCAATATCTACCAATGGAGGATGGAGCAGCTCATCAGGGCTGAACACCGCCAGACCCCATGTGCCCTGCAAACCTTGTCCTTACCTGATCTGGACCTGAAACTGAGGCTCACGGGGGAAACCCCAGCTGCAGAATTCCCACCACTGTATTGTTTTCGCATCGCTGAGCTGGACAAAACATCCAACGTCCTGGGATACCCTGCCTCCTCTTTACCTTAAAACGTCCCACGCACAGGCTGTGCTAAGGATCCTGAGTCCAGGTTGCTTGGAGGCCACCACTTGGATCGTGCCCGGTTAGTCCACAGTCCGGCAGGGGACCAAGGATATGGCTTGTGAAGAGCAGCTGATCCCACCAGAATTTCTCTTTCAGGCATCTAAGGGGGGCAGTAGTACCATATGAGGTCATACTATAGAGGGGGGGGGGGGTCAAAGAGGCCAGGATTGGGATGTACAAGTCAAACTTCAGAGCAAGCAGAAGTGATGAATAAGTGGGAGGAACTGGAATGGAGAAGAGACTCCAAAGGAAGCTGGGACACGTGGTGGAGTCTCATGAATCTTTAGATTCATGAACGCATCCTCTGAGATTTCCCTACGTCTCCCTGGGTCCAGGACATCCTGTCCTCTCCAAGGCCTAACTACTCAGCATCCCCCATGGACATGCAAACTTACAAAGAGCTGCACATTATGTGCAGTGACTTGAGCGATCTCCTTGTCACCAAGAGAGCAGGGAATTTGCCAAATTCCAGAGAAAGTGCTGGTAGAAATAATTGAAGTCTCCCCTTTCGGTGGGACCACAAACTCAAGGACTAGAGGCCCTTGCCCTGGGCCAACAGCCAGCTCCAGGTAATCCTGCGCTCCATCCAACGTGAAGCCAAATCCCCATCACTCAGAGCTACTTGTCCAGCAAGCAGTCTTGCTCTGGCTTCCTGCCTCCTGGCCCATTTCTTCCCAGATTCTTCCTCCAACACAGGGGTGAGATGAGGAATCCTAAACCTGTTACTCCAGCCCAGCCCAACTGGCTCTGAACACTGAGAGCTTCCTACAAACCATCCAACTGGACTGTCAGACGCAACGATGCTCGCTGAGATAAGCGTTCTTTGACACGTGAGTGGCTTTCTTCTCTCCTGTCCATTCCAGCTCCTTCCTGCCCAACTCCTCTGAACTTAGGAAGAGCCAAGCTTTTCCGAGAACGTTCCAGATGTCTACATGCTTCACAGACTTCTGGCCAGGAGAAAGAAGCACCAGCCCACGTCCCCCAGCCCACTGGGTCAGTCCAAGGGCTTGAAATCATGGCATTTCCCCAGACTGCTCGATAAAGCTCACGAATTCACTCCTCACCAGGACGCCTGCTCTCTTACCTCCAAAGTACCACTCCCCCTTCCTTCCCACCCCATCCAGTGCCTAGTAGGGGGTCTCAGGGCCCTCTGAGCTGTCTTCAGGAGGCCAGCTCTGCCCCAGGAATCTGCCTTTCCTGGGCTGTATATCTCCCGCCATCCTCCCGTTCAGACACGAGGCTTCCCATCCTCTGTTGAGCCCGGAGTGGAGAGAAATGACTTCTAATCTCACAAGAAACATAAACTCCTTATCCATACCCTAAAGTCAAGCCTCGACACCCAGAGGAGCAATGAACTCATTAGTTTAGAATGTGGATAGTACTGACAACATGTCCTGATTCTGCCACCAGTTTTGATAAGTTAATTTTCTTTCAGAAAGTGAACTTCGATAAACTTGAGCTCCAAATATCTTAACATTCTCAGAACGTGTTAAGAACCATACGTACCAGCAGAAGACATTCCTTTATATCTCTAAGCTTGCACTGCCTTGCACAAACTTGACCTTTCTATACTGACCAAATTCAATCAATAAGAACAATAATTTGTAACAAAAAACTCAAATTTGCATTTTTGCTATCTACCTTTGGAGTTTTGCAAGTAAAATCGGAAGGGTTCCAAGTGGTACTACCTTCTCAGAGAAGGCCATTAACATTTATTACCTACCACAGGCTGGGAATTTCCACATTCTCAAAGAGAAAGAAAGTGGCAATGTGACCCTTTTAAAGAATATTGAGGGCTTCCCCGGTGGCACAGTGGTTGAGAGTCCGCCTGCCGATGCAGGGGACACGGGTTCGTGCCCCGGTCTGGGAGGATTCCACATGCCGCGGAGCGGCTGGGCCCGTGAGCCATGGCCGCTGAGCCTGCGCGTCCGGAGCCTGTGCTCCGCAGCGGGAGAGGCCACAACAGTGAGAGGCCCGGGCACCGCAAAAAAAAAAAAAAAAAAAAAAAAAAAAAAAAAAAAAAAAAAAAAAAAAAAAAAAAAAAAATGTTGAGAACTGGCTGCAGAACAGAATGTTAATTCGTTTTCTTTTTTACTGACAATATTTCTGCTGATACTTCTGAATCCCTTCTGACTGTTGGGGAACCGTAATTATTAAGTAATTAAATGTAGAATATGATACATTTTTCTAGGTATAAACGGTTATTATCAAGATGGTATAACTCTGTAATCCAAATTTTAAAATTAGTTCCACTTGGATTATTTTTCCCTACCAAACCTTGAACAGAATCAATTTACGGAGGGAAAGCTACATTTCCAATGGAATTTCCATTTTAGTGAGTTAGATTTCTATGTGTGGAGCAGTAAAGGAGAAAAACACGCAACCTGAGTCTGTGCCCACATCTGCCCAAGGAGCTGGGAGGCTGAGAAGCTCTTTCCCAAAGCTCAGAAATGCAGACCGCCTAACGGGAACCTCTGGGCCAGGGAAAAGCATCAGTTGCACACCAAGTGTCAAGACTTGACTCAACCCCGCGTCGCTTCCTTGGCCACAGTGGCCACCATCGTGGCCCAGAAAGCGGCATGTTGGGGCCAGTCACTGGGAAAATCTGAGAGGCCTGCAGAACGTGGTTTTGAAAGAGAAGAGAACCAACGGCGCTTCCCAAGGGAGCCCAGAGAGAGACGGAAAGCATTTCACACGTTTGTTCTTAACCGTGTACATCCAGGCATATTTACATATCAGTATACGAGCAAATGAATAGCTGAATGGGTAAATGAAAGCATGTTTGATTTTCTATCACTTAAAATACACTCCTTTATTCTTTATAGAAAAGGCAGCAAACCCTAACTCATGGGGCTACTGAGAGGATGAAAAGGGATGATACTTACAAACTGCTTAAGATAAGCTGGTGGCACTATGCGTTTTAGGAATGATTTTATTTTTTTTATTACTTTTTGGGTCTTATTTATTATTTTTTAATTTCATGACTTTTTTTGCTATTAGTTTTTGATCTCCACATCATATCTGTATTTAGATTTATACCTCTCTATGGAAAGCTCTTAACACAGGGAGTCAGCGTCCAACCCAGGCTCTTTTGCCAAGATTCACTGCTTCGTTCAAGCTGGCCCACTGCGCGCCGAGAGCCCCCCCAGGGCTGTGGCCCAGCTCTCCCTGGGGCTCCTGAAACAGCCCCTTCCTGTTTCTCTCTGGCCCCTCAGACATTCTCCACCACAGTGTAAATCAAGAAGTTCGTGGCGGTCTGGTTCTGCCTGTGGTCCCTTAAAGCTGAAGCCAGTGGTTAACCGATCCAGCCCCCAAAGAAACTACAGGGTGGGCTCCTGATGGGGAGTCAGAAATTCTTTCTATGAAAATGCAAAGCACAGCCTCATAAAAGGAACCCACCGCGCAGGAAGATGAAGAAACGACAGTTTGCATTAAAACCAAACAGGAGCATGAACATTTTAACCATCTGGCAGAAGACCTTCCTATACGGATACAGAAAAGTTGCCAAGGAGTTAGATGAGAACTCCACAGGGCTCCCCTGGTGCCTTAGTGAAAACTTTGAGCGAATTCAGGGTCCGGTGTGAGTGATCGCTATACTGTAGCAGTACATCCCCTCTGTGCCATGCAGGTGTCTTTGTTTTACTTTGAACCTCACTGTCTTATCACGCATGAGAGCCTGGAATACATTTGGAAGGAGGGCAAAGTCACAAGCAGGCATAAGCAGATGAATAAAGCAACCCCGGTGTGAAGTTTTGCAAGAAGGGGAAGGTTTGTATCAGGCAAGATAGGCTAGGTTCTGCTGCAATAACAAATAATTCCAAGATTGCAGTGACGTAACACAATGAAGGTTCGTTCCTTCCCCCGCCAGAACGTCCAATGATGTTCAGCAG
>NW_006799564.1:74082-74487 GCF_000442215.2 Lipotes vexillifer
GTTGACTGTGGTCACTCAGGACGTTCCATCTGGACATTGCTCCCTCGGTTGCTGCAGCGTGGGAAGGAGTCAAGGTGGAGGCACTGGCTCTTAAAATTTTCTCCTAGAAGTCACATCCATCACCTTCACTCTCATTGCATTGGCCAAAGCAAATCACAGAGTGGAACCTATTGTTAAGGGAAGCCAGGAAGTGCAGCCCTACCCTGTACCCTCAAGCTTGAGAACCACAATGTTTGAGACTAGCCGTAATGACCCGTACGGGGCCCCCCAACTCCTGAGTGCCTAATATGTGCTGGGTGCTTTATTCATTATCTTGTCTAGACTCATAACAGAGATGAAAATGGCCAAAAGCAATAGGTCCTGAATCCTAGTGCTCTATTTTTGGTAGGAGTTTAGGGAGCCCCC
>NW_006799564.1:74732-94784 GCF_000442215.2 Lipotes vexillifer
TCTCCCAAAATGAGCTCCCCCGCCCCCCCACCGAGCTTGTTATTATACACATCTGCCTGCCACCTACCGTGCCATGCTGGACCAACCACTGACCTTTATAAGCCTCAGTTGCAGCTGAAAGTACAAAGAAAATGCTCAACAGATATTATCCTCCCAGGCTCCCATTCCCACACCTCCCTGCTCAAAAGTCTGCATCAAATGAACAACTCTTGCACTTGTCATATTGACTGCAGAGGTGCCCATAAGCCCCAGTGAACCTCTAAAATACCAACGTGTGGATCTGAAGCAGCCTGTGCCTGTTTTTATGTGGCAGAATCAAGAGCGGCGCCTTTCCAGTTTGCTATGGTTCATGAAACCAGTTATACGAACCACAGTGATACAGCCTATGAAGATGGGCCAGGGTGCCTGGCCATAGCTCCCCTGGGCTGCTCTGCACATCCCCACAGGTCTATAAGAAGGTCAAAGAGGAGCCATTTCTGAGCTCCTGCTTCTCTCAGCCTTGAGCAGCGCGATCTTATGGTTCTCACCTAATTTAATTTTCCTTAACAGATCCAGGCAGTTGGCATTACCTCCATTTTACAAATAAGGAGGTGGGAGGCTTGGGAACTCAGCTGAGGTCCCCAGGTAGTAAGAAGAACTCAGTCTAAATCAAAAGAACCTCTGACTCCTGACTCCGGGCTTTTCTATTCCTGCCTTCCTTCCCCTGAGATGACACACTTTAAACACTGCTTTTGATTGTGCTTAGTATTGTTTCAGATGACTGTCAGGGAACTGGATTGGTCACAACCTCCCCAGTGCTTAACCCACTAGCTGGCGCTGACTTAAGAGGTTCTAAGGCCTGAGGATTCTAGTTGATGATGCTGTATTTCCACCTCGCATCAAATAGCTTCACTCCAACAGACTGATTTTGACATAAACCACACTCCTGGGCTCGCGGAATTTCTCACGAGTGGTCTTCGGTTCTGGGGCACGAATGTGATATCAACCACGACCCTTTGCAGTTAAGCCAGACCTTGAGGTTTTGATAAGGTTTCACTCTGAGCGAACTTGCCAATCAGAGTGAAACTAGGATGGAGAAAGGGGTCTCAAGCCATAGAAGTGGTAGGAAGCAATCTGCTTTGTCACTCAAGCACAGCAAGGCTTCTGCCATACACCAGAGGCAGCCAGACAGAGAGAGAAGCTAGCACGGGAGCAGGGAACCTCCACTACTTATGCAAAAACTGCACTACGCATGGTCTACGTGCCTGCATCTTAGTGTACTGGCTGCTCATCACCTTGGGAATTGCCAGGGATCTCAATCCATTGATACAGGTTCCATTCAAAGGTAATGCGATGAGAAAAGTCTTGACCAATGAGAAGCTCAGAGAGATTCAGATTCTTGTCCAGGGCTCCACCAGTAGTAGAGAGCAGACTTGGAAACGTCTGATTCCAAAGTACACGGTTCCACTACACTACTTCCCATGGACCGTATCACTCAAAACTGACAATAACCCTTAGCGATAGGTCTCATTAACACCACCTGAGGAAACAAAGACTAAGAGAGGTTAAGCGACTTGCTCCAGCTCTCAGAGCTTAGGGGCAGAGGTTGAGACAGCATCATTAAAACAGAAAGTAAGGCGTCCATGTTGGATGAAAGAGCCTATTCCAGCTTGATTCTAAGAGACGGGCCAGGAATCATCACAGCTGGGTCCTACCGGGCTTAAACGGTTCGGCGTCCTCCATCCACCACGTCTTTTAATTACATTCAACTAATTTAGTTCAGTCCAACAAAGGCTTATGAAGTTTTCACATGAGGCTAGGAACTGTGCTAACGGCCTGGGGATGTGCTCCTTGAGAAGGCAAATTCTACCTTCCAAGTCGCTCAGAGTCTCCTACAGTGAGATGGTCAATGGATGTATATGGTACTGCACAGCCAGGGTTAAAAATGGAGCTCTGGACAGCATGCATAGGGAGCCCAGAGGAAGAAATCCCGGTTGGCATTCGTGGGACTCCCCTCAGAACTTCCACGGCTCTGCCATCACCGCACTCACCTTTGCACACAACACACCAGCACACACCGTGTGTGCGTACTCCCCTTCCTGAGCCGTGAGAATCAGAAAGTGATTCCAAAGTCACGCATGGCCAGAAGCAGACCCTCCCATGATGTCTGGTTTGCAAGTAACAAAGCCCAACCCAAACAAAGGGGAATCTGTCCGTCTATGAGATGCAGGGAAGAGCTGAGTAACCATTGGAAACGTCAGGGAGACAGCAAGACCTGGGCACTACTGGAGCCAGGGACTCAGTGGTCTGCATCTCTGCCTTATCTTCTTCCTACATAGCAGGAAACCCAAGGTTTATAACACAAAGCTTCCACCAACGGACTAATCAACAGAGTTCAGGTGAGTGAGGCCAGACAAAAATGGCACCTCCCAAGGAAGCCACAGGGAGAACAGGCAGGAAGAGGGGAAACAGGTGCTGAAAGACAACCCCATAAATGTCCACATGAACACTTGAGAGAGGTTTTTGTAAGAAAGGTCCAAAACGTTCGTGAACATTCCCTGCACTTTGCACTGGGCTTTCCTGCAGGAGTTTAGGAAAGCGCAAATGTCAATCTTTGAATTTTTTTTTTTTTTAAAGAATCCTTTCAGTAAATGATAATAAAACAAAGGAATTTGGGGAAGTCATTGTTTATTTTCTCTAATATGCTATTGGTGTTGGTATTTCATTATATTTCATCATATCTCCTACGAGAGATATGAATCCTCTGGTTTAAAAAAAAAAAACAAAAAACTGGGACCATTTGAGGACACTGGGTGAGGTCCTTTCAGCAACAATGGAACTTTAAGTACTCGACAATTTGTATGCTGTTGGTATGTAAGCACGGAGACTCACAAACCCCACAGCTGCATGTTTACAGTTTAGACCATCTCTGTGAATTGCATCCTTATGTTCTGTATTTTAAAAGGCCATTTTCATCTCCTACTTAGCTTCCACTCAGAAATACCATTCAAATCAGGTCTGTGCGCATGCATGTATTTTTTTCAATCCACACAATGTGAGGACTGGCCACGGCAATTTTCCCCATTGTGTTTGCTCTGGAGACCCTGTTCCACGTGGCAATTCAGAATTCGGATGTTTGTCAAAATTCAAGGGCCCTGTTTGATCTTTGGTACATTTTAATGGTGGACATGGATGTGTAAAAAATGAAATGAACAGGTTTTAAGTCTCTGATTTCTGCCAGGAAGTGTGTCCAGTGCTTTAGAATTCAGTTTATTATGGAGAACCACAGGGCTAGGTGTTGTACAGCAGTGGGTCAAAACCCTGGCTCTACCACCGTTTCTCTGAGACTTGGGCAAATGATTACCCTGAACCGTATGACACTGATGAAAGTTGACCATTTTTACCCACAAAGATGGCAATTTCAAACGGTTTGACCTAACAGTTCACCACCTTAAGCCTCATCTGTAAGATGCGAATAACAATACCACCTAGCTCTTGGGGTAACTATGAATATGACACAGGATAACATATGTAAAGTGGTAAACACTGACGTTGACACATGATGAACTCCTGATACATTTCAGCCACAGTTGTCATTGTTGCTGTTGTTTTTACACACGTTAAATAATTTCACCTTCATAACGACCGCGTCTAGTGGGTATTACTGTGCCCATCTGGAAGGTCAGGAAATGGAAGCAAGAAGTTATAAAGAACTTGACCACACAGTGACACAACCAATAGGTGGTGAAGCCAAGCTTTAAATTCAGTTTGTCTGACTCAAAAAAGCCTGTGCTCTTTTCACACGGCACCTAACTTGTCACGGGTGCAGACAGAAGCACTGTGACTCAAAGTCACGAAAAGGGTGGGCAGGGCTGGGTCCAGAGGCCCGAGCACACTGACGAGGAAGCTTAGACAGCTCTCGGGCTTGGAGGCTGGGCTGGAGAGCCACTGAGCCGGTGGTAATATTTTGCTTCTCTGAAAAAGATGTTATCTTGATTCTCCCAGAGATTCACAATAGCTTCATGGAATTGTGATGAAGAAAAAGGGTGAGAGCAAATCTTTTGTGAATGAAGATGAAAGGGCTACATTTCTGAGTTTCCAAGAAGGCCCAGTAGATTGTAAGAAATCAAGTCATCCAGTTACTAGGAAAAAGTGATTCTTTTACTTAGATTTCTGTAAAGGGAGGAAATACGATATGTGTGGTTATAAATAACCCACAAATTTCACTAAAATGTGACAGCTTATTCCATAATATAAAGTTGGGATGTGCTTTATAATAGCCCTTTGAGAAAATTATGCTCAATGTATGTTGGTGGTATTCATTGAGGGATTTCAGCAAGACATCAGTGGCTCAAATCTTTTGACCAGAGATTCAATTTTCAAGAAACATTTTCAAGAAACTAGTTTTACATACAGAAAAAAAAAAAAAAAGCACTTTGACAAATATTATAATGTTGACAATTGGGAACTCTGTGCTTTATCCAATATGAGAGTTAAAGTTCACTGAAGTCTGCCATTTACAGTCCAAAGCAACAAGAAAAATATAATTATGAAAAATAATATAGCTTTTGATATAGTTGCAGTAGAAAGAAGCAGGCTGCCAAGGTATCTGTAAACTATGTCTGGAAACATCATCCTGCTTTAATTTCCTTACCTGTAAAACGGGTATAATAATAACCTAACAGTCAGAGTTGTCATGAAGATGAAATTATTTAACACATATAAACCATAATGACACAACAACAACAATGATGGCTAAAACTACATTATAAACAAAAACTTACGTATAGGCAAAAAAAACAAAAAAAAAGGCTGAAAGGAAATACTTCCAAGTCCTAAAACTTTTAGGTTAGGGTGGTGAAAGCAAAAGAGATTTTTCCCTTCCCTATATTTTCCTCAGGTCTTGAATGTATATATATATATTATTTTTATAGTGGACAAAAAGATAGATTCGGAATAAGTAACTCTGTTGTCCAATGGTTCTCGAACTTTAGGGTTGACAAGAATCACCTGGGATGCTTGATACAGATGCAGACTCCTGGGCTGTGCCCCCAGAGATTCTAATTCAGTCAGCTGCGATCTCCCAAGTAACTCAGGATCTATATTTTGAGAAACACTGTTATAGTGAGTTTCAGACAGAGTCACGACTATTACGGTAACATAGGGATTTTCATACTGAGTTTCTCTGGGGTCTTGGGGGGGGGGTCCCAAGCCGTGAAGAAGTATCCAAATAAGTAGAAATTGGGCGGTTTGCAGTTTCCCACTGAAAACGATGCCCTTCACTCATATCTGTTGTATCTGTTAGAATTCGGCAAAATATTTAGCTGCCTTTTTTTTTTTTTTTTTTAAAGATTCTGCATCAACAAACCAAAATCAAAAACCTTAAAAACCATTTAACTCTATTTTCTAAGTTCAGAATGGAAATGATTACATCAGCATTTGACTTTGCATATAACTTTGGGTGGAGGAACGCCTGCCCAAGTTTTTTTTTGGGTTCTGTTTTTCATTAAGAAGTTTCAGGGCTTCCCTGGTGGCGCAGTGCTTGAGAGTCCGCCTGCCGATGCAGGAGACGCGGGTTCGTGCCCCGTTTCGGGAAGATCCCACATGCCGCGGAGCGGCTGGGCCCGTGAGCCATGGCCACTGAGCCTGCGCGTCCGGAGCCTGTGCTCCGCAAATGGGAGAGGCCACAACAGTGAGAGGCCCGCATAACGCAAGAAAAAAAAAAAAAAAAAAAAAAGAAGTTTCAGATAGGTGGATTTTAAAGATGGCGGTGGTGAAGGGGGTTCTTTCTTTTTTCTAATGCTGGTTAGAGACCACCACTAATCCCTAGATGTGCACTGGCTTCCCCTTAGCTGGAAGCGTCTTCTAAATTTCTCATCGTTTCAGCCCCAATTCATGCCAGAAAACAGCTACAGACATTCTGGTTCTAAAGACAGGCATTTGGAAACAAGAAATCAAAGGCTCAGCATGTACTAAAAACTAGGATTATGTTGTAAGATAAATATACACGCAGAATCGAGGACTTGCTGGATCACTTAAGAAAAGAGGCCCGATGATGATGATGAAAAGCTTAACTCAATTTTATCACTAATAATATTACAGCTTCAATAATAATAATAGGGACTTCCCAGGTGGCCCAGCGGTTAAGAATCCACCTGCCAATGCAGGGTTCGAGCCCTGGTCCAGGAAGATCCCACATGTCGCGGAGCAATTAAGCCCGTGTGCCACAACTACTGAGCCTGTGCTCTAGAGCCCGTGAGCCACAACGACTGAGTCCACGTGCCACAACTCCTGAAGCCTGCACGCCTAGAGCCCGTGCTCCGCAACAAGAGAAGCCACCGCAATGAGAAGCCCGCGCACCGCAACGAAGAGTCGCCCCCGCTCGCCGCAACTAGAGAAAGCCCGCGCGCAGCAATGAAGACCCAACACGGCGCCACCCCCCCAAAAAAAATACCCAATATGTGTAAAGCACTTGAATAGATTAAAAAATGTTCAACTTCAGAAAAGCATGTCAAAATTACTGCAGATGAGTGAGCTCTAGATGAATGGTGTGGCTTTCCCCTGCCCAGAAGGACTCTTACTCTGTTCCCTGCATGAACTCTACAGAGTCTGTATTACAGTACAGCAACAGCGGGGTGCATACCAACTGAATGCTCTCCACACGGAGGCCTTGTCTCTGGAGGAGGCTGAATGGCTTTGCAGAAAATGTGACCTCTACCAGGACCGAGAATGTATATGGTAAGTGATTTTACATTAAAAAGTGGATGAATGAGCGAATGAAATGAACAAGTGAGCAGGCCCAACCAAGCTTCGGTCACCTTACCACCCAATGAGACCATGTAGAGAACCAGACAAGGATGGGGTTGCCATGCCACTGACCACTGTCTCCAGAGAAGTGGACCTCCCACCAGCACACTCATCCCCGGGCAGACTCTGGTGTACCTCCTACCGCCCGAAAGGTTACCGACTCATTTTTTTAGGCCAACAGATCGATTACTTGAAGCAATTAAGGGACCCACTAAAAGAGCTATGTTGACGAAGCAAAGGGGAATGCAGGACTGGGGGCCAAGAACGACCCAAGAGTGGTTTAGGAAAACCAGCAGAGAGTTACTGGATGCAAGCTGAGCCTGCCTCAGGACGGGAGGCTGGCAAAGGGCCAGCTAGGCCCCTCTTTAGACTTCAAGGACCTGAAACAGCTCACTTCAAATAGACAGGCAATAAAAACTCCAGGCTGCAAACCAGAGAAAATAAAATGAAAGTAGGTTTGGGTACACAATGAACCCTCTCGGGTAACAGGGGGCTCTGAGAGGTGAGGGGAAGGGAACCACGCCCCCTCTTTCTGTACTTTACACCCTCTCCAAGGGTTCAAATCGCTTTCTGGCTTCCTTTAACAAGTGCACCAACTCCAAAACCTAAAAATGTGTTCTCTGAGTTAAGAAGAAAGGGTTGCTGTCAGGTTGTCAAAATGCATGTAGGACGAATAAATGCACTTAAGGGATGCGTGCAGTGTAAGACTCACCCCGATAACAAAGCTCCTTAATCGTGTGCATCAGAATAGAGCAAGCACACATTTGATTAAAAACCATTAGCCTGGAAGTGTATGCCTATTTGACAGTCTAGGAAATAAATAGCCGTGGAAAGGAAGGGCGGGTGGTTCTCAACCACATTCACATGTGGGACACACCCCTCAACAGGACAATCTCTGAACGTCATGCCATCATCAAAGTGGCAGAGTAGGCAGGAGTAAGGGGTAACCTGCCCTGATGGTGCTTTGTCAAAACTTTCTGTGCTAAGGGAGGATGCTCTTTGAAAAAGTTCCCACAGAGATGGTAATGACCTCACACTCACATCCCCCTAACGCCCTGATGAATACAGAATCCCCGGTTTAATAAGATGAGAAAAACCTGATGCGTGCAGCTTTAAAGCAACCAAACTGTAAAGAAGTTGCCTGTGTTGTTTTTAACATGATTTCTTTCAATTATCAGTTTGAACGCTGCACTGTGGACTAAATCCCTAAGCCAGCTAGCTCCCTGGATTATGGACATTTTCTGCTTTAATTATCATGACCTGAACTTCTGTGCTTCCTGCTTCCCCTCCAGCAACAGCCTGAAGGCTACACCGGTCCAAACCTTTTCCCCTGGCTGCCGGGCACTCATGCCAAGGAGCTTTGATCATCAGGGACCAATCACGACTGAGGTCAGAACTCCACCCTTCCAGACTATGGGGATTTTTCTAGCGGGGGGTAAGTAGAAATCCTAGCAGTCCGTCCAGAGATCATCCATGAAAAGCATCTGGACTGATCCGTCATTTCCGCACAGAGGCAAGAGACAGCGTTTTGCTGGGTAACACTTCCTAAGCTCAGTTTGCTTCCCAGAGGTTATCCTAATTTAGGACCCTTCCCAGTCGGCTTCTGACAGTAAAACAGAAAACAAACAAACAAACAAACAAAAAGACAAAACACAAAACCAGATACACATTCCTAAGAATAGATGAGAGCACAGGGTTCTGGGGCAGGTGTCGGGTTCAACGTTTATGAGTTTTCTAAACACGAGGCACACCAGACCCTCTACTGCCTCGGCATCAGGGAGAGAGCGAGCTTAACTTTCCTCTTTGGGACTGACCTGCTCACTCTTGGAAAGATAATTCTTTAGGAGGAACAGTCAAAAGGTATTTGACTCGTTCTGTTTTCCTGGGAGATGTTTCTAGATAATTCTAGATGCTCAAATATCAATACTAGAATTAACAGGCCTTGATGAATGCGCCTTAAAGGTTTGGGTAACTTTTTGGTCATTTAGGGGGGAAAAAGCCGGAAACAAGAGGCTTTTGAAGCAACCAATCTGGTAATTTGGGCCAAAATTGGTTTATATAGCTCTTACCTAAGTCTAACTAACTAGTACCCCTTTACCAAAACTTGGGTTAACCCCAGACAGCTGGCTCTTCCTCCCAGCTTCCGTCTTCTCCCAGTAGCAGAGACAGGGGCTATCCCGCTGACCACATACTCTTGTTTAATCTACTGCCGTTTTCCATTTACACACTGCAATTTAGAAGACTATGTTCTTTTTCAGTTCAGAAGCCCACTTACCTCTGATAACAGCGTCATTCCCATTAGCTTTCAAAAAAAATTCAAATAAAGAGTCTTTTTTGGGGACCCTTCTCCTGCCAATAGGGTGTGATAAATAAGCCAGCTCCAAGTTCCTCGGTTTACAAAAGTATGAATGACTACGGTAACGCGTGAACAAGACAGAGATGTAAAAGGTTTTTAAACCAGAGTTTAACAAAAAGGCCCTGTCTGTCAATGAAATAAAGCTGTTTTGAATTTGTTCCCAATCATCTGGCTCTTTTGCTGGGAGCCCGTGTTTGCTTCGTGGTGATTAATGCGAGGCGTGCGCGGCCTTCACTGAGTGTGTAAGGGGACTGGCACCTCCAAACGGCATTCATCGTACTCAAGACTGGGCAGGTGTTGCACACCGAGGCTTTCTCGATTTTCCCCAGCCCAGGTTGCGGGGACACCTAGCTGCATCCCCCTCTGCCGTTCCTGGAGTGGGATGTCACACAGGTGGGGGTCAGGGGACCATTTCTTTCCAGGTAGTTTATCTGCTCTGCACTTGACTCATCAGATGAGTCTGAAACCTACCAAGTCAAGCGGTGAAATGTATAAAGAGTGTTGGTGTGTGTGGTGGGCGTGCAAGATAGATGCAGCTCTTACAAAGGTGAGTAAAACAACTGATACATGCGGGTGGGAACTGGGTGTAGGTGAGCATCTGCCCCAAGGAACCCCTTTTCAGCAGCGTTCCCCTACCTCCTCTCTCTCGAGCCTCCCATGCATGAGATGCTTTCCCAAAATCAAGTGAGGCAGAAGACAGAACTCTGTGTTTGGGAGGAGGGAGCGGAGAAGGCAGTGGGGAGCCACCCTCAGGATCATGAGAGGTGGTCCACGTCCTGACTTTGCTGCTTATTACTGGAGGACCTGGGCAAGTACAGACACACAACACACGCCTCAGCTTCCCCATATGCGTCACGGGGAGGCCTAATCATCCTCACCCCCGAGAAGGTTACAGGTTTCAAGTGAGCTAAGCTACGAGAGGCACTTGGCACCTTATCAGATTCCATTAACACTAACGGTGAGCCTGCACGGGGTTAATTAAGGAATCTTCCACCACCGCCCTCCATATCCCCCAGGTGCTTGCACCAGCAGCTTCTGGTGCCAGAGACTGGCTGTGGCCAATGCAAAGCCAGGAAGATCAATTAGAAAAATCTGTGGATTCTGCTTTTGTGTAGGTTCCTATCTCAAAGCTAGTTATTTATTGGCTTACTTCAAGTCCTTTGCCGGGATTTCGGGAAATCCCGGGAGAGGACCCTCTCATGAGGCTGGCTTCCTTGGGAAGGAGCAGAAGGGAAGGGAAGGAAGGACTTTTCATTTGCAGATGGCTTCCAATGCTAAGTTCAGCAACACTTGCATTCAATTCAAGCAACACAGTATTTGCAAGCACTTCTGTGTGTTCGCCAGGCACTGTTGTAGGCACGGGGGAATGCAGCTGTCAATGAGTTTACCTTCTAGCAGGGAAGACCAACCATAAATAAACAAAAATATACCATGTCTACAAAAAAACCAGGTTAGGGGGAGATACTAAGAGGGCACGATGGTAAAAGAAAGTGTTATTTTATCTGGTGGTGTTTAAAGAAGGTCTCCCTGAGGAGGAGATATTTGAGCAGAGACCTACAGGGAGTGAGTCTTTCCAGGCACCTAGAAGAGCATCCCAGGAGGAGGAAAGTGCAACGGTGGTGCTTTTATGGGGTGTTTCAAAAAGAGCAAGAAGGTCTGGGGGGCCAAAGCAGAGTGAGTGAGAGGACAAATGACAGCAGATGAGGTCATGGAGGAAGAGGGGCTCAGCCATGCAGGACCCTGTAAAGGATCTTAGCTTTCACTCTGATTTAAGGAAGCTTTCATCTGGCTTCTGTTCCCAGATTTGGATGTGTATTTTCTGAAATGAACACGGAGGCACAGACTTCCTGACAGAAGATGGGGATTGGCTCTTTGTTTTTTTACCAAGTGCTTTAGTTGATTCTGACATTCACCAAAGCTTCAGAACCTCTGTTGTAAAAGATTTACGCCGGCCACTATGGGGAGAACAGAGTCTAGGTGGCCAAATGCACAGGCACCGTGTCCAGATGGCGGCTGCGCCAATAATCCAGCCTGTGGAACTGATCATAGCCGAGACCTAGGTGGTAGCAGTGCAAGTGGTAACACACGCTCAGATGCTGGATTTGTTCTGAAAGTAGAGTCAAAGCAGGTTGCTAACGAACTGGATAGGGGGAAAGCAAGAGGGATGGCTCCGTGGTGGCTGGCCTGAGCAACTGAGGGGGATCCAGTTTCCATTCACTGAGAAGGGAAAGTCAAGACATGGGGGAGTTGGCGATGGGGACAGGGGCTAGAGATCAAAAGTTTGGTTTTGGACATATGGGGTTCAGGAAGCTTACTGGGCAAGTAAATGAAGAGATTAAATAGATGGATATACAAGTCTGGAGTTCAGGACAGGTCTGGGATGGGAAAAGCCCCTTTGGAATTTATCACTATATGGACGGCATTTATGTGGCTGGATGGGGTCACCCAGGAAGCGGACATAAGGAGAGAAAAAAAGTAGGCAGAGGTGGAGAAACAGCGCTTGGAGCATCCCGATGTATAGAGATCAACTGGACGGGGGCGACCAGCAGAGCGATGTCCCAAGAGACAAACGTAGAAAGTGTTTCTGGGAGAGGGTGTTCGGTGGCGTCAAATGCTGTGGATGGTCTGAGTGACAGGAGCAGCCCCGACTGACCATCGGGTTGACCGCTGTGGGTCAGGGTGACCTGAGCGGGGGCAGATGGGGAGGAGACACAGAAACGAAAGCCTGACTGGAGCGAGTTCAACAGAGGATGGGGAGGGCGTCCCTGGTGGCGCAGTGGTCGAGAGTCCGCCCGCCGACGCAGGGGACGCGGGTTCGCGCCCCGGTCCGGGAGGATCCCGCGTGCCGCGGAGCGGCTGGGCCCGTGAGCCCTGGCCGCTGAGCCTGCGCGTCCGGAGCCTGTTGCTCCGCAACGGGAGAGGCCGCAACAGGGAGAGGCCCGCGTACCGCACAAAAAAAAAAAAAGCTAATATCAATATTTAGCGGTAGTATACAATGCACAATGTCCCTCCTTTACTACTTTCAGTATAATCTTAATACAAATTAGCAGTTACTATAAAGGTCATTTGAAAATAAATGCTTCAAGTTGTAGTCATATTTAGCCTCACGGAGATGAAGGGACTTATGTTGAGGCAATTATTTTTCAAGTTATACGAGAGATAGGAAAGTAAATGAGTGCATGCATATTTAGTGATAGAAATAACTTTAAGACCTATAGCTAAGTATAACTTTGTCTTCTCCACACCTAATACCTGCACTGTGGCTTTATCCCTGCACTGTGGCTTTATTCCTGGTTAATATCTACTGTCCTTCCCACATCTCATGCAGGGTCTCACTCACGTACTACCCTTTCATTACACAACAGAGATTGTTGTGATTCAGTAATGCTAGATTTGAAATATAGACATGTTTTTCATCTTATTTGTAGTTTACTTTCTTTCTCAGGCATAGAAGAAAACACTATTCCATTAATATTTCCACTAGACGCGTACCGCAAAAAAAAAAAAAAAAGAAAAAGAGAGGATGGGGGGAGGAAACGGAGGTGCAAAACAGAGATCATTCCTTCCAAGAGTTCTGCTTCACAGGGCCATAGAAAGAGGGCATTAGCTGGAACGGTGTTTCACACAGACGCACAACGAAGGAGGTGCTGACTGCCCATCTGTGTTGTAGCCTTTGATCAGACTCAACACGAGCCCTCCCAGCTGCTTGCGGGCCGACAGGGCAAGCATGATAGGAAACACTGAGGATTAAAGGAGGACGTGGCATGTCTACTTGCTTAATTAGACTCAAGAGGGACTATTTAATAGTCAGAAAGATAGAAACAGGAGTGTTCTTCTTTCACGTGATTTAACACCTTCTTTCATCACGTACACAAATGCACGCACACGTACACACCCTTCCTTTGCGCCTCCCACCTTTCGCTAGGTGATGGTGACAGCCTATTCAAACGTCTAACCTCTACTAGATGGACTGGTTGCCTGACAGGAATAACATGTCTTAGGACAGAACGAACATAATGGGGGAGAGAAGGGCACAGGGAGAGGACAACAGTGAAGGGCGCGCTGTGCCTTATCCACGTATGTATTTTAAAGAAACTGCATCAGCAGAGATTACGAACAGAGGTTCTGAAGTTGGAATTAGGACTCTAGCATTTGCTAACTAAATGACCTCGAAAAAAATCGAATCAATCTAATGCCTAAATCTTTCCCATGCCTGAATTACTCCATCACATCGTTTCCTTTAAAGTGTTGAGTATTTATAAATAGCTAGTACCTATACAGCGTTTTTCTAAATGCTTTGTAGTTTACAACTCATTGTACGTTGACAACAGTGGAGGAACTAACTTTATCCTATTTTACAGGTGAGGACATTGAGTCATAGGGAGCCTCAGTGACTTGTTCAAGGTCACAGAGCCAGTAAATTGGAAACAAATTTTCAACGGATATGTTTCTGCTCTTACTACCTGACCCCCTACTTGACTGTGAGCCCCTTGAGGGCAGGGGCCACACCTGTCTTGCTCATCTCTGTCTAACAAGCTGCTAGCACAGAGCATGGCACCGAGCTTGTGCTTAATGAATATTTGGTGAAAGGATGAATCAATAAATTGATCAGTGTTCTTGAAAGGATCTCTCTTATACGACAGGCAGGCTTTCGACTTCTTAAAAGAAAAGAGGGAATCTCCATAAGGCGCGTTTACTTTCTCACTGTGTTATGATGATCGTGCCTGGAGATGGGGGATACACCTTGCTTGGGATGTGTAAATACTGCGGACACAGGGCCCCGAGCATCATTCTCCATCAGGATCCTTTGAGGGGACTCTGTAAGCAGTAGACACTCCTAAGAGGCATCGTCATGACCACCTTCTTACTTATTTCCCCGATGCGCGAACCCTCCCTTCCATCACCTTGCACAACAGGAACATTCAACTGAGTCCTGCCGAAGGGAATTTTGAGATTTTGCATGGATGGTGACCTGTCATCTCTGCCAAGGAGACAGCCCTGCCTGCCCAGGACCTGAAGAATGACTCTTTCGGCTGCAAGTGCAGCCGAATTTAGATGGAGGTGGTGAAGACCTGGGAAAGTTAAACTAGAAAACACTGACAAGCCGCGTTTGTATGGGACCTCCTTTGACCTGGACTGTTTCCAGCAGGCAATTCTCCAAGGAGCACGGTCCTTCTGGTGGGGAGCAGGTGGTCCCCGAAGGGCGGCAGGCACCCATGGCACAGAGCCCAGAGAATGCAAATTCCCCTACTGAAATAAGTGGGTCCCTGAATGCCTGCTAATCTGGCTCTATGGTTCAGCTCTGCTGGCAGGGAAGCTGCCAAGAGGTGAGCCTTCCGGAATAAGGGGGAAATAAATCCAATGAGGCTTCCGAAAACTTCATTCATTCGTTCACTCAACAAATCCTTGGTTGAGCGCAGCTGTGTGCCTGATTCCGCACTTGATGACGATGTTAAGGTCGGGACCCAGGCTGCTGCTTTCTCAGCCCTGGAGGAGACTGTGACATTTCTGCGGGCATCAGAGACAACAGATAATAAGTTAAAACAATCACTGACTTTGATAAGTGTGACAGAGAAAACAGGGCCCAGGGATTGAGAATCACCTGGGGAGCTATGGGAGAGGGGTGCTGGGAGGCTTCCCCAAGAAGGAGGTGGCCATATGCAGGAGTGAGGTGGGGCTGGGGGAAGGGTTTTAGGGAGAGAGGACAGCAAGCTCAAAGGTTCCCAGATGAAAGGGGTCTGGGCCAGTTCAAGGAAAGGAAGGGCAGGAGATGGGATCGAAGATGAAGCCGGATGGAACTATCAAAGGCTCCCGCAGGTCATGACGAAGAGACCAGATTTTCAGGTCCAGCACGGTGGGGAAATATTGGAAGGTGGTACCCCGGGGAGAGATATGAGCTAACGAATCGTCCTCAGGGACTTAGGAACAGTGGCCGTAAGGACTCAGAAAGATTCTGGAACCTTTATAACCCCGCCAGGTTTCTACTGTTCTTTGGCATCTTCCCAAGGCAACGAGCAGCAAAAGCACTAATAAAAAAAATAGGCAGAGAGAGGCACACACGTGCACACACCTAAGTGCTTGCCTAAAAGCTCCATCAACTCCAGGCGACGCGTTCGTGCACGTGTGCATGCGTGCAGACGCGCGCGCGCGCACACACACGCGCATCGTTTCCCCATCTAGAAAGACACGGCTCCCTGAGGCCATGCGTATTGGTGATTCTCCGCTCCATCATGAACTAAACATCTTCTTATCACAGTCTTGTCTCTCCACCAATACAGCATGAGAATGTCACTCGCGGGTCAAGAGTTAATAAATACGTTAAAGTTACTTTTACCCTTCATCACACCCTGTGCTGTGAATACATCTCCTGATCACTTACACGTAATAGTAGCCACTGGGCTGCACCCTCCTCGCTCAGGGCTGACCTTCTGCTGTCACCTTCTCTCATTTCATCCTCCCAGGAACACGAAGAGGTCGGCAGTGCCCACTGATGGCTAAGTAGGTGCCTGGCTCAGTCTTTTCGGGAACACTATTTCCTGTGCACAACAACAATTTGGGGCGACATCTCCCGAAGAAGCCCTCTGTGTTCCCCCGTGTACGCTCCGAGGCGCACTTCAAGTCCGCCAACAAATGTGATGGTGATGGCGATGATGACAGCACCATGCCTGCAGGTGTGCTTTTCACACAGTATCTCATTTAATCCCCAAACGACAGGTATTATTCCTGTTTTACAGACGAGAAAACTGAGACTCTGTGTAACCCACCAAACTCCTCCAAGCTATGCCCTTAACCATCATCTTATATTGTTTCTCAATCATGTTATCATGCTATCTTTCTAAATAACTACGGGTGTGTTTTGTTTTCTTTGTTTGCTTTTCCCCTGCATGAGAACACTTAGTACATGGCAGCGAAGGGATCCCACTACTGTATAACGATCTTTAACGAATTGCATCTGGACCTACCCTTTAGCCTCTGAGGACATAAAACTTACCAGCTAGAAGATTCATACAGATCATTTACACAAACACTAGACACTTCATTCTAGTGCCTTGTTGAGAACCAGAAAATTCTGTGCACACTGGAGACTTCTAAAATACACAAGTATTTGGCCGCGTCTCCTCCGATGGCCTGGCTATCGTCACCTCCAGGAGGATCTGGGTTCGCACTCTTCCAACGTTCTCATTAACTGAAAATTGCCATGTGTTTGCTTCTGTACTTGTCCCATCATCTTTGAATTTCTGATTTAAAAACTGATTTCAGCCTGCGAAGCAGCAGCTATCGCCCGGCTATTTCGGCTTTCCAGCTCCTTAGATCCCACAGAAAGGGAAGCTGGTGCTATCAACAGCTATTTTTACTCAGTTTTCTTCTGGCTCCTAAGGGCTTGTGGATTTTTTCACAGAGGACTTTTTGTGTTTTGTTTGTCTGTTTGTTTTTGTTTTTGTTTGTTTTGTTTTGAGGTGCTGAAATGCCAGTCAAGGAAGGAAGGCAAAACACCCCTCTACTGGGCCAGATTCGATTTTTCTAGTCCTGGCTGAAAGGCCAAAGTAAACCCGAGCCTATTTCTTAATCAGTTCTTGGAATTCTCCGTTTGCTTTGCCAGATGTTCCTGAGAGGGTACCAGCCCTTTAGGCTTTGGTTTGGTTTGGTTTCATTTTTTGCTTTTGTTTGATAGCGACTGTTCCTTCTCTAGCTGAGGCCCAGTTAACATGCAGAACTTTGACTAACAGTCCAGATTGGCAAGCCCTGGACAGAATTCAGCCTGACGTGGAGCGAACGAGCCAAGGTATACACAACGCAAAATATCCAGATTTCAGAACCCAAAATAAGAACTTATTTCTTTGAAAACACTGTTAAAAAGAGCAGAGGCGGCTCAGGGCAGGTAACTATATCTGAAACTCAAAGGTTGTTTCTTGTCCCAAATACGTGAGGTCCGCTCCACATACTGCAAGCAATGTAAACACTTCCTACTCTGTGTCCTTTGCCAACGTGAATCCTTCATCAGCAGAAGGGAAACAGGCCAGAAGCACCTTACGGATTTGCTGGGGGCTCTGGCGCACCGCAGCACTGAAAGCAGCAAAACGGTTTATCAATCTCCCCGACCTCCCCTTCTTTGGCTGCAGTCAACAAGCAGCTTACCTGCCAAAATCCAGCTAAAAATATCCTCTGCATCTGTAGCCCATCAGCCATCTCTGGCTTATTTGGGTGGGTAATTGACCTTTGGAGCAGGTGGAGAGCCAGAAATTTATTTTTTCCTGGATCGAGGCTAAGTAGACTTAAAACAGATGTTCCCCCAATACCGATCTGATGTTTATAATGGAAGTAATACTGAGCGCCGTTCAAGGGACTGTTTGGAAGCCAGACGCAACAATGAAGGCGCCCGAGCGCACCGGCGCGGAAGGGGTTAAGTCAGGCCACCATTCTCCCAGGGCTGAGAAGCCAGGTGAGGTTGGGGGAAACTGGGAAAGGAAGCTGTCACTTCGTATTCCCAGGTTTGCAGAAAAGCCTTTTTTTTTTTTTTTTTTTTTTAAATTTAAACATTCATTAAACGAATTTCAAGTTGTCATTACTCTCCACACCTGCTGTTTTATATCAGATTATTCCTATAGTGCTTGGTGAAGAATCCCATAAAGCCACCCTCGATTCCTCTGCAGGGGATAATCGCATAGTTGGCACCGTGATTTACACCGTGTGGCACTGGGAAGTGTCCTCAACTTCGAAAGGCCCTGGTTTCCTGGCAAACAGTTGCCGCCTTCCCCGTGGAAATAAAATCCCCAAAGTCCCTCCACGCCACCACGATGAGGTTCCCATTACCTTTTCTCCATCCAACTGGAGATACTTAGAAGCAGTTCAAAGCACGTGACAGAAGGTATTGGTCATCTTATTAATAAATGGAGAACCAAGGAAACGATACGTTTCAGGACGGTTTTAAAACATGAGACATGCGGATGCTCCTCTCTTGCTTTCTCTCTCCCCACCGGCCCCTACCTTGGGTTTGTGCTCTGAGAGCAAATGAAACAGGAAGGGATATTTCACCTTGGCAACCTCCGGCTGCAGCCCTGGCTGGAAGGGCATCAGGAACCACACACCTCCCCTTGGAGAAAAACGCTTCCAAGGGAGAGAGATGCTTGAAAAGGATGTGGGCACCAGAGTCTGAATTCCAGCTCAGCCAAGGGGAGAGCCACCGTCAGTCACCCCCATCCCCTAGATGCAGTGGGAATGGCAATCCCTCCACGGAAGGCTGTTCTGACCTTCGCTGGAGGTGCTCAATACCCCACAGAGCCCAGCACAGGGCCGGCCAGGGAGGCGTATTAGCCATGATCCAAACTGCTATGGATATGCTCAAAACTGTAACAGCGATCTTAAGTAGCCCAGAGCAAAATTAGGACGTGGACAGTTTGTTTTCAGGGCAGCTGAACAGTGTGTTTCTGTTTCTTCCCTCCCATTGTGGGTTTCTCACTCCCAGGAACCAACGCTGCCATGGATTAGTGCCCACGCAGCCCCAAACATACCTGTCCTCTGCCTCAACCTCTCTGCGTCTTGCTTTCTAAATAAACTAACTCTTGTCCCGTGCATTGACAACCACTAGGGGCTGCATGTGTATGCCTACAGGTAAAATCTGCATTTTTTTCAGAGATTCAAATGTTTTAAACCAGGAGTGGCAGGTGCTTGGTACATATACCCCTCCTGTGCTCAGTGCAGACATTTGGAATTGATCATGGGATTCAATCCTTTGGAGTCTAGATAGGACTTCAGAATCCTTCCTAACATTTCTGGCAGTCAAGGCAGACTGTGAGTTGGGCTCACAAAATGAAACATGGTTATCATTTCTGCCTTAACCTAAAGGAATAATGAGAGATTCTGAATGGACACTGCGGCAACTCAAGGTACCTCCCTTACATCCAAGAGGTATGTCCCCTAGAGAAGTTGTGTGGTATAAAAGTTTATAAGTCGGAATACCAGGCTGAGCGCTCTGCCTTTTACTGGCTGCGTGACCTTCAGGGCACTCCTTACCCTCCGTGTACTTATTTGTTTTGCATCAGTAAAATCATAATACTTATTTCACAGTGTTTTGTTTTGGTTTTTTTTTTTCCTGCGGTACGCGGGCCTCTCACTGTTGCGGCCTCTCCCATTGCGGAGCACAGGCTCCGGACGCGCAGGCTCAGCGGCCAGGGCTCACGGGCCCAGCCGCTCCGCGGCACGTGGGATCTTCCCGGACCGGGGCACGAACCCACGTCCCCTGCATCGGCAGGCGGACTCTCAACCACTGCGCCACCAGGGAAGCCCTTCACAGTGTTTTTGAGTGGAGGGGTGTTCTTGTAATGGTCCTTGGCTCACAATAAGCTTCGACAGACCAATGTTAGTTGTAATAATTATTTGCCACTATCCCTCAAGTCACAGCACACACCTAGCCCCGCTGAAGGCACCTCCAGAGAGGCTGAGAATGTCAAGAACAGAAATAACACAGGCTAGAGAGTGTCAATGGGCTCACTGGTTACATTAAACAAAGATGAGGCTGTAGGTTGGTTTGTAATTTAGTTTCCAAAGTGAGACTAGGAAATATTCCTCAGGTGCCCAGTTACTTCTGAAGAGGTAAGGGATTTTTCAGTGCATTCTTTTTGGTTTCCGAAGCCCTTAGAAGGACGGGAGTAATACTGCTATTTGTTACCAGTCAGTACTGGTCAGACGTAACTAAATTCTACTAAGCACACGTTGAAGCAACCGAGGTTACACCAGCCATCACTGGAACAATTAGAATTGCAGGAGCTACAAAAAGCAGGGGCATCCAGGACCCACACCGTCACTTTAGTTTTTAAGAGCCTCACCAATGACAGGCAGTGGCCAAATGTCTCAGGGGAGAGAGAGAGAGAGAGAGAGAGAGAGAGAGAGAGAGAGAGAGAGAGAGAGGGGGG
>NW_006799564.1:94803-108910 GCF_000442215.2 Lipotes vexillifer
CACGGGAGAGAGAGAGAGAGAGAGAGAGAGAGAGAGAGAGAGAGAGAGAGAGAGACGGAAGTTCGCAGTGCAATTTACATTGGTCCGTACTCACAATGCAGCGGGCAGGAGTGCACTGCAGTTTTCTGCATTTTCCAAAACTATTTTTGGAAATTACTGCAGAGAGGCTCTCACCGAGTTCAAGGAAATGAACTAGCACAGAAATCAGGCTGGGCTTGTTTTTTTCCAAGTGTAGGTGAGGGTGGGGGTAGGTGACACAGGAACAATGATGGATTAACTGCACATCTGGTTTGTATCCAGAAATATAGTCGGTTTGAGCCTGCCTGGTCTCCGTTATTTATCAGCTTTGTTTAAAAAAAAAAAGAGAATAAAATGGAATCCGTTCAGTAAAGAATTGCCAAGGACAAACTTTAAGTGAATGAACTCTCAGTGTACAAAAGCAACATTTCTGGGAAAAAAGAAACTGAACATGATAAATTACTAAAGCTGTTAATAAAGCTATTTTTGCATCTGTGAAACAGCCCAAAGTATTTTTAAGTAGCAAAAAAGGTAATGTCTTCGATAAACGGGGTAGGATTATGAAGAGAACAACTTTTAAAAATGTTTCAGGCTCACTAGTTTCTCAAGGTCTCCATATCTTTGATAAAAATATTGCGAGCCCATGGCAAATTCTCAGATACTGTTCAGTTTCTACTTTATGCATTGCAGATGTCAAGCTCAAACGCCTGTTGGCGAGCTGGTAGTTAAGGTATTTGAGAACAGGTAGTTGACAATATAGTTAGTGTTCTTACTTAAGCCATTACACAGTAGATTAAGGACTTCAACAGGAAGGTGTCTTTTACACTGTAGCTTACGGTTAAACGGTGCATTTCAGGATGACAACAAACTGTAATGGCACATTCATGCAATTTTAGGATGAAATCGATTTCTTGCAAACACAATTATTGTTACATAATTCTCCCACCTGTTTATGACTCCCCACGATTTAAATTAAAATGCAATTTCACATTAATTTAAAGTGTCATTTCAAAAGAAGACATTTCCTACAAAGCTAAACACTGATAACAATCTCCAGAAATCAGTGTGATGGACAAGAAACCATAAATCCGTTCAACAGTCCCTGTTTGAAATCAGATTTAAGGGTGCTCTATGCCACCTTCAAGGCTCAACGTTGCCAGGTTTTCACATGTCCAAAGCGTCTGGAGAAGTCATTTCCTAGTTGTTCTATAAGCAGAAATGGAGAGCTAGCTAAGAAAAATATACCAGATCCCCAGGGGAATCTGAATTTCAGATATAGAATGATTCATCTTTTTGGTACAGAATGAAATAATTTTCAGTATAAGTATGCCCCAAATATTGCATGGAGCTTATTATACTAAAAGAGAGAAAGAGAAATAAAGACTAATTTTTTTACCATTGAATAAACTAATCCTTTAGTATAAGTATGTCCCATGCAATATTCGGGACTTACTTATATTTAAAAAACGATCCATGGCACGTCTGAAATTCAGACTTCACTTGGGGTCCTGTATTTTCATTTGCAAAATCTGCCGACCTTCTCTGTAAACCTTCATCTGAGTGGGGTGGCAAAGGAGGGCTGATGTTGTTAGTCTTGGAGATCAGCACATCTGGCTCCAAATGCAGGTGCCTCCTTGCAGGCCCGCAGATACCGCTGGGTAAACCCAGAGACGAAAGTTAAGCTTAGCCAAAATAAGATCTAGTTGATTAATTACATAAATCTTATGCCTAAGGACAATTTTCCTTCCAGGGATCAGGCCAAATTTGCAAAGGTCAAGTTATTTTTGTTCACCATGAAGAGATGTGAATTTCTTTTCAATTCCACATAACAAGGTTGATAAACTTCCTCCATCCCTCCCTCCCTTTCCTTCCTTTCTTCCCTTCCCTCTCTCACTTGCTAAAGTCACCACTCATTTTCAATAGACAGTAAACACAACAATAATCACACCATTCAGAGGCGCCTACATTTATTGAGCCAAACATGATACAAAGGGCAACTTGTTTTATCCTCACAGCAATTCTGGAAACCGGGAGTTTTTTTTTTTTTCCCCCTCCCAATTTATATGGAGAAAACAGAGGCTCAGAGATGTGAAGTGAGTTGCCCAGCATCACAGCTTGTAATGGAGGTGGCATCTATGTCTGTGGGGCTCTCAGTATCCAGGGTTCTCTATCCTGGAACGGCACCAAGTGAGAATGAAGGAATACAAACATTAAACAGTATATTTCCTACCCTGGAAAGAGACGTGTTTTCAGAAATCACTTTTTTGCAGACTGAGATCTGTGATCACTATGCAAGAAGCATCACGAACATGAAAAATAGCCACAGAGGAGACAGACGCAAAGAGCAGTGTGAGTGATCTGGCCATTTGTAAGGATGATATATCTGTATTTCTAATAACTTGGAGAGATATTCATGCCACGTTAAGGACGCGGAAAGAACGCAGATGATAAAACAGGTGAGGAGATGAGGCCTGTGGGACTTGACAGGACCACAGAGCTGGGACAGGGCGGACCTGGGATTCCAGGTCCCGTGTCTTCCTGACTCTGACCCCAAGTTCTCCACCACCGTGTCCCCTACCTCACCCCCGGAGTCTGAGCTCCCTAGGAATGCGAGACACAGATTAGCCTGACACACCTCAGCAGGTGGGCTCCCCTGGCCCCCAGTCTGGCAGAGACTTGGGGGAAAAAAGCCAACTGGTCTTTCAGGGATCAAAGAACTTTCACTTGTGTCCCCAAAGAGTCACCAACCACCTGAAGGAGATGAGGGAGTTAATGTGGATCAGATCTCCAAATTCAGTCCAGCTCCGTCACGGAAAACACAACAGCGGTAATAACGGTGTTTACAGAGAAATTCTCACAATAAGGGGCCCGAGAATTGAACAGAACACACTCAACTAACGCTTAGCGAAAACAGTTGGTAAAAATGCTATGGCTAGTGAATGGCAGTGGTCTTCTTTTCTTTCCGATAATTTGGGGCAATTGCATCCAAATGCTAGTTCACTGATTTCCGCTCCAATTCATGCCCCCATGCTGGGGTGAGTGGGCTGGCGTAAACGTTAAGTTTGCTATGGGAAGACTGGTGATGCACTCGGAAAGAGATCTGGGTAATCCTTGCTTCCGCCACTAAAAACAGAACTATAACGCCGCCCCACGCTACCCTGGAAAGCACACTCAGTGCGTAAGAGAACCCGCTCTAGCACTCCCACAGCACCCATAACAGATTAGTGGGTTAAGCTCCTCAATTCAGCCCCCTGGCTGCCAAAATCACTTCTGGCATTTTCTAGAATCCTTCATATTTCTCCTTCGTATTTGTGATGCTGAGCGAGGATACTGACAGCGATGTTTTCAACAGTAATAGATGATCAACATCCGGTCCCTATAAACACGCTACTGTATTCTCCTCAATTTTAGCACCACTTTTTGTAGGCTGGAAGTGCCTAGTCCATCTGAAAGGCTGTTGTGAGCTTTGAACTATTCCTGTGGCATTGGGGAGGAAGCAGACATTTTTTTTTTCCTTTAAAGAAAATCAAGTTCAATTCTCCCATATTTTCAGGGTCACATACACCTAATAACAAAGATTTGTTGAGTCAAAGGGATATAGGGAAGAGTGACCACAGCCAAGACAGTCAGGGGAGGGCTATCTGGCAGTGTCTGGAGTCCCTGTGGGTTGTCACAACTGGGGGAGAGGGGACCGCCGGCATCTAGTAGGTCGAGGCCAAGGATGCTGCCCAACGTCCTACAACACCGAGGGCAGTTCCCCACCACAAGGCATTATCCCCAAATGTTGCAAGTGCCCGTATTGAGAAACCCTGGACAAACATTAACGGGATAAACTTGTAACACCTTTGTCCTACGTAACCCTCAGTTCCAGATGAAACACACCTCCCCTTAAGCTACAGGACAGGGTGCAGACTTCATCGTGACACTGTTCTGTGCATAGGTCCAGGATCCTACCTGCATTACAGACGTTCTTTGATGAATATGACCATTTTCAGAAAAATTCATCTTTCTTCAGGGATCCTATTTTCCACTCCCAAGTTTTTTGTTTTTAAATTTCCTTCTTTTTATTTTTATTTTTATTTATTTATTTAATTTATTTATTTTTGACTGCATTGGGTCTTCGTTGCTGCGTGTGGGCTTTCTCTAGTTGAGCCGAGCAGGGGCCACTCTTCCTTGCAGTGCGTGGGCTTCTCTTTGCGGTGGCATCTCTTGTTGCGGAGCACGGGCTCTAGGCGTGCAGGCTTCAGTAGTTGTGGCACGCAGGCTCAGTAGTTGTGGCTCGTGGGCTCTAGAGCACAGGCTCAGTAGTTGTGGCGCACGGGCTTAGTTGCTCCATGGCATGTGGGATCTTCCCAGGCCAGGGATCAAACCCGTGTCCCCTGCATTGGTCTGGGAGGATCCCACATGTCACGGAGCAACTAAGCCCGTGCGCCACAACTACTGAGCCTGTGCTCTAGAGGCCGTGACACAACTACTGAGCCTGCGTGCCACAACTACTGAAGCCCGTGCGCCTAGAGCCCGTGCTCTGCAACAAGAGAAGCCATTGCAACGAGAAGCCCACGCACCGCAATAAAAGAGTAGCCCCTGCTAGCTACAACTAGAGAAAGCCCACGCGCAGCAACGAAGACCCAATGCAGCCAAATAAATAAATAAATAAATAAATTTGGTAGCGCGTATATGTCAATGCCACTCTCTCACTTCGTCCCAGCTTCCCCTTCCCCCCTCCCCGTGTCCTCAAGTCCATTCTGTACGTCTGCTTCTTCATGCCTGTCCTGCCACTAGGTTCATCAGAACCATTTTTTTTTTTTTTAGATTCCATATATATGTGTTAGCATACGGTATTTGTTTTTCTCTTTCTGACTTACTTCACTCTGTATGACAGACTCTAGGTCCATCCTATTTGTCAAGCAATTCGCTAAGGGCAGCCCAGATCCAGAGGGAGAGGAATTCAACTACACTTGTCAACTGGGAAGTAATGAAACATTCGCATTCATCTTTAATCTATCCTGATGTTAATTCAGCTAATGTATAGTGTTAGCCAGAAAGGCTGGCTAAAGAAACATTATAAATCCCAAAACAGAAAAATAGGCAGTGTCCTGGTAATCTCCGTTACTGTTTGCTTTATTCAATTAATTGAACTGAAGAAACATTTAATTTAAGAGATTTTCTTTCTTCCTCTGCCTGTTGTATCTTATACTGGATCTTATTTAGCTTCATAATCACTGGCTAATGTTGAACATTTACAACATTTTAGATCTCTGATGAAATATACAAACTCCATGGGAAAACCGTTTTCAGGGCATTTCATCAGCCTATAGGTAAGCGGAAACACCTTACATAAACTCTCAAAATATAGAAAATCTCACTTGACATTTGTTGGAATTATTTCTAATTCTAGAACTCCCTACTGCATTTTATAGCATAAATTCTTTGGATAATTTTCTATCACCCTGTACAAATCTGTAATTAGTTCCAGACAATCACGCTTTCTGTTTCTCAAATCTGAAATCCCAGTAATTGCCTTTGCAATGGCTTCTTCCTTACTGTCAGCTTGAAACGGAAATCAGAACAAAAGGTTTTTCTCCCCCTTCTTTAGGAAGCCACCGAATACTCTGTACAGAAGCCCGAAATTCTGAAAATGCCAAGTAAGAAAGAAAATAGAAACAGCCAGGGGATACGTTTTGCAGTCCTAACTAAAACAGTAGCGATTTAAGTAGCTATTATATAGACACTTGATGAATCCTTTTATTATCTCTGAAAGATTCCCTGCTGTAGCATGCTTTTGTGGGTAAAGAGCGATATATTGGTATATGCAGCTCATAATTATGTCAGCCTAACCACAGCTAACATTGACAGCCTAAAACATTAAAGATTTTATACAGCGAGTGCCGAATACACCTTCTTTTATTGGCTCAGAGAGCAGGTATCAATTATAATGAGGTAATAAAATTTGCAGGCACTGTTCATGTCCTGCTCTGATTTCCTTCCCCTCCTTAAGATAATAAGAGCAGAAAAAGGAGAAAAATCCTCTTAGCTCTAACTTCTCACCAATTCCTCGAAAGCTCTCACTTTGTGTGGCTGGAGTGCTATAAAGCCGTTTGCTTCCTTGGGTTTTCCTTCTGGTAAATTCTTCCTTCCTAAAAGCTGCAAATTCCTGCAGCACACCTAACAAGCCAGATCACCTAGGCACCAGGATTAATGGTTTTCATTTGCATAACCGTAAGTTGAAGGTGGCCCTCCCGAGCCTGCATCCTCTAAATGGCACTTGCTGATGAGACGCAAAAGCCTCTCTAAAAGCGTTCCTCAACCTAAACCAATTTGTAAAGTTGTTTTGTTATTTCACACATTAAAGAAATTAAAGTGATCGGACTATAATTAGATTAATATTCATATCTTCCAAGTTGCTTTAATTCTAATATTAAAAAGATTAAATATCCACTCAGAGGATTAAGCAAAAAGTCGAGCAGTAGCAACACATTTACATTACCTTACTGTGCAAATGATAAACCTAATTAATCTAAAGTTTCCTACAAATTGAATTGGCTATTCATTCACAGGCTAACTTTAGGTACTTAAAATTCACTTCGTTATTGTTTCCTTGGTGTGTATGCAGGAGCAGGGCCACGCTTCTGTGATGGACGAATCACATTAGAACGGCTTCATTTGGGTTCTAATTGGTGGAAATTAAATCTCACTATAAATTCGTGTGGGAAAAGAACCTGAAGACTTGGTAATTACGTACGTGTGCAAGAATAAAACACACTCTGCCCTCCCCATCTGGCTGCTGTACATAAAATCTCAAAAGCAGTCCAGTTGCTTTTTTCATAAATGCTTTGAATTCATGTTTTCTTCTTATGTTGCAGAGAATATGACTGAGAGATTTCATCCTTTTGTTCATGGTCCACAACTAAGAGTATCTAATTACTTTGGTGCTGTCTCCAGCCCCACCCACGTTGTCAGGTAGCTAGTCAGACAGGCGTGGGTCCGCCCCATCCTGGACGGTTAGGGCTTCCCTCCCCCACCTGGACACTGGTGGTCAGAGCACGGCCGGAGATCCTCCCTCTTGTGGTCAAGGACCACCACCAGGTTTGTAGCCATATCAGGACCAGGCAAGAGGAACACGCCAGCACAGGTGGGCGCAGCTCCACCAAGACCTAAAAGGTGACTCAAGTTAACCTGGGGCTCATTATGCCATATTTGTAATAAATTAGCATTGCAGTTTCCAACCCTACCCGCCCCCACCCCCTCCCCCGGGCCCCCGCTGTGGATTTCACTTGGGTGCTGCTTATGGGTAAGCGCCTGTGCACTAGGAGAAACGTTTATAACCTAAAGCTGCCAGTCAACTTGTCAGTCAAGTGACGCAGGACACAGGGAGGGACGACCACTCTAAAAAACCCAACCCTACCCCATCGCGGGGCCGCTCCTGGGTTTCCAGACAGCCCGCTCTCATCCTTTCTCGGGAGTGTGTTTTCGCTCTGCTTAATAAAACTCTTGCTACTTAAAACCACTCTATGTCTTGCGAATGAATTCTTTCCCTGGAGAGGGCAAGAAGCCAGGAAATCGCTGGGCTGCTGGTGACAACTTCACCGCCTCCCTCACCTCCCAAAATGTCAAACATACTCCCAGGGACTCCCTGAAACGGGTGGATCAACCGTGTAGATTTCAGATCAAGTCCCGATATACTAGTAATTCTCTTCTCGCCACCTAGTACTTGGGCAATGGAATGGAAATTGTCATATTTAGGCCCTTCCTGTATTCTCAGCTCTATGTTAAGGACTTTCCCTGCATTACTGGGGTGAACTGATTGTCATTAGAACATGTTCCAATATGCCAGCTCTCTCTTTCCAAGCACACAGTAGGGTTCATTTCCTGCCACGTGAGGTATGGTCATCCAACTCCCTCTGGCCAAGAAAAGGTGAGTGGAAGCGATAAAGGTTTCTTCCAGGCGGACGCACTGAGGAGCAGTGTATGCTTTGTTATGTTCTCTTTTTCCTCTGCCATGGGGACCAGCAACATTTCAGAAGACAACTTTTCTATCAACCCAAGTCCTGGAGTTAACAGGATGACTCACGATGGATAGAGAATACAAGCAAGAAATAAAAGTTTGTGGTTTTTCAGTCCTGAGATTTGGAGTGTTATTTGTTATGCCAGCAAATGTAGCCTATCCTGACAGATGTAGCTTCTTAGGACTAACTTGTGAGACACATAACATTTCACATGATAAAAGGAACTCAATCTTCCTAAACCTTTATTCCCTCGCCTGTAAGATGGGAATAACACAGTACTTTTTTTTCACAGCTGCTTGGGGATTTAACTGAGATAATATACGCGCAGTACCCAGCTCACGAAAAACGCTCAATACATAGTGGCTCCTGGCATGATGACCACCCCCCGCCCCGTTCAGAAGTGCAACTCGGTACCAATCATCCAACTGCTGGAATGAGAGGATGGCGTTAAAGGAATTTGCTGAGCAGACTGGCCAGCTATTCACTAATCCTGTTCCCTCGCCTTATGGGAGGCACAGCAAACTACATTTCCCAGCCTCCCTTGCAGTTAGGCATTGTCACGGGACTGAGTTGTAGCCAATGAAATAGGAGAGGAAGTAACTTGCGCCACTTCAAGGCCTGAGCCAATGAAGCTGACAAGCATGATCTTTCATGACCTTTCTCCTTCTGGATTGAATAATGTAGCAACACTCCAAAGGCTCTGTGGATCACAGTGAAGCCACAGAAGGGAAGGAGCCTGGGTCCCTGAATCACCACTTGGAGGAGCGCGTCTTGCTGATCAGAACACTTGTTTGGGATTTTACGTTGATGAAAAACAAATTTTTATTGTATGTAAGACACTTAGGCTTTTTTTGTTTCTTTGGCTGCGCTGTGTGGCTTGCAGGATCTTAGTTCCCCAACCGGGAAATAAACCCAGGCCCTTGGCAGTGAAAGCCTGGAGTCCTCACCACTGGACCTCCAGGGAAGTCCCAAGACACCTAGGTTTTATTACAGTCTCCCATGCATAATGCAGAAATCTTTGGTGACTCCATTTCCCGGGGAAAGCTTCCTTGGCCACAGTAAACTAACACTTACTCTTCTCAAGACAAGTTTTCCTCCGAACAGATTCAAACGTCAAGCCACACAGATATTAATTTAGCAGCATGAAACAGCTCAACGGGCAGGACGGGATTCACGTCTATTTATTTTATTGTTGCGACGATGACAAATATAACGCCAAGACACCGTTATTACAGTCTCCCATGCATAATGCAGAAATCTTTGGTGACTCCATTTCCCGGGGAAAGCTTCCTTGGCCACAGTAAACTAACACTTACTCTTCTCAAGACAAGTTTTCCTCCGAACAGATTCAAACGTCAAGCCACACAGATATTAATTTAGCAGCATGAAACAGCTCAACGGGCAGGACGGGATTCACGTCTATTTATTTTATTGTTGCGACGATGACAAATATAACGGCTACGGCTTCCTCGGGAATAATCCTGCTCTTAGCGGTAACGGGAAAGTTTGTGACGTGTGATTTGGGAGGGTGCCCTGCGTTCACGAGGAACATTTCATTTCTGCTCCCCTACTTTGCTTTTTATGGAACTTATATTGACGAATGCAGGCGATAACTGTCAGCTCACCTGGTAAAAGCCCAACGTGAGAAGTTTCACAGTTCATCTTGTGTGTCCTGAGGAGGGAGGCGCTCTGGGTCTTCAACAAGTACACCCACCGTCATCTCCCACTTCCTCTCTTACCCTCACAATCTACTCTCCCCAGCAAGGTCTGCCAGATTCGTAGCTTTTCCGTTATAAATCAAATCAAGTCAAATCACTCCTGTTCTTAAAAAGCTTCAACAATTTCTTACCCAGTTCAAATACAAGCAACAAGTCTTGCTGGATCCCCGTCCTCCTGGCATCCACGCGCCCTCCTCCGTGTAGCTCTGCAGTGTCTTGCCTCGCTGGGCTTGCCAGGTGACTTGTTTGGGGCAATGGAATGCGGTAGAAAGCACAGGTCTGCCAGTTCTGAGTGCAGACCTGAAGAGACCTTCTGTATCGCACTTGCTATCTGTGCTTCTGCCACTGGCATGAGAAATGTACACCTGGTCTAGCCCAGCTAGGCCCCAGGAGGATGAGAGACATGTGGGGAGAGAATCACCCTGACTAAGGTGCCATGTCCCGCCTGGGGCAGAAGCCCCAGTTGATGCAAGGATGCATGAGCAAAACAGCCGACTTAGAGACACAGGAAGGAGCCCCGCTGGGTCCAGCGAGGCCAGCAGAACAGCGCAGCCAACCCCAGCCTAGCTCTGCTGAGCCCCACAGACACGTGAGAAAAAAAAAACTGCTTGAAGCCCCTGATTTGGGGCACGCTTTGTTACGCATCAATGGCAACCCCAGCGTTGGCCTAAGATCCATTTTCTAAGCTCGAACGAGCTACTGAACTTCACCTCATCCCAGAGTTCCAACGTGCTCTCTTCCCAACCACGCTGCCCTCCCCTAGGTTCCCACGTGACATGTTTTGTCTTGCCCCAGAGGCTTTGCCCATCCAGGTTCCCTTTAATGGAGCCCTCATACTACTCCACGCCCTTTCCCACGGCTGCCTTCTGCTCATTATTCATCTTTCAACTCAAATGTCATCCAGGAGAAACCCCCATGGCTACGCCATCTAACCATGGCTCCCAGGTCACTCACTACGTAGAGTCCCCAGTGAGATGCAAATGTGCGACAGACGTGCCATGATACTGACTCCCCTCGCGGTGTTGGATCTTTGAGGTGCCAGCCCTGGGCAGCCTCATCCATTTAACTCAGTGGCGCCGAACAAATTTTGTGTGCGCCCTGGCGTGAAAAATTTGGCAACTGCTGCTTAAATCAGCACGCTTACTTCTTTCATAGCATTTGCCACAGCCTAAAATTATCCTTTGGCTTCAAGAAAAACGAAATGATTTGCATATATTCTCTGCCCCAACCCACTGGACTAAGGGTTGGCAAAATCTGGCCCGCTGCCTGTTTTTATAAATAAAGTTTTACTGGCACACAGCCATGCCCATCATTTACATATTGTCCATGGCTGCTTTCATGCTACAGTGATGCAGTCGAGCATTTGCGCGACAGAGCCCGTATGATCCACAAAGCCTAAAATATTTACTATCTAGTCCTTTACAGAAACAGTTGGCTGATGTTTACATTAGATTACGAACTGTCAGAGGACAGAAATCTTGTTTGCTTTGGTCACTTTTGTATCTCCTGCACCTCGAATGGCACCTGCCACCTAACAGGTCCCCAACGCATGTTGGAGGATGGATGAATTGGGACTCCAGCAGACACGTGTGTCTAACTCCCATCTCCAAATGTCAGGACAGCCACAACGCTAGTGACCGCTAAGCGTCCCTTGGAGTTTTCAGAAAGAAAACACCGAGGCTGCCTCCGCTGGTGGCAGGAGTGCTTGGTCTGCATCTGAGGCAGCCTAGACGATTTGAGAGTTTGAAGAAACGAGAAAAACTCAAAGTTCAATTTCCTCGAATAAGCAATTGATGCTTTAGAGTATAATTATCAGGAAAAAAGACGGTAAAAACCCCAACACATTGTTTAGCATACGTTATGTTAATGGCAGGTTAGGATGGCCCACTGTGCATAATTTAGCCAAACAACTGATACCAAATTTTAATATATATATGTGATTACTGCTACGGAAACCAAGCACCAAGACAAAACACAGGAGAGCTCATAATAGGCACACGTGAACTCTGAAGGCCTAATTACAACATGGGGGAGGGGAAACGGATGCTGCTGAGCCAAGCAGAAAATGGGGGTAATTTGTAAACAGGTACAGCGGAGGTCCAGGTGCACGGCATGTGTGCGGGGCTGGAGGGGCTGGAGGCCCGGACTTCCATCTGGCTTTGCAAGGATGGAGGGGTTCAGGATCACTTTCCTCAGCTGAAAACATAACCTCCAAGCCCCAGACAGGTCGGCTCCCTCCTGGCCTGCCCTCCGGGTCAAAAACGAGAAAGCTGAGGACCGGCTTTTCCAAGGAAGCACGCTTCCTTGCGTAGAAAAAGAAAAACTGATTTTCCATGTCTGCAACCTGAGGCCCTTTGCTCCTGTGTCTTTGCCTGGTGCCCTTGGAGACCTGAGTTCCTGACACTTGAGGGAGGAGAGAGGGGCCAGTCTAGAGCCACCCTGACCCCTGGACTGATGTTATCATGAGTGCTTTTTTGCAGTTAGACATTCAGTAAGTGACTCTGTTCTATCTGCAGCTCCTCTGTAGATGGGAGATATTGAAATAGGTGATTGTTCAGGAACGTTCTGGTTTTAAAAACAGAGTCAGGCAGCAGGACCCAGTCATCTGACTGCCCCCAAACATCACCAAGCACCTAGAGCAGAAGGGCTCTGGGAGGGCTACTCTGCATCTGAGTCCACAGCAAACAGACCAACGATCAAAAACGTCATCAGGGCAGAGACTTAGGAGAAAGTCACCAAGTTCTCTCTCATTTCTCTTTCCTCCCATTCCTTTAATTGTGGAGGGAACTCATACTTACGGGAGTCTGAGTGGTACCGGGTTGAATAATGTCTCCCCCAGATTGAAGCCCTTCCTAGAACCTCAGAATATGACCTTATTTGGAAATAGGGTTTTTTTGGTAGATGTGTAATTAGTTAAGATGCGGGGGCGGGGATGGGCTGGTGTCCTTAAGAGAAGAGGGGGAGAGACACAGAAACAGAGACACAGGGAGAACGGCCATGTGATGGCGTAGGCAGAGATTGGAGTGACGCGTCTATGAGCAAAGCAACATCAAGGATGGCTGGCACCAGCAGAACCCAGCAAGAGGCAAGGGAGGATTCTCCCCTAGAGCCTTTAGAGGGAAAAAGGCTACGCTGACGCCTTGACTTCCGACTTGTGGCCTCCAGAACTATGACAGAATACATTTCTGTTGTCTCAAGCCTCTGGCTTTGTGACACTTCGTTAACCGTAGTCCTAGGAAAGGAGTGCAGAGCCGTCTAGATAAAACTCTAGAGGCTAGAGTTTTAGCCTTAAAGAGCCGTTTTAGACATCACCTACAAACACTTCCTTTTTCTGGTTCAAGAAGCTGAAATACAGGGGCATGAAGCAGTTTCAGGTGACACCTCTCATCTCCACATCTCCATTGGCTGACACCTTCTATCATATGCCTTTTCTTTTGGCCACACCGCATGGCACGTGGGATCTTAGTTCTCCGACCAGGGACTGAACCTACGCCCCCTGCATTGGAAGCACGGAGTCTTAACCACTGGACCGCCAGGGAAGTCCCACATGCCCTTTTTAATGGAAATTCACACTCATGACAAAAGAGCTCAGACAAGGACTGTATGGTAGATAGAATAACGTCGTTCCCCCACATCCCGGCCCCACGAGTGTCCACACCCTAGGTGTGTCGGCGGGCTGGCACCTTTGCGCATTTCCTGAGAGAATCCCTCACAGACGCAGATCATGAGGCACATCTCTCTGGAGGGAGCCGGGCCACACTCCAGGCTGCAAGCAGGACAGTGGGGAATCATCCTCACCAATTGAAACGGAACTCCCCTTTCCCCGCCATTTAGGTCAAATGTCCAGCAAGTTTTCAATGGTCTCAGAGGCTGCATACTTGATTCTGTGCCCTCAGAAAGCTCTTTCCGACACAAAGTACGTATAACACCCAAGCACTTGGTTCGAATGTGTGATCGTGGGTGAACACAGAGATCCCGCCAATTGTTAGAATTTGAGGCAAAATCACTCTGATAAGAGCAGATGAGCCTTCCACAAAACTTAGCATCATCAGCGCTCACTGGTGCTAATTTTCACCTCTAGCCTTTACTGAGCAGTTACCACATATGTCTATCCCTATACACATTATCTCACGGGTTATCACACCAACCCTATGAATTGGGCACTGTGATTAGCCCCATTTTACACATGGGGAGACTGAGGGCTTAATGAGGCTAATTAAATTTCTCAGGGTCACAGAGGTAGTAAAGTTGCGGGGCTAGGACTTGAAGTCAAGCCTGCTGGGCTCCAAAATCCACAGACTTCCGTGTTCTTCGCTGCCACCTGCCCCCTTCCTCGACACCCAGCCCCTCTATCAGATTCCTGCT
>NW_006799564.1:109017-113029 GCF_000442215.2 Lipotes vexillifer
CCTGCTGAGAGGGCGCCAGCTGCATCTTCACGTCTTTCAACCATATGTTTCAAAGGTACATTTTCTTTTCCTTTAAGAAGCGTCTGCTGATTGCCTAAACTGTGAGCTCAAATATACTTTCCCGAATTCAGGAGACATGTGCTATTTGGAGATTCCTACCACTCATTCCCTTTCTTTTGCTTTATGATATCCCATCTCCTTTTAGTAGCTGATCTTCACTGAAGCCCTCAGGCCATGGGTTTGGGTGAGGCTGATGCCACTTCCTGGCTCCAAGAGTCAAACAGAACTCTAACTAGTCAAGGGAGTTTCGTGGTCCCCGGCCACAATGACTGAGCGGACATGTGTCCAGCGAGATCCAAGCAGAGGCAATGAGTGACAGCCCTGGCCTTCTGGCCGAACTATTGGTAGCAGTGGCCAGAGGGTAATCTGCTTCCGGAATTTGCTCTGTACATCTCAGCAGGATGTGAGGGAAGGGCTGCTAGAGGGAAAAGGCAACTCTTAGAATAAAGCCAACATAGAAGAAATCAAAACTGAGAAACGGAGAGAGAATGTTTTCTGATCATGTTATTTAAGCACCTGGATCCAGCTATGCCTGAAGCTAGGTCTACCTCAGGATGAATCAGTGACTGATCCAAAGCAGTCCCTTTTGCTCCCCAAATCTATTTTGACTTGAGTTCAGTCCTGGCTCTAACCCTCACCCTGGGCTTAGTTTTGCCTTCAGAATCCACAAAGAACAAGTCAAACTCCCCTGGAGAAAAACTCTGTATAAATCAAAAACCACTAAAAAGCATCTTTAATTTCCACTACCGCGCCACCACCTCTATTCATCTGGTACCTTTAACTCACAAAGTTCCTCGTCAAGTTTCCTGGCACCCTCACGGGAAACAAATTATACAGAGATTTTTGTTCTTCTTTTTCTTTTTTTTAAACTTACATTACCATTCAAAACTATGTCTCGCTTACGTTCAGATACAAGTAGCTGAGATCAGCTCCTCTCACCTGCCCACGTGTCTAGGAAGCATCTGCCGCAAAGGAAATAGCAGTGCCCAGGTATGATGGGAACTGTCTTTATAACTACAGAGGTTGTCCATGACGTCACTGAACAGGAAGGCTCAAAAGCAAAGACTAAGAGCGAATCTTAGCAGAGAGGCAAGAAGGATGAGAAAAGAAGGGAGTCCTCAGTTGTTTAGCCATCATGGAATTCTGATTCAGCGTCCGAAAACCCAGGGACGCGTGAACGAAAGTATTAAAAGCTATTTTAATTTGAGCTATCATTCTCTTGTGTGGGGCTTTTTTATTTTTCTTTTGTATGTGCATGGTTCAACATTTTATTAGATAAACGTGCATTTGAGAAACCCAGACTAAGGGGGGACAGGAGGAGAAAAAAACTAATCTGGGCTTTCAGTTCCCCTCCCACAAATTCATCCTGCCACGATTCCTGCAAAACCTTCTGGCCACTGGAACTGTGTGTGTGTACATGAGCCCAACAGCCTGCATATGTAGTTAATTTGCTCCAAATTTCCATGCTGCATTATAACCCTAATGATCACTAATAATAGACAAACCCACATTTTATTAAGTAATTTGAGGCATTATGATTTTTATCGTGTGAATAGGATCAGGCTGACCAATTTACACTGGGCAGAGCAAGATAAATAACTAGAGAATCAATCTCTCCAGTAGCAGGCTCCGTGTCTCTTAGTGAAATGATATGCCCTGATTGGGAGAGAGGACCAGCTCTGGGCCCTGCTAGAGGCCAAAGAGTCAATGAACTTCTGGGTTCCAAGCCAAAAGGTCGGGCAGGGAGTGCATTTCTACCCATGACATGATGCAAAAGACAGAGGTGAAGCCTCAACTTTGGGGAGAGTGTAGGAGAGAAGGGGCTTTGTGGTCAGCAGACAGAGGTTTCAACCCAGCTCTGTCCTCCACTCATGACATGACCTTGGGTAAGTCACTGAATGCATCTGAGCCTCGACCTGTGAACACACCTGGCTACAGGTGGAGGAACTGGGCACGCAGGTTAACCAGGAGGATGCAGGGGAAGGCACGTGGCACATGGTAAGTAGACAGTGAATTAATCCTTCCCACACATTCTGGAGCAGGACAAGAGAGGTGCATATTTTACATCCATTTTGCAGAACAAAGCAGGGTGAATTTCTCGTTCATTTGCATAAAAGAAACCACCGAGGTCCTTAAGAGAGGCTCCGCCAGGCTCTCTAAACACGGATGACAGAGTGGAGAGGAAACGGAGCTTGGAAGTAAGCTGCTTATCACTTCTAGAATATCTGCCTGAAATTTGTCTAGAGACTAGAGCCAAGCGACTGGGAATGCAAAAAACAAAAGCATAAAGCCAAGCCCAGGATTCAGATCCAAGGTTGAGTCCTGAATCACTTCATTCCCCTGCCATCTGTGGAGATGGGGCATGTCTTTCTGAGCTGGGATTGCTCTTGGTGGCCTGTTTCTGACTCCAGTCACTTGAAATTCTGATCCCGTGTTCCCGGGTGCCGGCTCTCTCCACCCTGCCAGACCTAAGCCCTCGCTGGCCTCTGTGTCTGCAAACTTAATGAGCTGACCCCCCGCCTCCAGCATCCAGGTCCCTAGTGAGAGCTGGCGACACCACAAGGCTTGGGTCTGACCAGAGCAGGCCATTCTCAGGGCACTCAAGGAGTGGTGGGCAGAATCCTTCCACCGGGGGAGTAGGAATTCAGCCAGAGGGGGTGAGATCTGATGGAAGGTGACAACCACAGGTTGGAGGACAGCAAGGCAGGGGTGACGGGGAGATGATGGACCTCACAGACGAAGAAAGCCAAGAACTAAGAGACGCCAACCATGAGCGCGAGGACGGTTTCTACCTTTGGTTTCTTATTTAAGTTGGGGCGAGACCATGGGGCAATATTTAGACTGTGTCAGACAGGCTACCTTCCATTATGATTTACGTGATGCGTTCCATGTATCACGGCATTGCCTTCTTGTCATGGTTCTGTTACCGATAAAAGACTGAGGCCCAGGAAGGTGAACTACGCTTAACTGATAACCTGCTGGTAACTAGAGGTGTCTGGGTCCACACCGTTGTGCCCCCGACCCCAGAGCCTACGCTCCATCCTTGGGTGCAGCTTGGCCCCTTCCCCGGGCAAACCAGCTGGGCAACCACTGGCTACGTTACTTTCTGTCATCAGAAAAATATCCCCAACACAACCAAGGATGGCGTGTGCAGCACAGCCTGAGAGTCTATCAAGCGTGGCTTCCTGAGAGAAGCAACTGCTAAGTCAAGTTTGGAAGGACTGTAGCTGTGAGTTAGGTGACCAATAGAAAAAAGGGTATTTCAGGCAGAGAACATCATGGACAAAGGTTCAGAGAGCAGGGAGAACAAGGTGAGGAGACCGAGGCCAAAGTCACTAGAAGTAGGACTCCTGGCTCATCCGGTTCTTATCAAGTGTCAGCCCATTCTGCCAGGCGTCCTCAGGAACTGGTGCATGGGACAGTGACACTTTGTAACATGCTGAGTCGAGAGGCCGATGTTAGGATGGCAACGGGGAAATCAGACACCTGGACCATGGACACAGCCAGGAGCAGGGGGACCGTGCCTGAGGCCCTACCAACCCCGATCTGCCTCTACTGTGGGCAAACGCATCTCCTCTGGTTCTGCGTGACCACGCCCAAGAGGAAGCCACCCCTGGGCTCCTGGGCTTGGCTGTCCTGTGGGGACAGCAGGCTCCTTTTAAGCCTCCTCTCAGTAGATGCTCGATGGAACTCCCTTTCTGATGAGGTGAACTGGCCTCTGTGGCCAAGAGATGAGGAAATTTGAGGACCCCGGGAGGTCCTGGCTTGTCCACAAAGACAAAGCAATTTCCTGCAAAGCCAGATCTGAATTCTGCAACCCCTGGGCAAAACTGCAGCACAGTGTCCTAGGTTCAAAACAGTAACATGAGTACCACCTAGAAAAAGAATCCCCCAACTAAACAAAAGCAACCAGAATTTTCATTCTCTTAAGTTTTTTTTTTTTTTTTTTTTT
>NW_006799564.1:113747-138654 GCF_000442215.2 Lipotes vexillifer
CCGGGGCGCGAACCCGTGTCCCCTGCATCGGCAGGCGGACTCTCAACCACTGCGCCGCCAGGGAAGCCCCCAGACAGATATTTATAAAGGGCCAACGGGGTGCTAGGTGATAAAAAAAAAAAAAAGTGTAGATGGACTCTCACTCTGCCCCCGGGCTCACTGGGGGGATACATCCTTTTGAACTGCATACTGCTCTCTCCCAGTAGCTAATCTGAATTTATTGCTGAGGAGGGAAGCTAACAGAATGCTAAAAAACATCCTGCACATGAGAACTGGCAGATACTGCAGCCTGGTTGCCATCACGTGTTAATGAGCTTTTTCTCGTTCTGTAGGGGAGGAACCCTCCTAGAAAAGAAATGCGGGTTTTCATGCTTTTCTCGGATGGAGAGCCTGCCCTTGTAACTGCAGCTGGCATTTCCATTGGCACAGCCAGCTACCCAGGGGGCAGGCAGAAGCCAGGCAGAATCCTAATCTCTGGTGGAAAGAGCTTCTGACCTTGGGGCTAAAAATGTCCTTGATGTCCCTGTAGGGGATAAAGTAACTCAACCTGCCCAGAAATGCAAATGAAGCCAACCTCTCCTACTGTCCCAGTAGAGCCTGATGAATAAGCTTGTGCTACAGAGTAAGGCTGCAGGCAACTAGGAGGATTTGGCAATGTGTCCATCCTGCATCACCTGCTGGGAGGAGGCGGGGCGTGGTTTCTACAGCAGGGACCTTGCCAACAAGCAGATTTGGATTTGCACCCTGTCACTCGCTAGTAGTGTGACCTTGGGTAGGTAACAACTGCTGGGCTCTAGTCTCCTATACCAACACCCATTCCACAGGCTTATCGGCCTTTACATGAGGAACCCCAGCCTAGTCCCCAGGGTACAGCATCTTCAGCAAGAATTCCTTTCCTCCTCCAATCTCCTGGCCCTAGAAAGGTCCATTCTTCTCTTCTAGACTAGCCTTGTGAATGAAAACCAGTGTAGTTTCACCCATACCCTGGCACTTGCCAGGCAAGGGAGGGTAAAGAAAGAGGTGTTTCCCTAGAGCTGAGAGCAGACCCAGAGAAACAAATGAAAATTCTAGAGGAGAGATTGCTGTTGCTTTTCTGACAATTCTGGCTTTCCAGGCTCCTCTCTGTTCCTTGAGAGATGTAATAAACTGAAAGTCGCTGAAGTAAAGCCCCAGGCCCTGCCCTGAGCCTAAAAGGGGAGCCCTGCATTCTCAACAGCGTGCCAGAGAAGCAGTAACTAGAAACACAGCTAACCCATGAGCCATGATGTACAAATTGCCATGCTCGTATCCCTTCTGTGCGGCTGAATGGAGCCAAGATAATGAATTGAGAAAAGGTGACTTCAAAACCACTCACTGCCCGTGCGGAACAATTCCTTTGGCATCTCCACTGAACCATAACCTCTCTTCTTGTGTCTAAAATCACCTGACACTAACATCTGCAAGGTCATCTCTTCTGAGACAGGATAAACGCAGAGCCCATGGCAGATAGGCAGCATGCATGTCTATACTTCCTAACCCTCCACCCACTGCAGACATTGCTAATCAATCCCAGTACTCTTTCAATCAAGTACAGATACAGCTCTTCTCCAAACAGAGGTCCAGATAGCCACTGCCAATATAATGGAGTTGGGAAGTCTTTCCTGGACGGAAAGATTGAGGAGTATCACCACACGTTTTTCCCCTAAAACCGAAGTCTACAATAATTGAGACAGAGGGAGGCCCTGACTCTGGCACTTCAGAAGTTACTGCTCAGAGCTGCACCAAACGAAGGCTTGTCAGAAGCCTAGCACATCATTAATAATGCAGAAAACCCAGACATTTATACGGAGATCAACTGGCAATAATTCTATGGGACAAGACTGGGGCTGAAATTGCAATGTTGAACATGAAGGGCACTGTCTGAATAATGCAGCAAGAGTGATGATTTTTGGAGTTTTCAGCAAAAAACAAGTGCCATTTGATGGGCACTGTCTGGTGGGAGTCTGGGTAAAGAGTGGCTCCAAAGGTGTGTTCACCCAGGTCGGGGGCGGGGGTGTGTGTGGGGGGGGGGGGGGGGGGGGGGGACAGCTGCAGGGGGTGTGGTGTTTGAGAGACCACCTGAGGAGGGAGAGACTTGAGCCTAGGAGATATTCAATTTCCAAATCCAAGGGAACCCATGGGGAGTGAATGAGAGCCCGGGGAGCTGGCGAAAGAGAACTGGGGAGAGACAGCGGGAAGGCAAGCAAGAGAGCATGGAGCAATCTCAAAGGCACAAAGCAGACCCCCTGTGACTGCTGGGCGTGGTCAAGGAATCAGCAGAAGACAGACCTTAATCATGAACTTCCCCAAGCAAAAAGCCAAGGCGGTTACATATGCATGGCCTTCCGGGCTCCTGGGACAGCCCGAGGAGGCTCCTTTAAGAAGCTGTGACTTCTTGTCCCCAGACACTCCCGAACTCCCAATCATAAGACATTTCAGGAGTGGCCTGGTGCACACCCCCCACTTATGGATAAATCACAAACCAAGAGGCTAGTCCCCAGCCCCGCACTTAGGTGTATCTCTCTCGGTCGTCTTTGAATGGGAATCAGCCTTTTGATTCTGGCTGCCTACTCTAGACAGCCTAGAATTCTCCTGGGTTTTCCCACCACTGGAAACCAAAGGAAGGGATAAGAAAGGACTGGGTTTTTAGCTGTACAGCCGGGGCCAACGATTCTAGAAAGGTAACTTTTTGGTTTTGAAGACTTACTGTGGTCTCCAGTTGGTATCTCCGAGAGAAATTCACGTTGCGGATGCAAAACTGAAAATACTGGTGTTGGGATAACAGGATTATAGGGTTTTTTCCCCCAAAAGTTTGTCGGTTTTATTTTCCTGGATATTAGTGTAAATGTTTAATGTAGAAAATGTGGACTAGTTAAAATAATCAGCAATACAATTAACCATTGATGTGCCATAGGTGATTTTCAGACTAAGTATACAGTCATCTTTACTATCTTTCAATAATCCCATTAGTGGCTCATTTACAAAATATATTTAATGCTATAGTTCCAGAATCTTTTATCTTTAAAATAACCACTTAAAAGACCACGCTTAGCCTAACAGACTGCCCAGGAAAATCAAAGACGTGTTTAGTAATATGATGAATAATTCCTTCATGTAATTTATGGCATTCCGGTAAGTCAGGGCTTTGAGCACTGCAGGTATGCTCTGACAGAAGAGTAGTTTTATTTTTAAATAATTAAATTTCCTTTTTTTTTTTTTTAATAAAGGAAATGACACAAAATCATTCACTATGCTAGATATTGAAAAGATAAATGCCTCTGGGAAAGTCCAGGAAAAGATAATCATCCCACAATAGAATAAACATCTGGGAATTAAGCCCAGAGGATTGGGGAAGCCAGTCTTAACGATCATTCAGTGAAGTCAGGGGACAGAATATTAAAGATAGCGGCGTGTCTGACCAGAGCCCAAAGAACGTGCGGCAGCTGGAGAAAAATGAGGGCAGCCGTGCACGCCTCGGAGGGGATGCCTTTTGCGTTCTGATAGTTCGCATATAATTTCATTATTTATGTAATCCTATCAAAACATATAGCAGGCCCAAATGGATGTCAGAAAAATTATTGTTATTACTAATAATGGTGCTTTTCATTTATAGAGACTGTCTTTTTCCAAGCCAGTGAAATACTGTTAACGTTGGGCATGAGGCTTTTTAGGGAAATTAATGCTTAAAATACCCCTTTGGTGTGATATGTGGGAAATATTATAGATGGGAAAGAAAGATGATTAATAGAAAAAAGGTCAAGAGTGCATCATAAAAGACGTTCCATTCAGGTCCACACCCATCGCCACCCGCCCTTGCAGACCACACGGGCACAGCTGCAGCTACAGGGGGGCACCTGGCTCTTCCTACCGGGTCTGCCTTTGCCAAGACTGAATCAGAGGTGCCCTGCACAGTCCCCTTGGCCGGGCCTGCCAATGCCACCTGGTTCTCACATCCCTGTGAAACGGACCAGACACACCTGCCTGATAGTGGGACAGACAGTCCTCAGTCTGGAGGCTCTGCTTTAAAAAGGTTAAAAAGCTACAACATGGATGAACCTTAAGGACATGAAACTAAGTGAAATAAGCCAGTCATGAAAGGACAAATGCTTCATGATTCCACTTACGAGAGGCATCCAGAATACTCTTAATTCATAGCGACAGAAAGTAGAATGGCAGTTGCCAGGGGCTGGGGGGAGTGGCAAATGGGGAGCTAGTGTTTACAGTGGATACAGAGTTGCAGGTGGGGAAGATGAGGAAGCCCTCTTCTGGAGATGGGTGGTGCTAATGGTCGCAGAGCAAAATGTAAATGCACTTTATGCCAATGAACTGTACACGTAGAAACGGTTAAGATGGTCAGTTTTATGTTCTATCTATATTACAATTCAAAAAAAACCAAACAAATGAAAACCAAACAAAAAAGTCAAAGTCTCATCTGTGTCCAGTTAAATTGAGTTTGGGACTCAAATCTGTAGCGTCGGTAGTTTTTCCTTCTCTCTGGACTTTGACGGCTGATGTATCTCAAGGTCTTGAGAATCACTGGGACGTGGACCTCACGGAAATGAAAAGAGTCACTTTCTTCAGCCCTCTTGTAAGTGTCTAATACCTTTAACAGGTGGACCAACTCAGGAAGGCCTAGAGCAAAAGGGCCTAGAGGCTGCGATGGACAGTACAAGTGTCATCGGGAAGAACAAATCTGACTCCATGTTAGATCTGTTCCTTTTCCTTTAACCATTGTGCTTTGTTGCCTGTGCTTAGTCATGCTGGCTCTGTACTCTTTGTAAAAGAACGGTAGCCTGCAACATACAGGATGGCCTATTCTCAGGGCTCTGACCTTTAAGAGTCCATTCATGGGATTTCCCTGGTGGTCCAGTATTTAGGGTTTCGCCTTCCAATGAAGGGGGGTGCAGGTTCGATCCCTGGTAGGGGAGCTAAGATGCCATATGCCTCCCCACAAAAAAAACAAATCGTAAAACAGGAGCAATATTGTAACAAATTCAACAAAGACTTTACAAACGGTCCACATCAAAAAAATAAAAATAAAAAGATTCTTAAAAAAAAAAGAGTCCATTCATATAGAGATAAAAAGTTGCAGAACAGAGAATAACATTGGTCTTGGAGGTTTACAGGAACATCATGACGTGACCTACCTGGACAGATGCAAGAACAAAGGATTCCGACACCAAGAAGTTTACAACTAACTACACCCCTCCCTCACCTTGCCTTTAAAAGTGCTTTGCTGAGGGCTTCCCTGGTGGTGCAGTGGTTAAGAATCCACCTGCCAGTGCAGGGGACAGGGGTTCGAGCCCTGGTCCGAGAAGATCCCACATGCTGCGGAGCAACTAAGCCCGTGCGCCACAACTACTGAGCCCGCACTCTAGAGCCCGTGAGCCACAACTACTGAGCCTGCACGCTGCAACTACTGAAGCCCACGTGCCTAGAGCCTGTGCTCCGCAACAAGAGAAGCCACCACAATGAGAAGCCCGTGCACCGCAACGAAGAGTAGCCCCCTGCTCGCTGCAACTAGAGAAAGCCCGCACACAGCAACGAAGACCCAGTGCAGCCAAAAATCATAAATACAGATAAATAAATCGATCTATTTTTTTTTTTTAAAAAGTGCTTTGCTGAAACCCTTCAAGGAGTTCAGGGTTTTCTAGGCACGAGCCACCTTGAGTGGCCCTGCGATAAACCTTTCTCTGCTCCAAACTCCGACATTTCCGTTTGTTTGGCCTCGCTGTGCATCGGGCATTCAGTAACACAAGAACAGCAGAGCCAGGATGGGGGCAGCCACTTGGTGTGCTGGTCAGAACCAAACACTATCCCCCAGGGTGACACCCACCTCCCTCCACTCAACACCCCACACGTGGGCCTTCCAGAGATGGCAAATCTAGCTGGGACTATTCCCCAAGCCCTAAACACCCCCCAAGGGGAGGACAAAACCTGTATAACTTGTGAGTGGCCCTTCACATGTTAAAGAAACCCTAGTGTTCATATACTTTCCTGCTAGATTCTTCAGAAGATTAGAAGCTGCACTTACATCCAGCTGTCACGGTACTAGATGACAAATGTCCTGATCACAAAAGAGGCTGGTGCAAGGCTGCTAGTCCAAGGTTTAAGGACCCAAGTGCACGATCCTTCCAAGCCAAGGAAGTGTTGTACCGGGATGGGGTATGTAATCTTTGGAGAAGCCAAACCTAACAGCAGACGGGTAGAGATGGCCCTTCTTTGTGAGCTGCTGTGTCCTGCTGCCTGGGCACATGCTCGGCCCACAGTCAGCTCCTCTGTGGCAGAGTTTGTGCAGGAACCTTAAGCCATCACAGCTAATGGGATTTGCCCATGAACATCAAAGGGCAGCCTGGTGAGTGCTTTGGGGAAGCAGTGACATGAAAAGTATTAGAAATGCTAGGTAGTCTTGGGGGCAATTCAGAAAAATTTGACAACTATACCTGTCAGCTGGCTTTTGAGAAGGTCCACGTACGCACTGAAGGAGAGAAGCCTTAATGAAGGAGTAATTATGAAAAAAAATTAAAAGGGAAGAATGATAAAAGTTTCCTAAGTAATACAAAAGCATTACAATGTCCTGGCAGACATGCATTTTTAAACAATGGCTATAATAACGGAAAATTAGACTTCATTACTTATTCGTAAAGTTCTGGTTAACACTAAACTCCATTTGTAACACTTTACTTTGACAAACAGTATCTTTGGGGCAGATGCTACTTTTCGGTCACGCAATGTCACAAACAATTGTCTAGTTGGATTACGGGGTAAATTAGTGTTTATCCTGGTTCCTGTCCCCCCCCCCCCCACAAAGAAACCCGTATCTATGAACAGTTATTCTCTAGTCCTCTCCCCCCACCCCAAGCCCTGGCAACCCCTAATCTTCTTTCTGTCTATGGATCTGCCTATTCTGGGCATTTCATATACATGGAATCATACAAGTTTGTGTCTGGCTTCTTACACTTGGCGTCGTATTTTTGAGGTTCATCCACATGTATCATTCCTTTTGAATACACACCTTTCTGCCTGTGCCAGAAGGTCGCGGGAGTTTCTGGACCTTGCAGGAGGCCCTGCTCTAAGTGTCTAGTCTCCTGGCCGGCAAAGAGCTAAAAGCAACCTGAGCACTCTGGGATGAGCATTCCACTCTCAGTCCCCCAACTCTCTCGGCCTCTGTAACTCCAGGGCACCCCTGCATAAAGTATGCCAGGGAATCGTGCACGTGTCTCATTTCTCCCAGAGTTTTTATACCAAGACGATGCGAGAAGCTGATCAGGGCTCTATAAAGCATTCCGAATCCAACAGAGAAACGCCATGCGTAAACGCAAAGACAGAACAGTAAATTCTTGCATTACACTGCTCGAGAGACTTCAAGAAGACGGACGGTGGTGTTCCTATCCAGCTGCTTTCAAGCTTTCCATTAGGTCAAGTGCATGCCATATATCTAATGAAAAGCCCCCAGGTCACACACATTCCCGCTCCTTAAAGCGAATGCACAGTTGACCATGACTGTTGCGGCTATGATTATTGTGGTTATTCTATGTGCTATCAGCATTGAGCGCTTGCTGTATACCGGGCCCAGTGCTAAACTCTTTATTTACATTATCTTACTGGGCCCTCCAAAACCCCTACGCCATAGGCCCTAGTATTACCAGATTATTTTTCAGACGAGGAAATTTACACGCAGAGAAGGAAAGTATTTTGCCATACGGTTACAAAGCTAGAAAGCACAGAGCAGGGACTCCGTCTCCAGAGCGAGCCCCTTGGCTGTCTTTTCCAACAAACCCCCGGATGCTTCTGAGAAAATGCCCCTGACGTGTGCCGCTCCAGTTCCGGGCTTGGGGTGGGGGGCCGCTGCCTCCACTCGGCCTCCCTTCCCTCTTGGGCTGCAGCCTCTCACATCAGTGCTTATTATTTGGCATAAATCAGCCCCCCAATTACATGAATGCCATGGCCGCGAACACTTGTAATTAAAACTGGGACTGACATCCTGCAAGTCTGCTCCCTTCCCCAACCCTCTGTGTCCTGCAAAGATATTATTGGAAAGAGAATGAACAATCGTCGGGAACATATGCTTTCGGAATATAATGGGACTCAGCTCCTAGGAAGAGAGGCTGTAAAAGGGCGCTGGGACGAAATTTAAAGTAGACACCAGCTTTATTTACTAGCTACCGGGGCATGTCCAAGGAATTACAGAGAAGCCAACAGGATTGATACCGACCGGGGCGCTGCGGGGCAGATTGCCAGAAGGTTCTCCCACCCCCTCATCGGCCCCCTCACAGGCATCGGAGCAACTTTCCACAGCTGCCCACGTGTCCCAGGCACTTGCCACCAGAGCCCACCGGGAGCTGATGCCCACCTAGAGCTCCGTCCCCTCTCTCTCTCCTCTCCTGCTTCGTTCTCCAGCAAAAGCAGAACGCTCGGTGCTCCCTGGCCTTTGCACTCAAAGAGTTCCCTCTGCCTGGAGGGTACCTGCCACCCTAACTCTCTTTTTCTTTGCCTCTCCCGCTCCTATTCATGTGTCAAAGCCGGTCAATAACAATCGCTGAAATTTATCAAGCACTTACCACGTGCCTGCAGGGAGAGCTTTGCACACACGGATGGGTCTGCTCTCAGAGGACCCCCGTAACGCCCATCCTAGTCTTGCCCCCAGGTGATCCTGGCTCCAGGAAATCTCCTCACGCCCCTCTGTACTGGCATCTGTTACCGATTCCTTCCCACTACTTTATTATAACGAACAATCACAAACTAGAGCAGGGTCTTTAACCTGAGTGCCCGTGGGTACAATTCTAGAGAGAGAGAGGGTGTACTGTGCCAAAATATTACGTCTCTATCTTCACTAACCCCTAACCGAAACTTCCGTTTCCTTCATTTAAGCAACAAAATAAAATGAGAAGCATCTATGAGTTCATCACAGTAGAAATTATGCTATTTTCACCGCTAGCAATGTTATTTAATGGGTTAGTCAGAACGCTTATTACTAGATCTCATGTTTTCATATTTGGACGACCGTATTTTAATACAATTGGTTTCCTTTGTGATCCTGTGCCATTTATTTTATGCCTTTAAAAACATTATTCTGAAAAGGGGCTTATAAGTTCCACTAGGTGCCCAAAAGGTCCGTGGCACAAAAAATGGTGAAGATCCCTGAATGAAGTGTGAGGTCCAGAGCAGGGACCGAGTCTCTCTCAGCTTTGCATCCTGCATCCACCTCCCTGGTGCCATGTGGTGCTTAAATACTCCAAGAGTGTTGATTAAAGGAAAGCAACGTGCCTAAAAACTCTTTCGCTGTGCACAGATCTGTAGGATGGCTTTTCATTATTTGTATAGACCTATCATTCACTCATTCATTTATTCATTCATTCAGCAAATACAGGCATAACTCTGAGACATTGCAGGTTCAATTCCAGACCACCGCAATCAAGCAAATATCACAATCACGCAGGTCACACGAATTTTTTGCTTTCCTAGCGCATATAAAAAATTATGCTTACACTATACTGTAGTCTATTAAGTGTGCCGTAGCATTATATCTAAAAAGACAACGTACACACCTTAATTTAAAAAAATACTTTCTTGCTAAAAAACGCTAACCATCATCTGACAAGGCCTGGTTGCCACAAACCTTCAATTTGTAAAAAATTCAGTATCTGCCAAGCGCCATAAAACCAAGCACAATAAAATGAGGTTTGCCTGTATACAATAAAAGCTTTCTGTGTGCCAAGCACTGGACTAGCATTAGAGATACAGCTTTGAACGGGACTAAAAAAACCACCTTCTGCCTTCGCTGAGAAGTTTCTGAAGCTTCTGTATCCCCTTGGTCTTCTATTGGTGTTGAACAACTTGGGGTGACCTGTTTAGCTACCCACCCTTCGATGCCAAGGATCCCCTTGGCTCCCTGTCAAGCTAAGCCCATCAACATATTCTTTCACTTAAAAAAAAAAATCTATAAACAGCAGGCAGCCATCTTTTTATACTTTTAGGGGAGGATGAAATGCATCAGACCTCAAAGTGGCCACCTATGTTCCGAGATTCCAAAATGGCGGGCACAAAGAAGAATCCACAGCATGCGTGGGAAGATGCAACACCCTTTCCTTATACCTGCATGTAGCTTTACATGACTCACAGTACTTTCCCCTCTTTAGTGTCTTGATTTTATTGCCTCATTTGCCTGGAATGTCCCTTGGCCATCTCCCTTTTTCTACCCAGCAAACTTGAATAATGATTTGCTAATAAAAGGGATGATAACAATAGCTAATATTGGTAGATCACTTTCTGTGTGCCTGGCCTGTCTTTCAATGCTGTGCTTGTATTACTGATGCGTTTAACCCTCCTTAACTACCCGGTGGTGGGTACTGTTATCATCCCCATTTTATAGATGAAGGAACTGAGACACAGAAATTTTCTTGCTCGTGGTGACGCAGTTGGCAAGGGGCAGGTGTTCATCAGTTGTCTCGTGAATACCAACTGTGTATACACAGGGCAGATGAGATAAGAAAGGCAGGCCTGTCGCCATGTCTCCGACGACAAACGTTAGTGACTAGCTCCTCTCGTCGGTGGGGGTCAGTAGACAAGTGGAAGGCTAACCAGCCTTGACTGTACGCTTGGGGTAGACAGAATTACCCTGCGAGTTAAGTGTATTCACCCTTGTTAGACAAATGAGACCACCGTGGATCAGAGAGGTTGCCTAGTTTGCTTAAAACCACCAGCTGGTTAGTAGTGGGTCTGGGTTTTGAACCTGATGCAGACATGAAAGTCAAGTCTTCCACCCTTCTCTCTTCTCTTTCCACCTGACCACTAACCAAGAGCTAGAGTCAGCCCCCCGGTGTGCTTGCAATACAATCGCACCTTTAGAGAGCAGTCTCCCTTGCTTACCCAATACACACACGGGGCTGTTTCCTGAGCTCACAGATATGGAGGATACCAGCTTTTCTCCTTTTCTGCTTTGCTTTTTTCCCCCCTACAAGGGACTCTTTTGCGTCTTGTGTCATTCCAACTTTCGATTTGGATATTTCCATCCCCCTGATTTGCATAATGAATCATACCACCCTTGGGTCTATGGGGAACAAAAAAATTCAAAGCACTGTATTTAGCACATAGCCGTTTGCTGAAAATAGGAAAGACCTCAGTTTATAGCTCTGCAGAATCAATCACTTTCTGGTTGATTTCATGTGGAGGAGGCAGCCCACATCGACTGGGTGGGCATCATATATTTGAAACAATCTCTTTGGCTTTGAAATGGTGGTGTCTTATAGACATGACCTCAATTCTGACAATTATCTATTTAATTGGATCAATACAGACAGCCCACTCCCCCAAACCACTGATTCAATTAATCAGACTGTTGTCAAATCTCTTCTCCTCTTGGGTCTGTGTAGACACAGACCAAGTGGCAATTTCTACCAAGATGGGCATGGAAGTCAATAATCTGCTTTTGGATAAAGTATCTGATCACTCACAAATTATACAAATCACATTGATTACTGACAAATCATAATGTTTACGGAGCACTATTTGGCTTTGGCTCCAGAGCATGACTAGGTATTTAATTAACAGCCGTCAGATATAATTTACACCATTACAATGACCAGAAAATGGCTGATTATTGGTTTTACATAGTAGAGCAAACATTCTGAGACTAGCCTTGGTGAGGGCAAAGTAAGCGGGAGCTCAACGATGGACAATGAAATCAAATTTCTTTACCACGTTTAATCCAGAAGATTCTTGAAGGCTATGGCACCTCTGCCTCCCATGAGGAATTGATATCTTTTCGTCCTAATGGCCAGTAAAGTATGTCATGGATTTTGCTTCCCTTTTTGCTTTGACTACCAGGAAACTCAGAGGCAAATCTTCGGTCCAGACACAACGTTTTTGAATACTGCAGCCTAAATATGCATTCTACTTTATTTTACCTGGTTTTTATTTTTACATGTAATTTATGATATCTTTGCTATTAACCGTCTAGGCTAGGTTTTAGCAAACGATGGCCCACTGGCCAAATCCAGTTCACCAGCCTGTTTATTATAGCCCAACTGTGATTTGCTAAGCACATGAGGGAGGAAGGAAATAGCCAGATCAAAACATGCAATAACAGAAGACTCAGAGGCTTTTACAGAATGGTTTTTACCAAAACAAATGAACAAACAAACAAACAAAATCAAAAGAAGAATATAATTCCATGACACATGAAATTCAAATTTCAGTGTCCATAAAGTTTTATTGGAATACAATTTTACCCACTAATTTATGCGTGGCTCTTTTTGTACTTCCAGGGCAGAGCTAAACAGTTTCAGCAAAGACCATACGGCCTGGCAAACCTGAAATATTTACTACCTGGCTCTTTAAGGAAACACTTTGCTGATTCTTCCCCTAGGCCACCTCCAGGTTTTGTGGACCAGGCACAAGGGATGGATGGATAGCTAACTAGCTAGATAGCCTAGAGGCAAACTATCAGCCCAGCCTGTGGTTAATGTCAGTGTCTACATTATTCTTTCTAATAAGCTTCGGAACTAAGGGCATCCAAACTCCATGTTTCTGAGAAAAAGTGCCACTTTAGAAGAAAGACAACCCACTGGATCCCCTTTCAGAGTACTGAGGGTAGCTGCTTTGGTCACTGCAAACCTCAAAGGGCAGGTGACAGGCCCACTGTGCCAGAAGACACACGGGTCGAACGAGGACACCTGCAGCTAGTCGCGGCTGGGGATGAGTATGGGTGGAGACACGGGAGTAGATAAATGGGGATATCAAACATGAGGCAAGGGAATTAACTGATGGGCGTGGCCCTGGAGAAGGGCCACGGCAACCAAATCAAGCTCAGGAGTGGAAGAGCCGATTCTGGAAAAGATAAAATAACGAGGATGAGAAAAGGTACAAAAAGACAGGAAGGGCGGACTCGACTGAAATTCGGGTCACGTGACCTGAATCTCCTTTGAACAAGCAGGAGGTGAGGTCATCATCTGAGAATGAATGGGTGGGCCAAGGTGGGCCTGGCGTCTTGGGAAAGAAAGTGAACGTGAGACGGGAGGAGGATTCAGGGAACAGTAACCTCCTGACTGAGACGGCATCTCTGGTTCTCCCAAGTAGGAGTGGGGAGGGGAGCTGAACAGCAGTTTCAGTCACAAGGGGAAGACAGAATCCCTAACGCTCCATTACACCCCACTGGGGTAGGTGGTCGTACAGAAACCTTCAGCCCCTGTTGCTACAGCCTTTCTTTCTCAAACACTCCGGGCCTTTTGATATAATGGTTAGCTTAATCAGAAGATTTAAAAGGCAGCTTGGAACTGGGGAAGACGCAGAGGAAAATCTCGTGGTGGGCTGCGTTTCTAGCTCTTGCTGCAGATGAGAGTACCGAAACCCAACCAGCAACCTGGGAGCTGAGCCAGGCCTCGTCCTGCTCTTCCCTACCCATCTGTTGTGGTTTTTCCTCTAGGAAAAGTCGCCACTCACTGGAAGGAAAATAAATAAAGACGTTCATGTTTACCGAGGACCTACTATGCGCCGACACTCAGGTTAACTCTTGACTCCCCAGGGCAACTTGAAAGGAGAACACTGCTACTGTTTTACAAATAAGGGAAAAGGAAGTTCAAGGGAAATCGAATAGCTTGCTAACGGTCACACAATTGGAAAAATGGGAAAACTGGAATTTTGAGGTGAAAGTTTGTCTGACTTCAAAGTCCTGCTCTTCCCCCTTAGCTACATGCCCGTGAAATCAGGTAGCTTATGTGATTCATTCCTGTTCTCTCTCCAAGACCCAAGACTATAACCAGAACACAGTAGAAACCCAGGAAAAGTACTCCATACTGTAACAATCCAACAGCAGATCGCAAATGGACAGAAGGGTCCAACGGCCTCTTATACAACAAATTTGGGGGGACAGAGGCTCAGGATGACAGTAGGTGAAAGAGGAAGCTCCTTTCAGGTGACACTTAGCCATCAGTTTTCTGCCTTTCTGTCTTCGATCCCTTGAAGGTGCCTTCGTCTGGTGGAGCCGTCATTCTCCTGCCTCTCACGGAGCATTACAACCTCCGCCTGGGTGCAGCCATGGTTATTCCCTAAATAAATGCTTGTCAGAACAGTTGGCACCAAATAAGGACTTGTGAAAGAGAACTGGATAAATCTATGTTGAGCAAAAGTAGGAAACGGAGAGGAATAAAAGTATAATTGGGGAGGGGGCCTTGGAAGCAGACAAATCTGGATTGGAGCCCACTTTCTGGCTGTGTACACGTGGGACTGACAATTTCTGTGCCTCAGTTTCTCCATCTCTGGGATTAGGAGAGTAACGTCTTCTTTGAAAGTGGAAGTCACAGGAATTCAGGAGTTGCTCCAAAAGCAGCAGAGCCAGGAATTGGGTTGCTTTCACCACGTCGGGGATGTTCCAGGTGAAAACATCCGCGAGACTGCAAACCTTAGAAAGATTTGCACCGACTTCCGGATTCCCTGAAGCCCAGGGAGCAACACCGACAGTTTTCAAATCGTGGAAAATTGAGGGATGATCCAAGAAAGCACAGACATCTTGAGAAAATTTAAAGGCTCCAAAGTATTTTTCCGTTCACGGACAACAGAAAACAGGAAAACATTAATAACGTGTCAGTCAGTGCCTGACTGCTAGCAGAATCCTCCCCAGGAATGTATCTTTTGGTATAAAGCATGACTCTGGCATAGCGTTTGCAGCCCGATGTGTCATAACAACCCCTCCCGTGACCACCTTTTAAAGTTGACAAAAGCCAGGGCCTTCCTTTAATGGGACCAAACATTCCCAGAAAGGGACCTTGCTCTCTGCCAGCTCCAAGACCCAACTCGAGCCGAAGTGAGGAAATGCAGGCGATCGCTCAGCTTCCCAGCGGCTCTCAGAAATTGACAGTCTGTAAATTACTGCCTGGGAAGCACACTGCATGCCAGCTGACAAAAGGAGAGGAAAAAACCCTTCCAGATCGTGCAGCACCCTCGTCTCCTCTTTGGGGAGGAGGTGTTTCTGGCGCTCACGCCACTGGACCCAGAAACCACATGAAAAACATGTGATTAGAAACACCTGGGAGGGAGGCAGCATGAGAACAAAAGGGGAGGATAAAGGGGACCCCCACCTTTCCCGTGGAGGAGGCAAATCTGGCTAGAAAAATAAGAAGAAATGAGATAATAAAAGTAACAAATGAACCTGCAATGGCTTTGCTTCCGGGAGCTCCCATCTGATTTCACACTGGTTCTCCAAGTCAACTTGGGCGGATTAACGTATCCACATGATGCAAAAGCCAGCCCCGGAGAGACCCAGACCTGGGCGGTGCAAGATTTAACCCTTGGCGAGTTGGCAGAGAGCGGTGTGCCCGGGTGGGAAGCAAAATTACGAGCAATGTCCCTCGGCGTCAACATGTACGTGTCTCAGATGAGCTTGTGACTGATGACGGAGCTTTGCATTACTTGACGGAAAACTTGCATTTTACTCCAGAAAAACTCAGAGAAAAATAGGAAGGGAAAAAAGAAAAAAAAAAGACAACTCCAGGGAAGATAAAAAGAGTGATCAGAACTGAGGAGGGACAAGATAGGGGTGGGAGCAGATCTATGGGGTTGGACACATCAATGCCTCACTCCCTACTCCCCAGAAGGGCACAACTGCTAATCGGACCCTCCTGCCCGTCCTACAGGAGGATGCAGAGGGGGGCTTACCCCTGCAGGCCAGATGCAGAGTCCCCTGAAGGCGGGGCCAGAAGAGGATGGGGTGGAGATGGATAGCTGACAGGGCATGGATGGAAAGCCACCAAGTTCCTGCTGGATTGTGGCACTTTCTTTACGCCTTACTTCAGCCAGGCTTACAAAGAGGTGCCCAGTCTGCCATGGACCATGCAGGGAGGGGATGTGACCTGGAGGAAAAGAGGACCCTGAGCTGAACACCTGCCTGCTGGCCACCGGGGAGGGAAAACTGCAGCTTTACTTCCTGCCGTGTGGAACCTCTAGTCCTCTGTATATACTGTTCCTTCTGTCTGGACTTCCAGTCCCGCCACCCCTCCATTCATTCCCACAATCCCCGACTAACCGCAACCAGCTCTCAGCTTGGAGCTGCATGGCCCCAGTACAGTGGCCACTAGTCCCATGTGGCTCTCGAAATCGATTACAACGAAGTATGATTTAAATTCAGAGGCTCAGTCGCACCAGCCGCATGCCAAGTCCTCCGGAGCGGCGAGCAGATGCTGCATTGGACAGTGCAGAGAAAGAAGACACCCACCCCTGCGGAAAGGTCCACTGGACAGTGCTGGCCGAGAGCACTGCCGGAGACTCCTGACGGCATCCCTGCTGCCAGCCTTGGCCGTGATGGTTTATTCTCAGCACTGTAGCCAGAGAGTCCCCTGAATGCTTCAGAAATGCCGGGGTCACGAGGACAAAGCAACAGCAAAGAGACAGGCCCAGGTTAAGGGAGACTAAAGGGACATGAAAACCAAGCGCAGTGCGATCCTCAGCTGGATGCTGGATCAAACAGCAACCAGAGCTACAAAGAACAATTGGGGAGATTTGAGTAGAGACAGCATGTGAGATAATACTATTGGAATAGCGTTAATGTTCGCGGGTGTGATAATGGTATTGTGGACGTGAGACGATTATGCAGGAGAATGTCCTTAGCCTTAGGAGATGCCTGCTGAGGAACTTCGGGGTGAGCTGTTAAGATGTGTGTAACTTTTAAATGGTTCAAAGAAAAGTGGGTATGTGTGTGTAGACGTATATGCATATATAATCACGTATTGTCAGATATAAACCTACATCATCACATATATAGAGATATATATCCTGAACAACAGGAAAACCTAAAAAATCTATGGAGACGTATTTCGTATGTGCTTATGCAGAGGGGTAGGAGCAGTGTCCATCACGAGCCGATCCTGTGACTCCTCTGCTCGGGAACCTCCCGTGCCTTCCCATTTCCCTCCAAGTAGAAGGTCAAAGCCCCTGCCAGGCCCAGAGGCCCTACACAGTGCAGGCCTGCCCACTCCTTGCTCCATTCCCCCCAGCTCCCGTCACACCAGCTGCCAGACTGTGCCTCCAGGGTCTCAGGCGTGCTCCCTGCGAGGGCCTTGGTGGCCCCCGTCCCTCCGTCCTCCCTGCCAGGAACCTTCCCCCCCCACCCCCATCACCTGCAGGGTTGGCTTCCTCACCTCCTTCCAGCCATCACCCAGCCGCCAGCCTTCTTCCCGACCACCTTGTAAAACCATGCCCGCTCCAATCCACCCTCTCCCCCCTTCTGGATTATCTCCCTTCAGACACTCACCATTTCTCATCTACTCTCTCGTATTTATTAAATGTCTGTTCCTCTGCCCCACGCTGGCAAGGCGGGGGCTTGAACCTACGTTGTTCTCTGGGGGGATCCCCAGGGCCTGGAAACTGCCCTCCACAACCCCGTCACTCACGGCCCTCCCCTTTCACCGGAATCTCAAACGCAGTCCTGTGGGCTCAGGGTCAAGGCCGCGCCCTCCCAGCTCCCTCTCTGAGTCTGTCCCCTTGGGCATGGACACCCCCCTCTGGGTACACGGTGCTCCCCGATGTGACTGTCCCTCTTGTCTTGGACATTCCGCTCATCTCTGAACCCCCAGCTCCACACTCCCGCCTGGCACCCAGCAGATGCTCTGAAAACCTTTGCTGAAGCTGCATAGTGAAAAGCCAGACTCATAACCAGACACCTGCCTCATGGATTGACTCTTTAAAAAAAAAAAAAAATCTAGGCATGAGCAAGGGAGAAAGGAATCGTCAGAGAGATTTAAAGACCAAAACAAGCACGGGGGGCTGGGTCAGGCTTTTTCAGGGAGAGCAGCTCGTTTAACATTCATTGCGCTCAAGACCCGTTATTTTTCTACTCCATTTTCTTCTGAACAGGACACTGAGGTTCAGAAAGGCTCAATGACTTGCCCAAGGTCGCATGTTAATCGACAAGTGATTCAATTCCTCTCTTAACCTGATTAATGGCAAATCTCAGTCAGCTCAGGCCTCACTTTATCCAACAACCTTCCCGGACGAGGTCCAAGCTTCCCTGTTAGGTACAGTCTCACGTGGAACTCTGCTCCACAGCGCCGGACCTGGGCTGCGGTATCACATTTCTTTGTATGAAGATCTGATTGGTGTCTATAGCGAAAGCTCCCTGAAGCCGGGCCCCGTGTTTCCTTTTTCCTCCTCACTCACTCTCCCGCCCCTGGCCCAGTTCTTGGCTCCCAGTTAGAGATCAGTGCATATTCGGCGCCTGAGTGGAAGCACCTCAGCCCCCTAGAGCAGCAGCCCCGGCCAGCCAGATTCCAGAAGCCCCCAATCATCTGCAACGAACAGGACAATCTTTGAGGCTAGAGAGCTCAAAACGTTTATAACGCTCAAGTGCACGGGCATTCACATCATATTCCTGCTTTCATCGAACAGCTCCAAAGAGTCCACGTGGTGAGCAGGCCTTTTTAGCAGCTACAGTGATCACTTCTCAAGTCTGGAAGAGCAGGGTGGCTGCTGACATCAACCACGTCCCTCGGCCAGCTCCACCGATTCCTCTAAATAATACAAGACTTGTTGGCAATCAAGTTAAAATACGTTTAACGGTGAATACATCTGATCCTGAATCAGGATAACTGCATTAATGTCACAGAGCTGACTCGATACCTGGCCAAGCTGTCCCTGTTTTAGAAGGTCGGGGACATTTTTAGCTGTCCCCTCTGTCCACGTGCTGCTCATTATACCAATGTGGCTCCATTTAAAGGCACTGGCACTTGTTCAGTTCCCTTCTGGTCGCCGGATGCAGGTGGAAGCCCGAGAGGCTGGAGGACAAAGCCTGGGGGCGGGTGCGGTGACCTGCACTCCTCCAGCGGCAGCAAACGGCAAGGTCAGCGCCTTCGGGTGAAGGCCGGGGGATGAGGGAGGGGGAGGGGGATGGGGGGGGTACAGCCTGGCGTTGGAAGCATGATGAATCTGGTCCTGGATTCCAGCTGTCCTTGAGTGGCCTTGGGCAAATTGTATTATGCCTCTGAGTCTCAGTTTCAACATCAGCGACATGGGAATTCCACAGACTGTGAGAGGCAGGGTTCCAAGAGGATCCCTCAGATCCCCACCCCCTAAAATACACACCCTTGCAATTCTCTCCAGTGTGGAAAGGACCTAGGAATAGGATGGGATAGCTAGCTGCCATGATTGAAATTATGCTATCCAACAGAGGCGGACGGATTCTGCACATGGGATTAAGGTCCCGAAGCAGTAAGCTTGATGCTCACCCAAAGGGAGAGGATCCTGGGTGGGCCTGACCTAATCAGGTGAGCCCTGAAAAGAGACTGAGCCCTCCCTGAAGAGACAGATTAAGATGCGCCTGTGGCCTCTAAGGAGAAAACAGTCACGCTGTGACAGCATCGATGGACGGGGCCACGTGGCAAGGACCTGAGAACAGCCCCTAGGGGTGAGAGCAGTGCTCAGACAACAACAGCCAGCAAAGAAATGGGAACCTCAGCCCAAGGAAATGACCTCTGTCAACAAGCACAGCCTCTGAAAAGACCCCAGCCCTGGAAAACACTGATTTCAGCCTCCTGAGACCCTGAGCAGAAGACACAGCTAGGCTGGGCCTGGGCTTCGGACCTGCTGAGATGGTCTATGCAGGGTGTAAGCTCCTGAGTTTGCAGGAATTAGTTATGCAGCAACAGAGAGGAAATGCAATGAAAGTAACCACTCCTAAGGTTGTCAGGAGGAATACCTGCACGCAGAGTGCTCGGTAAGGAGCCTGGAACACTTTGCGGGATGAATAAAGGGCAGTTTCTATCGTGATATACTGTCTCTATTGCTAGTAGTAAAATGATACATAATAAATAGCTTTTGTAGCCTGGAAAGACCTCTCAATTCCATCCTGGCTCAGTCACTGGGCATCTATGGATACTGGGCAAGTTATGGGACTGTGTCTGTTTTCTCACCTGATACTAGTGCCACCCAGGGTCATCTCTCTTTTGATTAGCTCTGCAGTGAGGCTTAAGGAGACAGATAATCTCGAAATGCTTAGCCTATATGTTAAGGTTAAGACATGGTGGTGATCACAGTAACTTCTCTTGCCATTGCCTGGCCCAGAAACTGCCGGCATTTAAAGGCAGCATCCCAATGATAGAGAGGTGGGACTGTAAAGGGTGTTCTCCAAAGGATAAAACTACAGGGGCACTGAGGGAGACGAAGGCCGAAATGAAGCTTCCTTTTTAAGTATGGCAGGGTTTCATGGGATGTATTTTTAGACAGAAAGGTTAACAGAAATACTAGGCACTGGAGCAATCTTACCTAATTGGACGGTGTCACCATTTCAAAGGATTCCCACATGGATATCAATCGTATATTCATTCATTCGCTCATTCACTCATTCATTCATTCAGTGCTTAAAGTGTTTCAGGCCCCAGGCTTGAGGCTGGATCTTCAGCCCAAATTCACGGAGCTCCAGAACCCCATCTCCAGGGAACCGCTGGGCATCAGCCCTTGGTTCAACCTCAACACACCCCAAACTCAAACTCTCCTTTCTCCCTGTGCTTTGCCTCCTTATCTCAGGTAACAACACCATCCTCCACTCAGTCACCCAAGTTAGGCACCTCAGATCCACCCCCATTGGGACCAAGTCCTGCCAATACTGAGTCCTAAAGATCTCTTGAATTGGGTCCCGCCTCTCCCTCCAAGGGCATACCCTTAGCAAGATGCATTAGTTTCCTACTGCTGCCGTCACAGATTACACTAGCTTGGTGGTTGGAGAAAGCCACAGTGCTACCCTCTTCGAGTTCTGGAGGCCAGAAGGCTGAAATCAGGTTCGCTGGGCTAAAATCAAGGTGTGGGCAGGGCCGGGTCCTTCTAGAGGTTCTCGGGGAGAATCAATTCCCTTGCCTTTTCCAGTTTATAGAGGCCACCTGTAATCCTGGGCTCATGGCTCCTTCCCTCAATCACTGCAAGCTTTTGGTTCCATCACCACGTTTCCTAATTCTATAGTCAAATCTTCCTCTGCTTCCATTCCATTACAAGGACCCCTATAATTACATTTGCACCACTCCCCACCCCTGCCCGTCACGCCTCATCTCAAGATCCTTAACTGACTCACATTTACAAATCCCCTTTCGCCACGTAAGGTAACATTCCTGCAACCTGGGGATTAGCACAAGGATACCCTTGGGTGCTCTGATGCAGCCCGCCCTATAAAGCCTGTGTCACCTCTCCCCTGAATCACTGCAACAGCTACTAACCACCATCCTGGCTCACCCTCTCCAGTACAGCCTAGGGAAAGCAGCCAGTGGTTATTCTGAAGGCCTCAGGGCCGCTGTGTTTGCTGTTCCTTCCATGTGGAACACCGTTCCCCAGTTGACATGATGGCCCTTTTTCAGGCTTTTGGCTTCCTCGGGATGCTTTCCCTGATTATTCTACTGATGTAAGTGTCCCCCCGCCCCCCGCCCCCCCCCCCTTTTGGCTTCCTCGGGATGCTTTCCCTGATTATTCTACTGATGTAAGTGTCCCCCCGCCCCCCGCCCCACCCCGCCATTACTACTCTCCATTACACCGCCTTGTTAATTTCACGCGCACCACTGACACTTCCTGGAATGTGCTTGCTGATTTCTCCATTGCCCTTAGCTCTCACTAGTAGGTAAGTTTTGTGAGCACATGGCCCTGTCTGTATCATTTACTGTTGTGTCCTCTTTGCTGAGCACAGAGCCTGGCAGGTGCCAAGGCACCTGTGGAAGGCAGAAGAGTGGCCCCCAAAGACGTCTCCACCCTAATCCCTACGACCTGTAGATATATTAGGTCATGTGGCGAAGGGAAATTAAGCTTACAGACGCAGTTACCGTTTCTAATCAGCTGACATTAAAATAGGAAGATTATCCTGGATTATCCAGTGGACCCGATGTAATCACAAAGGTCCTTAAAAGTGGAAAAGGGACTCTGAACAGACAGCCAGAAGGATGTCAGTGTGAGAAGGGCTCGGCCTGATGTTACTGGCTTTGAAGATGGACAAAAGGGGGCCCAGAGCCAAGTGGGAGGCCTCTGTCTAGGAGGTGAGAAGGGCAAGAGATCAGATGCTCCCCCAGAGCCTCCAGAAAGAGTACAGCCTTGACGACACCTTCATCTTAGCCCAGGGAGGCTCGTGTTAGACTTCTGCCTTATACAGAACGGTAAGATCATAAATCTGGATTGTCTGAGATCCTCAGTTTGTGATAATTTGTTACGGCAGCAATAGAAAACTAACACAGTGCCCCACAAACGTTTGGAGTGAATCGTCTATGCGCCAGTAAAGGTCAAGGGTTGCCAGGCAACACCAGAAGTTAGAAAGGAGCAGGGAAGAAGTCTGTCCCAGAATTTTCAGAGAGAGCAGGGCCCTGCCCACACCTTGATTTGGAACTTCTAGGCTCCAGAGCTGAGAGGTGATGCATTTCTGTTGTTCTAAGGCACGTAACTTTGTGGCACTTTGTTACAGCACCGCGGGGCGGGCGGGGGGAACTCATGTATCAGGCCATCATCGGTGGCCACAGGTGACCTTGTCCCTGTGGCTCTGGCCTTAGCTTGGGTAGTAAATGATACCGGGGAATAGCGTGTTCCTCCTCCTCCCACGGGTCAGCAAGCAGCCGTGAACTTGGTTCTGAGACAGGCTCTTGGGGACCTTAGCTGGGGGAGGGAGGGAGCGGCATCAAGAAGCCTCAGGTCGGGCTTCCCTGGTGGCGCAGTGGTTGAGAGTCCGCCTGCCGATGCAGGGGACGCGGGTTCGCGCCCCGGTCCGGGAGGATCCCACGTGCCGCGGAGCGGCTGGGCCCGTGGGCCACGGCCGCTGAGCCTGCGCGTCCGGAGCCTGTTCCCCGCAGCGGGAGAGGCCACAGCAGTGAGAGGCCCGCGTACCGCAAAAAAAAAAACAACCAAAAACAAAGCCTCAGGTCCACAGGCAGAGAACAAGGTGGTGCTCAGAGGAAAGAGAGAACCTCAGAGGAAAGCAGGAAGCTTCTTAGCCTGGCCAAGACTCAGTTTTCCTTCCTCAGAGGGTAGCTGAGGGTTAACTGTGCGCATGTGCCCGGCACAGGGTCTGGCGCCAAAAGGTCCAAGTTTGTGCTGTTCCCTCCTCCTCTCCACGAGCCACCTCACTTTTCTTTTCTTAAATTCAAGTGAAAACAACAGCAATAACTTCTTTCTGAAACATAAGAGGAGACCTCTAAAAGCATGAAGGCCAGAAATAAGCTGTGGACTTAAACAACCAAAAAAAAGAAATTTGCAAATAATCAAATCTCACCTAGGTGCGCGCCCCCAGAAAACTAAAGGAAAACCTAAGTCCCTGCTGTGCCTCTTTATGACTTGAGGTATGTGGAGTCTCTAATTTAAGGCTAAATATAAAACTAAAACACACACAGCTGGACTTCAAGTCTTTTCCAAACACGTTTAATACCTTCCCGTGAAACTCCTCAAATCCAAGCAGCCCTCACTTTGCACCAGTATAAACAGAAGTTGGGGCAGACGGAACATATGGGCTTCAAAAGGATATTGCAGAGGGACGAGGGACGTCCGAGCACAGGGCATCCAGAGGGATCGGGATGCTGATGCATGCTCACTGTCACACGGAGTCCTCTGCCCACCAGGCCTATAATGGGAACCAGCAGAGCCTGGCCGGTGGGCCACCGCTAACAGGGTCTGCCTCTGACCGCAGCTTTTTCTGTCCCCGTGTACTTTTCAGCTCTGCTCCTGCACTCCTGGGGGCGGTGGAAAATGAGAATGATTCAAGTCTGCGTGCCAGGTATGAGTGGATTCCCTGTTATCCCAGGAATTCTCCCTGGGGGAGGTGGCGTCCATAATACTGGGCCAGCTCTGTGTGTTGCACCGGGAAACAGCAATGAGCAAGTCGAACAAAACCGGGGGCCACAGTTCGAGGAATTACCTGCTGCAGGTAGAAGGACAATAAGGATAATGGCAGAGTACGGTTGGTGACGCGCAAACAATCACACAGGAGACTGCGGCGTGGTGAGGACAGCAGCGCTGTAGCATGGACAAGCTCTACGAGGAGGTGACAGGCGACAGGCGCCTAGAGGGTGGAGAGGACTCAGCCACGCAGGGCTACAGGGGAATAAGTATCTTGACAAAGCGAAGAGCAAAGGCCCCATGAAAGCTCTCAAATCTGCCCCAGATTCCTCCATACTCCTTTCATCAGGAGGCACAGCCCCATGACCTTCCCTTTGAACCCGATGGTTTCGGGACTGCTTGCCCCAGTGATGTACAGTGGGAGTGATGCCCTGTGACATCCGGGGCGGGTGACAAAAGCCACGTAGCTTCTGCTATGTTGCTGAACACCTGCCTTACGGGAATGCAACCAGGCTGAGACCGCCGTGCTGGAGCCCAGCTGAGCGCACCCTTCCTGCCAGCCCAACAAGGCACTGGACCTGGGGGAAAAGCCGTCTTAGACCCTCTAGACCAGCCTCTCCCGGACGGAACAGCACTATGCGACCCCATATGCACCACCATGTGGAACAGGAGATCCAACCAGCGAAGCCCTATCCAAAGTCCTGACGCAGAAAATCACGAGTTATAATAAAACAGTCATTGTTTCAAGCCAGCAGATTGCGGGGTATTTATTGTGTTTCTTAGCCATAGATAAATGAAAGAGGCCCCAAGCTGATAACAGGACGATGAAATGAAACATACATGTGAACTTCCTGGCACAGAGTGGGCTGGCAGCAAATGTTAGATCACGTTCCTTGTGACAATAGAGTTTGATTGCCTTTCGGTTTCATTGCCTATTTTTACACTATGCTGCATTAAATCATAAATTACAGGCAGCTTACCCACGTCTGATTGTTACTGAGCACTTGGCTTTATTGGGCTCTCAAGGTTAGAAAATGACAAACATGTAAACTGAGGCGGTTTCTCTTTGCTCTCCACTGAGGAGGGTTCTGGAAGGAGGTTCTTCAGTGGGAAAGAG
>NW_006799564.1:138684-139742 GCF_000442215.2 Lipotes vexillifer
GTTTCAAGACCGCGGCGCACACGCTGTGGCAAGCCAGGTGTGTGTGCCGGGAAGTTTTGAAATGATTTCCTGAGCGCTATCATTTTTCTTTCCTAAACAGCATGGACTTTTGAGCTCGAAAGCGTTTCTGCACTAAGGAGCACGGGCAGTCTCCCTTGAAATGTTTCCTCACGGAGTTATTTTTCAAATCAGCCTCTAAAAGAGGTTGGAGAAGTTACTTGATCATGAGCACGCGTTTTTGGAGCCAGGTGGGCCTTGGTGTGAAACCTGGATCCTCCCTTTACAGCTGGAGAGAGACTGGGCATGTGGGTGAACCTTTATAAACCTCAGTTTACTCCTCCGTGAAATGGGAATAAACACAGTGCCTCCCTCCCAGTTTGCTTGTGAAGTTTAAATGAGATAACGTCTGTGAAGCCCTTAACAAAGTGAGAGCTCAAAAGAATCGATCTAATAAAAATGGTCATTGTTACTTCTGCTATGGCAGGAGTTCTCAGATTTAGCAAGCAAAAATTCAAGACGCCCGACGACGCTTGAATTCCAGATCAACAATGAATAATGTGTTGGCAGAGTACGTCCCAAATATCCCATGGGATAGACTTATGCTAAAAGTCATTCAGTGTTCATCTGAGATTCAAATTTTACCGCGAGTCCTATATTCGTTCCTAGATTATTATGATTGTTATTCACCATGACGACCCATCCCGATCGCCTGAGTATGTGGCTCCCCGGGACCCCTGATCACACCGTCCCCCATTTTCTCATCTTTAACAAAGCCTCGCATCTCTTGTGTTCTCCCCTCCAGTCTCACTGTGGACTGCTAGTAATTAAGACAGGCCAAGAAACGCAAACCCTGTAACTCTTTCTGGAGCGACAGCGCTGCGGTTATTACATAAGCAGCTTTCTACAGCAGCGTCCTGAGCTTCGCTGCAGAGAGGCTGCTGTTTGTACCATTTCCAACCTCCTGCTGCACGGCCTCCCTCTCCCCTCCTTTCCTGCGCCTGAAGTCTGGCTCCATTTGAAGCCTCTCCCCCTGCCCTCGGCTCTTCCCCCCCCCCCCC
>NW_006799564.1:139846-168865 GCF_000442215.2 Lipotes vexillifer
CCCCCCCCCCAGGTAATACAGTGTAGTTTATTACATAAGTGATTTATCGCAGGCACCTTAATGTATAAGGAGCGAAACTTGCCTAAAATAAACCCAACTGAGAGGATAATCTCTATGGGCAGAATGTACTTGGACTTAATTTCTCTACTGGGTATTACGCACTATATAATTGCCTTAAACAGAAGCTGCACACGCAAATTTAGCTTGGCACCGGTATCTGGCTTCACAGAGCACTCAAGTTACATGCTGGGTTTTGCTACAAATCCTTCACTCCACCAGAAGAAACTCAACAGCATCCCTTAAAGAAGTTATTCAGCCTGACTCCCCCGCTGAGATGGGGGTAGGGGTGGGGGAGGAGTGCAGCTGACTGCGGGCTGGATTTGTGTGTGGCCGGGAAAGGCCTTTGTCATGAGAGAAGAGGCAGAGCTGCCAGCCTCTGTCTAAGCAGACTGGGCTGCGGACCTCAGCTTCACTCCTTGTTCAGATGAGTGTCCAACAAACGAAATTGCTGCTCCCTGGCTGGCACCGGATGTGGGATATATGTTTAATGAAAGTTGATCGCGCTTTGTCCTTCTTTCTCCTGGGGATGAATTAATCAACGTGTTCATGTATTCACTGACTCCTTCACACATTCATTCATTCATTCGTTCCACAGACACTGAGCGCCTCTTGGGCCCCGGGGCAGTGGTGGGTCCTGAGCTTCAGGAATCACAGTGAACCACAAACAACGCCTGCCCTTACCGGGGTGACAGGAGGACGGGGGAGACGGGCATTAATTAAATAATCACACAAAAAAGCGCACAATGACAAATGGTGACAGGGCAGTGGACGAGAGGTGCTGGGTGCTCTGAGAGCCCGTGGTGGGGCTGGAGAAAAACTCCTCAAGTAAGAAGCTTTTAGAGGATGTATGAGTCCCCTTCAGCTGCTGTAACAAATTGCCCGAAACTTAGTGGCTTATTTTCTTACAGTTGCGGAGCTCAGAAGTCTAAAATGGGTCTCACTGGGCTAAAATCAAGGTGTCGGCAGGGCTCTGTTGCTGTCTGGAGGCTCTAGGGGAGAATGTGTCTCACTGTCTTTTCCTGCTTCCAGAGGCCGCCCGTATTCCTTGGCTCACGGCCCCCGCCTCCGTCTTCAAAGATGCCAACATCAGGCTGAGGCTTTTCCCCTCTGCCACCTCTCTGGTCGCGACTCTTCAGCCTCCCTTTTCCGCATTTAAGGAAACCTGTGATTACTGTGGGCCCACTGGATCATCCAGGATACTCTCCCAATTTTAAAGTCTGCTGATCTGCCATTTTAATTGCATCTGCAACCTTAATTCCCCGTTTGCTACGTGACCTCACATATCCACCTGTGTAGGGGTTCAGATGTGGACATCTTTGGAGCCATTATTCTGTCGACCACAGATGGGATCTAAAGAGCGAAAAGGAGGAAGAATATTCGAGGCAGACGCGGAGCTTTGTGAAGCAGGTGTTGATGGCATGGATGCAGCTGGGAAACAGAGTAATGGGGGTGTAGGGAGCTGGGGCTAACTGAGGCTGGAGAGGTGAGCAGGGCCAAACCCTGCAGGGCGTGATAGGCTCCAGAAAGGATTCTGGTCTTCATCCCCAAAGCACGAAGAAATCTTTTAAACATTTCTATCAGGGGATAAGATGCTGTGCTGTACTGAATCTTAACACCATAGATGGCATTATTTATCTTGCACTAAAAAAATAAGTATGCCAATTAAAATACGGCACAATACTTTCTTATTACTTAGAATTTTTATTTTATACTTATTTTTTAAAGAGCTCCTTGAGATTTCATTAGACCTCTATTCTTGTCATAGGTAACTCTTCCGCCTATAATAAAAATAAAAGCAAGCAAAACAATAAGGCATTCCTCAAACTTATTCACAGTAAGTAAGAATCTCTCTCCCCTTAATAACATTTTAACTCTGAATCACTGATGCCCATGTTTCTCCATACACTGTCATCTGTGCCATCAAAAGCAAGGGTGATGCAGCCTTTCTTAGAAGAATCCATTGGAAAAAAAAGAAAACCACCGGTGCTGGGCTCTCAAGCTGGCTCTACAATTATGCTGAGCAAACCTACTTTTGCTTCCCACTTCCAGAATGTTGCTACACCCGCATGCCCCTCCACCCAACAACCGTTTGTTTCCTAGAAGGTTCCAGCATCATCTCTGGGATTTCCTTCCAAGCTGTGGACACCTACTGCGTAGGTTTCATTGCTGGCACTTTGGATGTTTCTTTATGCGGAGGCAATGACAAAACATCACTGCTGCCTGCCTCAGGGGGCCTTTGAGACGTGCACAGATTTCAGAGGTGGTAACGGGAGAGAATTTCAGAGGTACACCCTGAGGTCAAGGATCACATTGGCGCCTTCACGGGTCCCTTCAACAGAAGCAAGACTTGGCCCTACGTTTCAAGGTAGAGGTTGACAAACATTTGTTAATGACGATTAAAGGGCCTTTCATTTATTCTGAGCACTGTGCTAGGCACTTTCCTGCCCCATCAAGTCATCTAATTCTTACCACAAATTCTGGAGGGAGGAGGTATTATGATTATGCCCATCGAACATACTAAGAAACTGAGGCTTAACTAGATTAACCCATCTTAATAGCTCCCAGATCGTATGTAGTAGAGCCAAGATTTGACCTCAAAATGACTCCGGGGTTAACCACTGTGCATAACCATCTCTGTTTCTATATATTTGTCTCAATCCCTCACCAAAAACGTCTTTAAAATCACGAGCTTCTCCAAATCCACTCCACGAACACGTGTGCAGCACCTTCATGCAGGCAGTGGGCTCTGTGCTGGGCCTGAGGACAAAGCATAAAACCCACAGATCCTTCACACAAGAAGCTCAGAGTCCCATGTGGAAGGCAGAGAGGTTGCCAGCACTTGGGATGGGACGGGGAGGATTGACGTACATGTCCACACGTGGGGGGGCACAAGCACAAGAGGAAAACGTCCCCGTCCGACTCACATTGTGCCAACTTTTCTTAAAGAATTTTGTCCGCTAAACATTAGGCTGCAAAATATTCAGAATTTTCCAGGAAGGTAGCGTGAAATCTGCATAGAAAATCTATTCCAGTTTCCACCCCATGCCTGGTTGACCTCACAATTGGTATCCTCCGTCAAGCCAGCCTGAATATTTCTTTCTAGGGGAATGACAGATAGAAAAGGGTCTAGGAGGGATGGGATGGGATGGAAAGACATAAATACGTGTATAAGTCTCCCATACGTTAGGCTTAGTGGGCTTCCCTGGTGGCGCAGTGGTTGAGAGTCCGCCTGCCGATGCAGGGGACACGGGTTCGTGCCCCGGTCCGGGAAGATCCCACGTGCCGCGGAGCGGCTGGGCCCGTGAGCCATGGCCGCTGAGCCTGCGCGTCCGGAGCCCGTGCTCAGCAACGGGAGAGGCCACAACAGTCAGTGAGAGGCCCGCGTACCGCAAGACAAAAACAAAAGCAAAAACATTAGGCTTTAGTGTGTGATCAGTATCCCGAGTCAATTGTACAGGCCCCACTGTATACACACGCTATTCTTTAGGTGAAATGCAGAAAGAACTAAGGACTATGAAAGTGCAAAAATAAAATAAAAACCGGGAGTAGGGAAGTTGGGGCCCATATGGATATACAGAGATAATAGTGAGCCTTTTTTTTTAAAAAAAATCCCGTTGAAGGTTACCAGGATAAGAAGGAAAACAAAACCAAGCCACACATCTAGATTATCTACAGACACAAAAGGTACATTTTCTCCCAAGCTGATACTGGGATGGTTTTTGGAAGATGATCCCACACTAGAAAACTTCTTGCTAGGAGGACTCACTTGGGAATCATTTAAAATTTCATTTCCGTTCGGTTTGGGGTCTCTGGGAGACACGGGCGGGGAAAGGCAACCTTCTCTGCTTCTTCCCCGGGAAGAAAGCGCCCTCCCCTGCCACCCACAGAAACCCCTCAAACATATGTCTGCGCTGAAGAGCGGAAGACTGGAGAGACAGATGGCGTAATGACTTCAGAATCTGACAGCCCGCTCCGTGGCAGCGCTGTCGGTAGGCAGGCCTTGCCAGGGATGCACATTTGAGCGGGGGGCTGCCAGGGAGAACAGACCCACGCCTCGCCCTCCCACCCGCGTAAGACGCTGGTGTTTGAAAACAAGCAAAATGCTTTTTGCGGGGGCAGCGAGCGAGGACGCAGCTCTGCAGCGCTTGCGGCACATATGTTGCAGACCGGGGGAATGTTCTGCAAGCAGTGGCTCTATAAACAGTGCCTACTTGGGGTGGTTTTCCACACGAGGCAGGTGGGGTGCGGGCGGGGAACAGTCGGCAGAATTGCAGAGCAAACTGTTTTCATGGGCTGTTTACTTTCTTTTCACTGTCCCTGTCCCTATGGGCCTGATTCACATTTGGGGGATGTGATACACACAAGAAGCTCCCTGAATCAACGCAATCTTAATTCTAATGCACGTAGTGGTGTAAACGGACGGCTGTCTCTTAATCTCCTCTTCCTCCAAGTTCATCAAGGAGGGTAGGCAGGTGCAGGGAGAGACAAAAAGGGAAAACGGAGCTGATAATTATGGATCCCAACCCATGGGACCCTCTGATCTCGTGCTAAGCACCTGACGTATGCATCAACCCACTGCAGACTCAGCGAACAGTTTTACAGGTGGGGAAGTCGCGGGCTCAAGTGTAACCAAGAATCAGGATAACATAACAGGACTCGGAAGAGGAGAGCCTGGACTTGGAATAGAGCGCTGTTGCGCTCCTTCTGCTTCAGTTTTTCTGCCTGGCACTTTCTAAGAAGGTAGAAAGAACATCCACACGGTACCCAAACCATAAAGCGAGATCTGCTTTCTAGGGAGCATTCAGTTGTAAATGGGCCTATGGCATTGCCGTAGGATGGCTAAAGTCTGCCCTTTTCAAGGTTCCCTCCTCTATCCACAAGTCTTCAAAATTTCCAAATGGAGATTTTATTTGAGGAAGATGAGAGCATTCTTTAAAAAAAAAAAGAAATCTATATAGGAGCAGACTTCCCCTGAAGGAGCCACGCTCACGTCTCATTTTGTCCAAACAACTTTGGGGTTCTGGGTTTTGCATCACCAGTTTCCCCTTCCTTCAGTGAAACGAAAATGTCATTTGTTCAAAGCCACTGTTTAAGGCGCTGCCAGCCTCCACCTCCCTGCAAATTCACAGCAATCTCGTTAATAAATTAACCCAACTGTCGGAGACTACAGATGCAAAATCATTTGGAAATGGTCCCATTTAAGAGCACACAGTCTCCAAAACCTATTGCAACATTTTATAATTCCTTCAGGCCACCTCAGGTCTCCTTTACACTTGCAGTGGTGCCCCTTTCAATTTGCATTTAAAAGGCAGTAAATTGCAGGGTTCATAAACATTTTGAGAGTGATTTATTGAAGACCGCGATGTCGGTGCCGTTCTTCACACTTTAGCAGTCCTGAGAATCAAACGCTGGCTGTATGTGCAATCTTGCTGTCCCCATAAACCGCACAGGAACAAGCCAGGTTGGAACTTTATCATTTTCTTTGCTTTGCTTTCTTTCTTTCTTTCTTTCTTTCTTTTTTTTTTTTTTTAAAGACAGCAGCAACCATATTTATCGCTCAGTGAGAAAAAAAAAAATCTCATTTTAATCAGCTTCCAAGTCCTAACTTGGGTTCTGTAATTTACAAAGAACTTGGATTGTCATTCAGCATTGTAGCGTCGTGAAGAAATCACTCTTTATTACGGCTGAGGACAAAAAAATAAAAATAAAAATACAAAAAAATAAGGAGGGCTTTCTTTCCATCTTCCCATTCTGTGCCCTGCCCACGTGCACCCTTCTCCACGGTGGGTTACAGACAGAGCTAGGGCTGGCCACCGTGCTTCTAGATACCTCTGTCCTTTCTTCCTAAAAACTTAGAGCAAGCATTGGGCATGGGCTTCGAAAGCTCTTATTTGAAAATAATGTGAGCAGAGAGATGCTGAGGTCAGAAGATACTTGTGCTACTTTCCAGCCAGCTAAGTCACAAAAGGCGCCGCCAGGAGCCAGGCCAAACTGTTTATCTGAGGGCAGAGTGAACTCCTTGGCATCCTTTGGTCTTTTTACTGGGCAGGGGGTGGGGTGTGGAACGCTCGAACCTTTTCTATGCATAAAGGAAAAGGAGAGAGACTGGGAGAAAAAAAAGAAAAGCAAGCAAGCAAGCAAGAAGAAAAAAGCTTGCACCTCATTTGCCCTTCCACTGTCCAGAAGGGAGTATTTCTTTCCACCTTTTTCGCATTATAATAATGGCTTCACAGCTCCTGAAAAGGGCCCTGGTGCATCAGCAAATGGTGCATGACACGGCGAAACCCTGGGCTTTGTCGCACCAGCTCCGCTCCAAAGAAAGTCCTCCTCTGCCTTCCTTTCCCTGCCATTAACTGAGATGAAATGAGTTTTTCCCCCCTTTTGATTCATTCCCCCGCCCCCCACTGTCTATTACGGTGTGACGCGACTGGGCTTCCGGGCCCATTATTTCACAGACGATTCTTTTATTCTGGTTTGGGAGTCCGCGCCTGCAAGGTTATCTGTGCGCAGAGCAATGCCGCGGTCCTCGCGTTCATTTTTGAAATCTGATCTCATTGATAAGAACAAGACCGTTCGCATTGCATTTGTCAGATAAGGAGCTCGGGTGCTGGAGTCATAATTTTTATGACTTTAGTCAGGGCTCCCTGTTAAAATACGTCAACCGATAAAAATGCAAGTATTATAAGAATAACCTTTGTATCAAAAGTGTCGTCCTATCTCCTCCTCCTTCTTTTTCTTAAAAAAAGCACACTATGTCCTTTTTCACATCAGATGCCTGTTTCCTGATGTACATTTTTTACAAGGAAATATGAAACGGTCTTGCTACCCCCAGGTCAGCCTTCAGCACGCTGGGAGAAGGGAAACAAACAAACAAGAGGGCTAATAAGGAAAGAATCAATGTCATGCAGTCTGTCTGAAAGGGGTTCTGGCTAATTTCCCTCCGATGGTCTATCGCACAGTGGAGAGGGAACGGGTCCCGATCCTAAGAAGTAAATGAATCAGGTCCATGGACGCTCGGTCCCCTGGGCAGAGTCAGAGAACATTTAAGGACCAGGGGTCCAGCGTGTCCCCCGTGGCAGGACTCCGGGTTCTCCGGGACAGGACTCCGCTGTCAGCTTGCCCAGGGAACAATTCGGCATTGTTCCCACGAGGGAAGTGGCCAAACATACTACGAAGAACACCCACCCCTACCGGACATAAACGGGAATAGGAGAGGTCGGCTGGCTCCATCCCGGAGAACAACAGGCTTCTCGCAGGGTCTGATGCCATCAAAGCTGCCCCCCTGGCAAAGCCACCCCGCACGTGGAGGCGGCCATGGAGCCTGGTGAGTGTGTTACAGAAATATTAGCGCGAGGCAGACTGCCGGAGCCCCCGTGTGTTTCCATCCCCACCCCTGGTGGCAGCCACACAAAGACGCCGGTGACAAAACCAAGAGACAGCCACGGGCTTGCGAGTGGCGTGCCAAGCCGCACGGCACAAGGTCCTGTCCCCATCCCTGTTCGGGGGCCCCGTACACCCGGGCCTGCAGCTGATAACACTGTAATAGCCCTCCTTTGAGGACAGAGGCTCCGGCGTGCTGATTAGTCATTTATCACACCTGGCAGCCCTGCTGACCTATAATTACTCCTCTCTTATCCTGCCTCGCTGTCATGTCCGAGAGGAGAGGCGAGGCACAGTCCCCAGTTAATGACACATTACCCTCTTGACAAGCACTTAAAGGTTTTATTGTAAATATGCAAGATAGAAAACATCCGAGATTCTCTTTTTAATTATAAAAAGCAATTTCAGGGCCTCCCTTCCCCAGCGTCCTCCCACCCCACCTCCCCGACCCCCAAATAGTAAAGTTTCCCTGCCTTATCCTCTCTGCTTACCGCAAACAAACTGATTTTCCCTTTGTCAGGTAAACTCATTGCTACAAGTTAACTCAGTATCTCTCCGCAATTATCAGACATACTGCCTGTGAAATTGGTAATTTAAACACACATCACACTGCCACAAAAGTTAAATTTCCGCCCCGAAAGAAGGGGAAAATGTGCATTTATATGAAAAATTATATATGAAAAAAAGCCAAAAATGCAGCATAAATAGTCCGGTTTTCCTCATCGGAAAGAGAGGGAGGAATTCATTGAATTTTTTTTTTTTTTTTTTTAATATGTGTCTCTAACTGAGGTTAAAGAAAATAGATGGACATATTTTTTTCATAAACTAAAAAAAAACTGGAAGTGTGTGGGTCGTTAAATCCTGATTGCCTACTTATACGATTTGGGGAGAAAGCCAACTTAGCATTCAGTGATTCCTGGGGCTACTTTTATACCTCAAGGAGTGTTCAGAGGACACTTCCCGCATGGCAAGGGGGACCCTGGCAGGCTCACTGCATCTTGTCACCTTCCAGCTGATTTTTACGAGGCGATCTTTCTGTTCTGTGCAGCCTTGATGGTCAGGCTTGAGGCTGCCGTGGGCAAACTTTGATAAGAGTCATTAGGATGGAATAATGGGACGGGGTAGGGAGCTGACGTTCATAAAATCTTTCACTCTCGTGGAAAAAAACAAATCGCACGTAGACACACGTAAGCGCTCAACACTGGCACGTAAAGAAATATCTGATGTAAAATGAGCTCACCTCAGCCCTGTTGGTTTTAACGGCCCTCCTACACTTCATACAAGTGTTTAAGCTCAACACACACGGACATTCAAGTGTGTTGGGCTCTACGCGTTTGACATCATTTTCTTCCAACTGGTTGAATGCCATGGCCAGCAACAGCGGTTAGAGCATGGGGCCTTTGGGGTTGGGATCCAGGAAGCAGAGATAAAGCAGCAGGGGAAGGCACTCTACCTCTGTCCTCCTTTGTTCCAGGAATCACTAGGGTTGATCTCCCTGATTAGGCCAGCTAGGTGGGTGTTCCCTTCATCCAGCACCCCTTTCTGGCCGGACTTCCAAAGGCTTCCATTTAAGAGCATCGCTTTCCCAGAGAGAGGAAGGCCTTTTCTTTGGTCAAAGGTCCATGAGAAGCTGAAGTACAGGCAAGGGTTAAGAAAAGGAGCTGATGCAGCATTTGGAAATAACGAATATCAAGACCCAGGAAGGCACACGGCGGCCAAACCAAGGGTGTGAACCCATAAACAGCTGACCACTTCTGAGAGCCAGTCAGGGCTGGCGATGACTCCTCACTTGGTTCCTGAAGAGGAGACTACTAGAGGTCTTTGGAGGGGAAATGGCAAAAGCAGGGAGAGGATGAGTAGGCCAGCAAGGTGAAAAGGCAGGCTTCATCCTTGATCTGAGCATCCTAAACAGAGAAGCACCTTGTGCAGCTGTGGTTGGCCGCTGCCACCGCACAGAACACTGTCCAGGAAGACACGAGAGCTGGTCGTGCAGAAGACCGAGACAAAGGCACACAAAGACAAGAAGCACACTGACATCTTTAGAGTTCATGGTCCAGATCCCCAAGCAGGCTTCTTGAACTGTAAACGCCTCAAGGATAGGACCACCTTTCATTCATTGTCAGTCTTCAGTAAGGAGCACATAGGTTTTATGAATGAATGAGAAAGGAGAGCCCTGGAAAACAGGCAGTGGAAGGAGATCCTTGAAGATGTGTTTCCTGATCACTGATGTTCAATTTTTCCCTGCATCCAGTAACGAGTATGTCTTGAGGATAATTTTGCGGCAGGTATTGTGCAAATAAAGGAGACTTAACTGAGGCGATCTCAAGACTGTGGGGCCCCACAGGGACAGGAGCCTGAAGTGGGTGATGACGGCCATAAAGACAGAGATGGTGGTTAAAGGTAAGGTCTACTGAATGCTTACGCGGGCAAGGTGATGTGCCAAGCTCTTCAGGACGCTAACTCTCCCTTCCTGTTGGAGCTTCACATCGACATCTGGAGGGGTGGATCTCGTGGCTTACACTTTACAGAAGGGGAAACTGAGGCTCTGAGGGCTGAAAGAACTTGCCCAAGGCCCCGCTGTTGGTAAGTGGAGGGAGCTGGCTTCAACAGGGACTCTATAATACATGCCCTTAACTCCGGGCTTGCTGCCTCTTATCACCAGAAGTGGGAGGCTGGGAAAACCACATCTGGGAAATAGTTCAGGGTGACTCCCAAGCACACTGGCGAGAATTTCTCCAAATCTCTTCTTTGACTTTGATTTCAAGGGCTGAGTCTGCAGTCACTGACTTGGGAAAGTCCTTTCCTTCACTTTTCCATCTCAACCTCTCCCTGGGAAGCGGAAGACTGCCATGTTTTGACCTGTCCCCAGAGCACCCTGCTCTTTTCAAAGGCATTTTATAAATCGAATGAAATAACAGGGATCCAAATAAGCTGTCCTTCCTAGGTTTGTGATCTTGAAAAAAGATCCCCTTGAGATTTGCTCCCTTTTCTCAGCCTGACACCTCCCTCTCTTAAGGGAAAATCATCTGCACTGTGCTCATCACCTGTTTTGTCTCCTTTTAGAAAATGCCAAGGGAATATCTCCATATTTGGTCCTCCAAAGGACCAGAAAGCCTGCAACAGAGCCTCAATTAAGAGGGTGGAGGGGTCCTGGCACGTCTGAAACCAGATGTTGCCCATCCTTCCTTCTTTCCTTCCTGCCTTCCTGCTCTTTCTCTCTCTCTCGCTTTTCTTTTCTTCTTTCTTTTTGTTCCCTCCTGTTTCTTTTTCTCCCTTCCTTAATTTTTTTTATTTTTATTTTTATTGCACCCTGGACTGTTCACTAAACCATTCCACAACTTGGGTGGTGATGGAATGACTGTGGCTCCCCAGGGCTAACAAAGAGCTGTTGTCAGTGTGATGTGCATCTTGACGTTGATAAAATGCAGTCTACAGCCTTTGCAATAACACAGCTGTTGACCTTGAGTAGCTCGGGATTTTGAAAATCCATTGAAACTGGACAGTCACCTCCCCCCGGAACTAGGCCAGCCAGATTAGTTGGAGCTCCTTATGTGTAGACAGGAACCTTCCCAGTTAGGCCTCATGGAAAACAGAGCTGGGAGGTAGAAATCTGGGAAGGAATGGAGGCCCTTGGTATGAGAGTAAGGCCGGTTGGTCTCAATATCTCCATCTCTCTCCAAGATACACACACACACACACACACACACACACACACACACACACACACACAGAGACCAACTTTGCTTCCTCCCTCTCGGCATCTCTACTTCCTCTCTGCACACCTGTTCCATTATCCTGTGTACTGGCCGGCTTCCTATTTCCTTGTGGGTTCTGCTTTCCCATCACTCTTCCTTGCAGAGGGTCCCCATTGGATGCCCAGTCCCTGAATCCACAGGACTTCCTGGCTTCTGTATTTATCCCCAACTGACTGCCTTTTTCTGTGCTGTCTATTCAAATCTCTGAGAGGTGAAGATCACAGCAGTGCACTGATGGCCCCCCTTAGGCTGACTGCTGGGGGAGCCGTTTATGCTAAGGACAGGGATCCCCAGCCTAAGGGCGGGTGTGGGCTGGTTGGCTGCATGGAATATCTTTGGTGCCACCAAGACTGTGCAGTGGGGTCTGATTATGCTCTAGGGCTACCCTATCTCAGTAATTCGAGCACACAGGGAAGAGTTCATCACACATATGTGTAAGTTAAGGTAGTTAGTTCATGATATTGAACTAATCAGATGAAAAAGAAGGTCTTCCAAATTGGATTAGACTTCTTAAAACCACTTGAAGAGGAAAGACAAGATGGTTAGTTGATGGGGCTGCTCAAAATGGAACACTTTTCTCAGTCAGTTATAAATTCAAGAAATGTACAGGGAGGGTCCAGTTTTGACATAGCTCTCAACATCTGATAATTTTGGAAAGGGAATGTAAAAAAAAAAAAAAATACCATTTAAAATTGCATCCCCCAAAATAAAATACTTAGGAATAAACCTAACCAAGGAGGTGAAAGACTTATATGCTGAGAACTATAAAACATTAATAAAGGAAATTAAGATGATTCAAAGAAATGGAAAGATATCCCATGCTCTTGGATTGGAAGAATTAATATTGTTAAAATGGCCATACTACCCAAAGCAATGAACAGATATAATGCAATCCCTACCAAAGTACCCATGACATTTTTCACAGAACTAGAATAATCCTAAAATTCATATGGAACCATAAAGGACCCAGACTTGCCAAAGCCATCCTGAAGAAAAAGAACGAAGCAGGAGGCATAACCCTCCCAGACTTCAGACAATACTACGAAGCTATAGTAATCAAAAGAGCGTGGTATTGGCACAAAAACAGACATATGGATCCATGGAACAGAGCAGAGAGCCCAGAAATAAACCCACACACCTATGGTCGATTAATCTTTGACAAAGGAGGCAAGAATATACAATGGGAAAAAGACAGTCTCTTCAGCGAGTGGTGTTGGGAAAGCTGGACAGCTGCACGTAAATCAATGAAGTTAGAAGACACCCTTACACCATGCACAAAAAAACCCCTCAAAATGGCTTAAAGACTTGAACATAAGACATGACACCATAAAACTCCTGGAAGAGATCACAGGCAAAACATTCTCTGACATACTCTGTACCAATGTTTTCTTAGGTCAGTCCCCCAAGGCAACAGAAATAAAAACAAAAGTAAACAGATGGGTCCTAATCAATACCTGATAATTTTGTTTTAAAGCACCAAAAAAAGAGGGTCACTATTAGTCCCAAAGCTCTATAGGTGAAATGACTTATTTTGTGAGTCATCCAACTCAGTACTGATAACTTTCTGCTTGTTTTTACAGAGAACTCAGGTAATCCTCCCGGCTGATTTCGGACAGAGAATAAAACCCTTCACATGAATCTGAGCCACATGCATCGGCTTTGCCTAACTGTCTGCCGGACTTGTTTTTCCAGCTAGGGGCAGTGATAAATTGGTACCCCCATATCGACATGCTGGCCCTGGTGATGGGCACAGCACACAGCTGAGAAATGACAGGCTAGGGGTAGGGTACAGACTATAACCGGTAGCCTTTTTTTCCTGATAGGAAGGTAACCTGACAGCTATGCTAGAGTCTTCCAATCTCCTGTCCAGGTTTATTCTCCACTCTTTTGTACTCGGCTCCATGCCCGGAAAAGTTGACCAATATGACCTATATTAGTGAGTTCCTTTCAGCATTTGGTTTCTGGGTGGGCTTGAATAATGGGGGAGAATGTTTATTACCCTGGGACCTTTCCTTGGGAGGGAGGGGTATCACCACGGGTAGGCGGAATTCCCCAACCAAAGGTTACAGCCTCTGCCAGGTGGTCCCTCTCCAACCAGAGCCCCTCACCTGTGGCTCCAATACCTGCTTCCTCCTTCCTCTCTTTGCTCCTTCCGGTCCAGGATGGCAAGAGCCACCCTCATCACTATTCCTGGGAAATTCCCCATCTCTTATGGTTGCACTTATACCCTGTCCCCACCTTTATAAATAGTCTCTTTATTAAACTCTCCTCAAATTACCCAGTTTCAGTAGGTCATCTCTTTTCTGCCAGGATTGCCTCTCATAAAGAAGGGATGGGATGAGGCCTCTGGCTGCATTTGCATATGCTCTGAGTAGCAGGGCTCACTTGTCCTGGACTCACTGTTTAAATGTTGGGGAAAGTCCTGATGGAAATTTTTGGAGAGTACATTTTTAGAGAATTGCCGAGTTCAGCAGCCCAAGAAGAAAAGGACACAGAGATTTTGGGCCCACGTACGGCAGCTCTCTCATTAACACAAAATGAATTCACTTTCCTTTCCTTCTGAATATGGAGAGCCCCACACAGAAATAAAGACATATGCGCCGTCATACCAGAAGCATCTTGAAACATGAGGGAGCATAAGGAAAAGTCCTTGAAGAGGTCTTTTCCAATTTCTCTCAACCAGCACATTTTACAGGAAAGCTCTAAACTCTCACTAAAACAATGGATTAAAAAATGAGATACCTTCCAGTTTCGCCAGCCATTTGTTTCAACCTTTCAAGATGTGCTTGGAAAAGGGATAAAATAAGTTGCAAGGTTCCCAGTGTGAACCAACGTGAAATATCTTGCCTTTGCTGGGAAAATATTTTTTAATTTTCCAACGCATTCTGATCTGCTGCTGCTACGAGGTAGGAAAATAGCACTGTCGAAAAGAGACAAGGAAGCCATTCACGTGCCGAGGATGATGGTGTTTAAAACAATAAAGCCAGGACTGGACTAAGCACAGCCCCCTTATAACTTTATTCTTCTTTTGGTTTGTAATGCAAAGAGATATCAAATCATGAAGACCTTCCGCGCGCTTTAGAAAAACAGAGATTATAAATCTTGGAGTCCTTCTTTGCTGGGGGCTGGTTCTTTTTGAAAGGTGTCCTTGAATTACCATGGTGGGTATGTCCTTCAAGAGAGCCCCGGGCTTATTCCCCAAGAAGGCTTCTCTGACCCCTCTCTACTTAGTTTGGGATAAATGTCCCTTCACTGAGTTCCCTGACCATCCTTTTCGTAGAACCTTGTAGCATGACCTTGAAACACTGAGTCTTCCTGAGTCCCTGAGGTCAGAGGGAACTTCCTGTTTACCCTGAAACTATCATGCCTATAGCACAATGCGTGTTATCCAAGAGATGTCCAATAAATTCCTGTGCAATTAATCTTTTTTTTTTTTTTTTTTTTGTAGTATGCGGGCCTCTCACTGTTGTGGCCTCTCCCGTTGCAGAGCACAGGCTCCGGACGCGCAGGCTCGGCGGCCATGGCCCACGGGCCCAGCCGCTCCGCGGCATGTGGGATCCTCCCGGACCGGGGCACGAACCCGCGTCCCCTGCATCGGCAGGCGGACTCCCAACCACTGCGCCACCAGGGAAGCCCCAATTAATCTTTAATTCAAGAAAATAACAACATCAGAATAGCAGCACTTTAGAATCTCTACTGGAGATTATCAGGAAGTGGCAAATAAGCTTTAGCAAGTGGGCTAACCCTGGCCAATGGGTAACAATTTCCCGGTGGGCTCTGCATCAACCCAGACCTGGGAGTCACAGCCATGCTGGGGAGGAAAGGCAAATATTGATGAATTAACGATGTCAGCCGTGGACCCAGAATTGGGGAATGATGCCAAGTAGGCTGTGGGTTTGCCATTCCTGTCCTTATAGCCTCAGATCTCTGCAGATCACTTATGTGAAACCATCACAAGAAAATTCACTACGATGCAAAGATGGGTAAAATCAGCACTGCCCCAACCTATTTAGGGTATTGTGGGCCTGGAGTCTAAAAACAGAAACCAGCTCACGTCCAAACCAATTGTTCTTCGTGGCGCACAGAGAGCATATTACGAATGGGCCTTCATAAAGCTCTGAGTCAGGCTGGCATCCTCCAGGTGACTTTCCAAGCTGTAGGTCTGGAAGCGCTTTTACCTATGGCTTCTTTGTAAAATTTGATTAACTATTTTCCATAAGTTTTTCTATCATCCCTGGTTGGAAGTTGCAAGCGTGTTGCATATGTAAAAATATAAATGTTTGACTCATCTCGCCTGGGGAAATGCTGACGAAGCCAGGGGTGGGTGTGCTCCTGTTTCGGTAAATGTCTCCCTAAGCCCCAGTTAATCTTGACATCCCCCCTGCATTTCCATGCCATCTCAGACAAGCTGGCGTTGGATATCCTTCTGACCCCGGGACAGCCCTCAAATCCACGTCAAGGAGAACGGGAGGTCGGCGTGGTGCATTTCTGGCTCTGAGCCATGACCTTTTGACACAGCATCCGCATTCCTGGGCCGGTCAAGGTCTTTGTATCAGATGGATCCTGACTGACTGAACTGGAGAAGGCAGCCAGGTGGAACTTGGGCTTCAGCTGTAACTTCTGCACTCCTGCTGGAGCGCTCAGCGAGCCCGGCTCAGGATCCGGATTAATCGTCCCCCCCTGCTCTGAGCGTCGTCTGGGGGACACCCACCAGCGACGCTGAGAGATCTCTCCTAGCCGGAGATGTGAAGTGATTTGTGGCACTGGGACCCTGACACTGCTGTGCTCTTGACAAGCCACACGCGAGACAACACGACACCCCGCGCGCCAGTGATAGAGATTCACAGGCTGAACTCTTTCCTCTTTCCTGACATAATGTGCTGTGACAGAGTGACAGAAGAGAGCGTTTGTGTGCATAAAACCCCCCATGGCCGACAGGAAATGGAGACCTCCCCAGAGTTTGCCTTCCTTCCTGGAAGGACTCATGGGCGGATGTCACAGAAGCCTCTGCTGCTGAAGCTGAGGTCGCATGGATTTTTCAGCAGTTCTGAAATAAGGTCCCCAAAAATGGGTGGCCAGGGCTCCCGATGGAGTGGTGGTAGAGGGGGCCAGGCACTCAGAGACACTTGGATCTGGGCCCGGGTTCAGGGTTCTTTCATTTTGCCCAAATATTAGTCCATATTCTCTCTTTTTTTTTTTTTCTTTTTAAATTGGAGTCCAGTTGCTTTACACTGTTGTGTTAGTTTCTACTGTACAGCAAAGTGATCAGCTATACACGTACATAACATATCCCCTCTTTTTTTGGATTCCTTCCCATTTAGGTCACCCCAGAGCATTTCTTTTTAAACAATGGTTTATTTATTTATTTACTTTTTTAAATTAGTTAACTTATTTATTTGGCTGCACCAGGTCTTAGTTGTGGCAGGCGGGATCTTCGTTGCCGTGTGTGGGATCTTTTTTCTTTTTAGTTGCGGCATGCGGGATCTTTAGCTGCGGCATGTGGGATCTTCGTTGCCGGGGTGGGATCCTTCGTTGTGGCATGTGGGATCTAGGTGCCTGACCAGGGATCGAACCCAGGCCCCCTGCACTGGGAGGGCGGAGTCTTAGCCACTGGACCACCAGGGAAGCCCTCCATATTCTCCTAAAATGACAAATCAAGTCAGACTTGGATACTGGAACCTTGATGAGCCAACTGTAAAAAAAAATATCAACTCTCCCTCTGCGTGTGATCTCTTCTTCCTTGTTTTTCTTCTTTCTGTTACATCCCCTGCACACACATGTTACCCACAACACCAGAGACTGATCGACAGATACCACGGAGGACATCACAAAAACGGACAAGGAAAATCTGGCCACTTCTAACAGTGGTGTTCCAGATACGTGAGGATTCACGTGGTATTCTCGGTAGAACGATCCTGAGGGTCGGCTTGTATGTTGTTAAATAAGCCAGTTGACTTATTTCAGAGGTATATCAATATTGCTCTGAAAAAAGTTGATGCCAGGACCCTCTGCCAACCGGGAACATCACACAGGGCAGATGTTGGCCAATCACAGCCCAGGGGCCAATTCCAGCCTCCAGCCTGTTCTTGTAAATAAAGTTTTATTGGCACACAGCCACACCCATTCATTCCTTTATCTTCGGTAGCTGTTTTCACACTACAGCGGCAGAAGTGAGTAATCGAAAACAGAGATTACATGGCCTGTGAAGCATAAGATATGAGCTGTTTGGCCCTTTACAGAAGAATTTACTGACTCCTGAACTAGAGAGTGGGGACTTCCAGGTTACCTGTTAAAGCTCCTAAGAAAGCCAAGCTCTGTTGAAGACAAACACGGCACAAGGATGTGTGTGCCGTGTGGTCATACTGGACTCATGGAAAACACAGACAAGGGCCAGCTCTCAAAAAAGATGGAAAGCTTCACCAGTCCCACCTTTCTGTCGTAGCTGAGCTAACTCGACCTCCTATAACACGTGAACTTCAAAGTCACTGAGGCCTAACACGAGCTTATCTCTTGTTCCTGTAATGCCTTACTGACTAGAGGGAGGCCTGCTCCATGAAGACATTCAGAGATCCAGGCTAGTTCCAACCTCAGGCTCATTCCATTGTTTAGAACTCAGTCACGTGACCACATCTAACAATGAGGGATGCGGCCAGGAGAAAAGGCAAAGAGGCTGGTGAACATTTAGCTATAGAACCTATCCCAAGATCCTAACCTGTCCCATCTCTCCTCCCCTTCCCCCTCCTTTCAGAGCATCATGGTCTTTCCTATCAGAAAAGAAGGCACAGGCATAAGCCTTGCTCAGTCTTCACATGATAGGCACATGATGTGTTATCCTCCCTAGGAGGGGTTCCATCCTAACAGAATACTGTGTGACGCTCAACTCAAGAAAGAAGGCCATGTATCAGACATGTATGCTCATTTTCACTCTACGTGGCTACGTGTTAGAGTTAAGGATCTGTTCTGGGCAAAGAAAGTACTTAGTACGTTGTCCACTCCACAACTCATAGCGGCAGTTTTCCTATAACAGTAAAATCATTACAGGTTTTTACTTGTAGCCCTCTTGCATAGTTGGTGCTTTTTGCCACGGAATCTTTGATGAGGAAATAAATTCAATTGTAACATTTTAATAATTTGTTTTGTGAAGTGTTTTCTAGGAATACTTTTGAGACCAAATGTGTCAGCTACTTATATTAGCTTGGTTTAAAGTAGCCATCTCCTATAATAGCACTGCTCCAGGTACTTTCTTCCCAGGACACCTGGACGTCTTTCAGGTGGTAGCGCCTTCAAGTCTTCAGCTCTGCAACCTAACCCTACAAGCCTTGACCTCAGTCCATCCACGTTAGGGTTGATAATACAGCTCACTTGGGAAGAATGGGCACAATCAGTTACAAACTTGAAAATCTTTGACACCATACACACTATAACAGCTAGGCAATGTTTTAAAAAAATAAATAAAAGGAGGCCATAGAAAGAGCCCAAGACCAGGACTGAGGAGCCCCTGGTTGGAGAGCCTGCTTTTGCACCGGCTCCTTTGCTATAAGCCCTTTCCTTCCTCGGCTCAGGGTAAACGGTATAACCGTTTGAGTGTCCATGGTCTATCTCTCACAGATTCCATGAATCTGGGAAGAAATTCCTAACGGTGGAGTTTGACGTCTCAGTGGGAGTTATGTTTTAGAATGCCATTCTCAGTTTCAGTCCACAAAAGCAAAAGACAGGCCCACTTCCAGATCAGACTCAGGCTGAAGGAGAACCCACAATAAATATTTCGCAAAGGAAAACAAAGGAATATATTATCCTGCCCCCAAAGGGAGCCCCAATGACGGCTTCTCCAATAGCAAATGGTTTTATAAGCAATCAGCGTAATTTTATTATTTCAAGTACTGTTCACAACATTGCCTCGAAGAAATCACAACTTGATGAAATTAATTTAGCCATCACAGGAAGGATAAAGAGAAGCTCAGAAGGGTATTCATTTGATAAATAGAATATATTCTGGAAGAGAATATTATGGTAATTTCTATGTATTACTGCAAACTTCTTTAGGGTTTGCAGGATTTAAATGCACATTTTCTCCCAACTAAATAAATATACATATTTGAGGAGCCTGGTCTAAAATACTAACAGTCTTTCTGCACCAGAAATATTAGTCCTCCCCTCCTTTTCTGCCTGCTTCTGTCAGGAAGCCAGAGAGCACACAACGGCAGCGCCTAGCTCACCACGTAATTGATAACTCCCTCCTCGACTCACTGTGGGAATCTGTCAGTTAAGGTCTAAAGATACATACACACCACTATGAAAATGGACTTACACAAGCCTGTCTGCGGCCCAGGAAAGGCCTGAATGCAGTCGACATCCTGCTACTTAATTGGCCGGGGCTGGCTAACCAGCACACACGTGTATTCTGGCAATGGCTTGCTGTACTGTGACTCTTTTTTGACAGACCTATTTAGTGAGGAGATTTTTTTTTTTTTTCCCCCCCAGATAATTGCTCAAAATCATGCTTTCAAAGTCAAAGTGATTCAAACTTGCCTGTCTGTATTTTGCAAACACACAAGTTGGAAGGAATTCAAATGCACGTCGCTATTTCTCAGGCAGATGCACAACAGAGGCTGTTTTTGTGTTTTGTTTTTCCTCCTCGGAGCGATGAAGAAGGAATTCAAATCCCACAGGGTTTAGACCAAGCCTGGTGTGGCTCCTTTGGGGCCAGAACCCACAGAAAGCATGAGTCACCCAACTTGGGCCCAGGGCCCATCACGGAGCGATGGTGAATCTGACATCCCGCCAGTGAAAAACCGGGACTCTCAATGCCCTTTGAGGGCTTCCCCAGCAGAGCAGAGGGCTGTAGCATTCAGATCTGCTGGATGTTTGGAGGAGCCATTTAACTTTTCGAGTGGCGCCTGGCATAGTGAACAGAGCCACGTGCTTCGAAATTAAACCATCTTCAGGGTAGCGCAGGGAAATGACTTCACTCCTGTACTCTGACCCTCATCATAAAAAGAGAGCTGTGTGTATCTACCTCTAGGGGCTCTTGTGGATTTAAATGACACTCGCTAGGAAAATCACCCTGAACGTGGATGCATAGACATCTCCTGGCTTTGTCCCTGCTCCCTCCGCTGGGCTTTGAAGGCTTCTGTCGGCATTCCCCACTCCCCCCCAACCCGGCCTCCCTTGGCATTTTTGAATATTCACAGAGAGACCATGAAATGGCTCAGGCATTAAGAAACACCAGGAAATTCTAATAAGGGAAGAGAGAAGTGCTGGGAAGTGTGGATGAAGGAGCTTCTGATGGCAAGCACACCAGTGACGTGCGGATTTCAGGAAAGTCCAGGAGCCCAGGGTCCTCCCTGTGAGGACGAGGGCTTGACACCCCTGAATCCACAGGAATAGCTTTCACGAGGCTTCGAGGGCCCTGGGAAATCCTACTGCATTATGTACAGAAATGCCCCGTGACCATGCAGCAAAGAGCCCCTTAGCGTAGATCCTTCGGATCTATGCGCAAATCAAGAATCAAGATGTGAGGTCAGTCCCGGGACCTTACATAACTCTATCTTGACATTTCTGAAGGTAAAGAAAACTGAGAAAATGTGACCTCTCCCCCACTGTAGGATACAATCCTACAGAATTATAGAACCCTACTCTTTAAAACTTAGAGACGGGGCTTCCCTGGTGGCGCAGTGGTTGAGAGTCCGCCTGCCGATGCAGGGGACACGGGTTCATGCCCCGGTCCGGGAGGATCCCACATGCCGCGGAGCGGCTGGGCCCGTGAGCCATGGCCGCTGAGCCTGCGCGTCCGGAGCCTGTGCCCCGCAACGGGAGAGGCCACAACAGTGAGAGGCCCGCGTACCGCGCCCCCCCCAAAAAGAATTAATTTATGGATACTCTTCATTCCCAAAACACTGCCTCTCTTCGACATTTCTGCTGTCTTTCTCACCTATTGGATCCCAGCATCCTTGAGGTCAGGAATCTAGTCTCACTCGTTCTTGTATCCTTCTGGTTATCATAGCGCTTTTACCCTTTCTCATTGTGGTGGTGCATGCTTGCTTCCTCTAATTATCAGGTAGCACCTTCTTCCTATTTTTCACTTGGGCATATGACTGCCCACAATAACAACTATATTTCCCAGCGGTTCAGCATGGGTTTGGGGTGGGAGTCTGGAGGCAGCGTGGCCACGGGCTGACTGAGCTCACATAATACCTCCAGTTTTATCAGTCACGTCTCTTGGATGAGGGCGAAATCACCAATGCAGTTGTTCTCTGGAGATGCTGACTGCTATCTCCCAGGCTAAGAAAGAAAGGCAGAAGCTGTGGGCCACCAGGGACCCTCCCAGGCACCTCAGCATCTCCTGTCTCAGATGGGCTGCACGGGTATCGAGAAATGGGTGCTTTTTGTTGTCGTAGGGACCTCTGAGGAGCAAGATGCCCTGCCCCCTAATCAGCAGAAGCTTCCATGTGACACATCTCTGCTTGCTGGGCTGGTTGGAACTTTCGTGAAACCCCTCCAGGAGGCTCAGCCAGGTCATATCGATTCTGGGCACTGAGGGCCTTTAACCTGCCCCTAATCCAGTACTAAGCCAAAGCTGGCTGGAGGGAGGATGCCCTTCCCCAACACAGAGGCTACAGCATCAAAGCACCTCCACGGAGGAGCCCATCGCCCACTTACCCCGAAACAGATACACAAAGGGCTCATTGCCTCAGCACTGCCATTTTAAGAAATTTTAGAGAAACACTTCTGCTGCTAATTTTATGTTCACAATGTCCCTTGGAATCATCTTAGTTCTTTCTCTTAGCTGTAACCGAGTCCACGAGTCCTACGTGACGTTGTGGGAACTGGCAACGATACTACATTGTTGTTGATGTTTGTAATAGTAGCTGTTTTCACTTGGAGCTGCAACAATTCCTAACTAAAATAAAGAAAAAAAGACTAGAAGGAAATCAACTAAAATGCAGGGGTTAATGTTCTTTGCAGCACTATTTACAATGGCCAACTCATGGAAACAACCTAAATGTCCATCGACAGATGAATGGGGCAAGAAGACGGGGTACATATATACAATGGAATACTACTCAGCCATGAAAAAGAGCGAAATAATGCCACTTGCAGCAACATGGATGGACCTAGAGATGATCACACTCAGTGAAGTAAGTCGGAAAGAGAAAGACAAATACCATATGATACCACTTATATGTGGAATCCAAAATATGACACAGACGAACTTATTTACAAAACTCACACACATAGAGAATAGACTGATGGTTGCCAAGGGGGAGGGGGGTGGGGGAGGGATGTACTGGGAGTTTGGGATTAGCAGATGCAGACTATTATACAGAGAATGGATAAACAATAAGGTCCTACTGTTTAGCACAGGAAGCTATATTCAATATCTTGCAGTGAACCATATGGAAAAGAACATGAAAAAGAATGTATGTATATGTATAACTGAATCGCTCTGCTATACAGTAGACATTAACACAACACTATAAATCAACTATACCTCAATACATTTTTTTTTTTTTTCCCCCCCCGGTACGTGGGCCTCTCACGGTTGTGGCCTCTCCCGTTGCGGAGCACAAGCTCAGCGGCCATGGCTCACGGGCCCAGCCGCTCCGCGGCATATGGGATCTTCCCAGACCGGGGCACGAACCCGTGTCCCCTGCGTCGGCAGGCAGACTCTCAACCACTGCGCCACCAGGGAAGCCCTAAAATAAAATTTTAAAAATAAAATAAAATACAGGGGTTATCTCCGGGTGTTGGGTCTGTGGACGGCTCGTTTCACCTGTGTGCTTCTTGCTCTGTGCTTTCACATGTTCTAAAATGGCACGGATTCTTTTTGTCAGCCCTTTGGGGCGACCCACAGTTCATGTAACGTAGAACACAATGAGCCCTGCATGGTCACCTGGGGCAAAAATATACTTGCTGTGTCTGGGTTCGAAAACGGGAGATTGGAGCTCTGAGCAGCTGGGACCAAGGCCGCCCACCAAGAGGGCTAGATGCTACTGAAGCTGGATGTAGTTTTTTATATCCTGATCTCATTCCAGCTTGAAGATGTGGTGGGGATAAGGGGAAGAGCAGATGAGAGGGAGATCAAAATGTAGCTGAGAAACTAACAAGGTTTGCAGAGGATGTGGGGAAACTGGAACCCTTGAACATGGCTGGTGGGAAGGCCAAAATGGTGTAGCTACTATGGAAAACAGTTTGGCAGTTCCTCAGAAGTTAAACACAGAATCACTAGACAATCCAGCACTGGGCATATACCACGCCTAGGTCTCTATCCAAAAGAACTGAAAACAGGTGTTCAAACAAATACTTGCACATGAATGTTCACAGCAGCACTAGTCACAGTAGCCAAAAGGTGGGAATGACCCAAATGTCCATCTATGGATCAATGGATCAATCCAACGTGCTATAAACATCCAGTGGAATAGTATTCAGCCAGAAAAAGGAATGCAGTACTGACAGAGGCCACAACGTGGATGAACCTTGAAAACTTTATGCCAAGTGAAAGAAGACAGATGCAAAAGATCACATATTGTATCACTCCTTTTATGCGAAATGTCCAGAAGAGGCAAATCCATAGAGACAAAAAGCAGATGGGTGGCTGCCAAGGGCTGGGAGGAGGGAGGAAAAGGGAGCGACTGCTTAATGGATAAAAATGGTTTTATTGTGGAGTGGTGAAATACTGTGGAACCAGATAGAAGCGGCGGTGGCACAAAATGATGACGGTGCTAAATGCCACTGAATTGCTGACTTCAAAAGGGTTCACTTTATGTTACGTGAATTTGACCTCAACTGAAAACAAAAAGCAGAAAAAAATAGTACACCTGAAGTTCGCTTGCCTGTAGGTGTGTCTGCTGTTTCCCAGAAAGCACCCTTCCCAGAGGGGAGCTGGGGGTAAGGGTCACACCTGGGAGCGCGTGTCTGCACAGGGCAGGGGAGGGGGGCCTGCAGGGCGGCCACAGGCTCGCGGGTGCCTTCCCCAGCCTTGGACGCCCAGCAGCCAGGGCTGGCCTCCTTGCCTCTGCTGGAATTTCCTCCCCTGAGCCCTCCCAGCAGGCTCAGCTTTCACCATTTCCCTTCTTCCAGCCCCTCACGCCTACCACTTGTGTTTATATAAAAATTATATATGAAGCTCCTCAGAGCAAAAGGAATGAAGAAATTCCCCCAGCTGAGGGCCTATGTGGAGGGGGGCGTCTGCGGCGGGTTTCTAGGAAGGAAAACTCAAGTCGTGGGAGCGGGGCAGGCCCAATCAGCCAGTCTCCTTATGGCTTCCGGTGTTTGATCTGATTGGGGGTAAGGGACGAGGACAGGAATAGGGCCAACCCAAGAGCTTCCGTTAGGCAAATAAATCCTACCTGGAGGGAGGCCGTTTAGATTCAGGGCCTGAACCTGTTTGACAATCGCTGTTCTTCCGAGTCCTTGGTGACTTGCCTGCCTGCGTAAGTCTTGCCCCAAAGAGTGGTTCCAGACAACCTCTTGATTCAAAGATGTGTAGGGGACCTGAAGTACCACTCAGAGGGGGGCAAGAGGAGCATAAAACGGCTGTTATAAGAAATTGCCTAAAGGCCACAAAGAGTTGCTATGATGTACCGTGTGTGCCGACCTGATTCTCCCAGACCGGAGGCAACTTCTCGGATGTGCTTGTGCACTCATTCAACAAAACAAAATCAACCAACCAACCGAGGGGTCCAGTCTTAACCAGCTGCTTCCTTCTGGGTGGGACTAAGATAGAGCAAGGGACAGGGGGTGGGGCACACGTATTTTGGAGATAACGACCCTCTGCCCTCCCTTCTCACGCCTGAGTCAGGCACTGAAGAGACACAGCGAACATGAGCATGAAGACTGGCCCCGTGGAAAAGTACTGACAATGGAAGTTGCAGTCACGAGACCAAGTGCTGGGGAGAGGGAAGGAATAAGTGTCCGCCACCCCTGCCCCAGTATGCCGGGCATCCTCTCTTTGTTATTTATTTTGGCGTCGTGCTACTCCAGGGGCGGCGGGCAGTCTTACTGGTATGGATGTTAATGCCTGGAGGTGCCAAGGCCGTGGTGCTCACACGTTGAGGCTTTCCTGACCTAGATCTGCAACCCAGCTACAATCCTTGAGGCTGAGGTTTCATCCTTGAGGCCAAGTACGCCCGCTCCTTCCATGGCATCAGGCTTTCATCCTCTGCCACGTGGGTCCCTTCTTCAGAAATGACTTGCTCTGTTGGCCTCCCAGGCTACCTGTATCGCGTGCCGGGTGGCTCTGTTCGCCACAGGTCCACACACGTCACGTGCTCCGGATCTGAGACTCTGACCACACAATCTTGAGCGCTGGGGGTGGCGTGAGGACCCGGCAGACCAAGAGCAGAAGCAGCCTCATTGGTTCTCATTTCAAAACCGCCTGAAAACGAAGGGCAGTTTCACAAGATGCTGGCTAGATTAAAGCGTGCAAGTAGCTTTGCAAGGAGAAAAGCCCTTACTCATCCCTCCATCCATCCACCCATCCACCCATCCATCCATCCATCCAAAAAACAGTGACTGAGTGCCCTCCCTTGCGCCAGGAACAGTGCAGGACATCCAAGGATGGGCAAAGACCCAGTCTTGAAATCTGTATTTGCACAGAAGAGCGTTCCTTAATGTTGCTGGATCCTGGAGCGGGGGAAGGGGCCAAACGCAATGTTGTAAGGAAGTGGCACCTCCGAGGGGAGTTTCACAAGGTCCCCGAGCACTGGCAGCTCAAAGGGCGGGAGGACGTCCAGTGAACCAGGGCGGCAGGGACTCTGGGTGGGGGAGGGGTGACAGGTGGCTGCTGATACTGTTGGAAGAGGAGGTTTGCTCCCGATGGGGAAGGACCTTTGGAGTTGGGAGCCAAGGGTCTTGCCTAATCCCTCCCACTCTCCACAAGGCTGCCAGGATTGTTCTAAAAATTGAATCCCATCACTGTGTAGATTTCCCTGTTCATAAGTCTCAAGTGGCTGCATGTTGCTTATGGATAAAGCCCTTCTCTACACTATGCGTTCCCATGGGGGCGGTAACACCTCCGGGGGGGGGTGGTGGTGGTGGTGGTGGTGGTGGTGGTAGTGGTGGTGGTGGTGGTGGTGGTGGTGAAAACTGGTTTTGGGGGAGGCAAGGAAGGAGAGGAGAAAAAATGTTTGCTGTTTGAATGTTTAAAGCACAGCTGTGCATACAGTACAGAAACAGACATGCAGTATATCTGTGGTAGTGAAATTCTGTGGGCGGGGGCGATTAGGAAAATCATGTCTGAAAAGGCTCCTGGGGGTGGGAGGCGATAATGAAATAAAACGCTGAGAAAGACCCTGGGCCAGGGTTTCTCACCCTCAACACTATCTACATTTGGGCTGGGATAATTCTCTGTTGCTAGGCCCTGTCCTGTTCATTGTGGGATGTTAAGCAGCATCCCTAGCTTCTCCTCTGTGGATGCCAGGAGCCCTGTCTCCTGACCTGCGACGCCAGGAGCCCTGTCTCCTGACTTGCGACGCCAGGAGCCCTGTCTCCTGACTCGCGACAACCAAAAATGTCTCCAGCGTTGCCAGACGTCGCCTGGGAGTAGGAATTCAGCCCCCGGTGGGGACCCCTGGATCAGATGAGGTCCTTCTTGGAAGCGCTCATTCAACAATAACTAGATTATAAAGCTTAACAATGTTGGATTTTGCGGGAGTTGGGGGTGTCTTTTATTGGCAGCCATACATTCTGAGGGAGCGCCAGGCAGGTGTAAAGTCGAAATGTAGAATGACCAAGTAAAAGGAGAGACCCAGCCATGCCAACGAGAGAGGCCTTTCCAGGAAGGTCTCATCAGGAGAGAGGGCAGGGCTTAGGGAGCAGAGCCAGCAAGCCTAGAAATGTCCATCTCTCTCTGTGTTCGGAGAGGCCTCATTAAATTCCGTGACTGCACTGGTGGAGCTTCACTCGCAGCTGTGAATTTCAAGGCCTCCCTGGGCCTCCTGTGGACAGGAAGCTGGGGTAATAAATTATCTCCGCTTCCTGGCTTGGGTTGTGGACCTTGGGAGGTTACACCCTAAACATCCCATCTGAAGGGCGGAAAGCTGGGGGACCCAACACCAGAGACGGAGCATGGGTCTCCGTTTTGGCCACGTGTCACTGCCAACAGCGTTAGCCATTTAAGTTGAGCAATTTCCATCAGGTAAGGTTTCCTATGAGAGTAACATTAGGCTTTTGCTAAATCAAAAAAAAAAAAAAAAATTGCAGTAATTCCTTGTGCATCACATGATACTTTTAAAAAGTAATATATGGCTTCTTTTGGTGGATAATCATAATACTGGGGCCTGGTTCTGGAAAATGAAGCCTCACCTCACCGCAGAACTTGAGCTTGAGTGATTTCCTTCTTTCCTAAGACTCTTTGCAAAGCGAGCGCAGCGTGACGCAAATGTTAGGGGAGAACCCACGTGCTGTTCAATTAAGACGTTTATTGATGTGACACATAAAACTCTCCTATTTTATTATCTGGACTGGAAGGTGGTTATTTCTTTAACTGCTTTGCTTCTGTGAGTCTGCGGGATCCTTAGAGATGGTTTTTCTCTTGCACGAACCCAAAAGAATCAGTCCTCTGATGAGGCTGCTTTCCTTCTTTTTACTTCATTCTACATTCCTTCATTCTGTATCTCCTTCCTTCTTTTCCCTCCTTCTGTACTCCTGAAATAACTAGGTTGAGTTTTCTTGCTAGAGTTTGATTTGTGAAATCACACTGCACGTTCAGGGGCAGAAGTGGGTAGAGTACATATTTCAAAGGCAAGGTGTTTTGAGAAAGGTGAAACATTTTAGAAGGTCATTTTAAACATTCAACATGAATGTTGTGTGAGTTATGTCTTGCCAGGGAAAAAGAAAGCAAACTAATAATACAAGTATCTTGAAATAATCCTAGGACTGGTCATATTAAAAGAAATAAACGAGCTGATGGAAAAAAAAAAAAAGCAAAATTCTATGCATGCGTATTTTCTCCCTAGCTGGAAAAAGAAATTTCCCAATTCTGTTTACCAGAGGAGGTGCGGGCCCTCGGCTCACAAGGCTTCGTTGGGGCTGCTGCTCCGACCTTCTCGCCCCTGCTTTCCTATCTGCATACGAACCTGTGTTGCTGAAGACACCCAGAAATACGTTCACTTACTTTTTCCTCGGGGACAGATTTCTCAATCAAACTCAGAATTCAAACTTTCATTCGCTAAGACAGTGCTCTGGAAAACCAAGCAAAGCAAAGCAAGGCAGACGATAACAAACCCCTAAGGTTTACTCTCGTACAATCTGAGAGACTTAGCCAGAAAGAAAAACTCTAAAAAAAAAAAAAACAAAAAAAAAGAGAGAGAGAGAGAAGCCTTCCTGCGCACCAGATATATTACTACAGACATCTGAAGAAACTGACAGATATTTTAAGAACATACAAGTTCCTTTTTGCTTGGTTAATTATTTAGTAACTCTTTGCTGTTGTTTAAAAAGTGGAGATCATTCTAGAAGATTGTTTTTCTTCCCTTTATCACCTTCCCAGTCTTCCCAGCTGCTTCCACCAGGGAACTTAAGTACCCAAAAGGCAACATGACAGCCCGACTTCTGCAAAGAGGCTTAATTACTCATTACGAGATTCCATCAACACAAGCTCCGGTCTGTGGTTTTGTAATAAAGGCCGTTATCTTTCCTTGGATTTTTCACTCCTTCATAAAGGAGGTTGTGGCAGAGATTTCCACAACCCCACTTTAGATGGGAAGGGAATGAGAGGATTGTAATGCATGAATTTGATGTCATTAACAATGCTGACAGCTGTTTAATCCCAATGGAAACAACAGCTGAGTCCCAACTGCGGGGGGGGGGGGGGGGGGGGGAA
>NW_006799564.1:168875-257799 GCF_000442215.2 Lipotes vexillifer
GGGGGAAATAATTAACTCTTCAGTGCGGTTCGGTGGAAGGGATCATATGAATCAATTACGGGTCTTCAGTGCCTTTACCTGCAGTTTTTGTCAATTACTCAGCCATTTGGTTGGGAGGCTCCGGCTCTAATAAAATGACAGGAGGCCCTTACAAGCTAGGAGACTTGTTAAGTTCAGAGACCAGATTTCTTAAATGGGCCTGTTCTAAGTTTGCCATTAATTAAAATTGAGAACCTTTTTTTTTTTTAATGCTCCCACTGAATCACGGAGCATAATGAACTTAAAGTAAAAGGAAATACTAAAGAAGGAGACCTGGGTGACCCAGTGTCAGGGAGAAGGTGGCTGAGCTGAAAGGGGAAGACAAATAGGCTCTGTAGCCGAAACAGAGACACAGGGTGGGATGTGCAGCACCCATGCTCCTTTACAACATGTGCCATTTAATTTAAACGCAACATTTAGACACCTGCCAGTGACGGTAAATTTGCTACTTTTTCACCCATCCTCCCCCAGAGATGATCAGTCTCTGTCTTCTAGACTTCAGGTTCTCTCTCTTTTTTTTTTTACCCCTGCCTGCTGACTGATATCCTTCCGGTGACTATTTCTACTGCTTTTAATTTGTAAAATATTACAGATATAAATAATGGCTAATTAAGATCCGGCTCTGTAATATGTGGCCCTCACTTCACGGCCCCCATCTAATAAAGCACTCCTGGATCCTTTCCATTCATTTATAATGCGAGGCTCCGAGCAGATGTCTTAAGTATTCAATGTTACAAACAGCAGCAGTACATGAATTTAAATCTGGCTCTTTGTCTGAACGCCCCTCCTAGTGCGGCAGCTGATGTCCGGGGAGCCCTGTTTCATGTCACCTGCCCTAAGCTGCCTCTTTGCTGGTACCTGCTTTCTCCCAAGAGGTCTGAGGGTGGAAGGCGAGACCTTCCATCAGATCAGTTTGCTAAAGCGACAGGTGGAGGGAGACAGTTCTGTGTAAACAGCAGGTGGACACACTCTGACCCTGCCTGGGAAGAACTGTAATGCTCGCTCTCTGAGTGAGTGCTGGATGTTCCCAATGGATCTTAAAGCCGACAATGTCTGTGCTGTTATGACCATTTTATTGATGAGGCAACTGAGACCTGGGGAAGAGAAATGAATTCAACTTCTCTCTTGTTAATATTCTACCTAAATGGAACTAAACAGACGTGTGTGTAAAATCCTCAGGTAAGGTTCGAAATCCAGTATCGTAAGAACAGGATACCAGAGATGCAGCTTAACGCCTGAACTAGAAATAAAAAAATCCTAGGGGATACAGGGGATAAACTAACTATAGGTTTTTGTCCATCCGGCACACTGTCCTTACTTTTTTTTTTTTTTTTTTTTTTTTTTTGGGAAAAACACTAACCAGTTGATCCTGTGGGTCAGTTAGGGTGTTCTATTCCCTTTCCATGATAGGAGACTCATGACCTTGGTTGGCTCATTGAATAGGCTACCTCCTTAAAAAAAAAATTTTTTTTTATACAGCAGGTTCTTATTCGTTCTGGATTTTATACGTATTAGTGTATACTTGTCAATCCCAATCACCGAATTCATCCCACCACCACCACCACCCCTGCCGCTTTCCCCCCTTGGTGTCCATACGTTTGTTCTCTACAACTGTGTCTCTATTTCTGCCTTGCAAACCGGTTCATCGGTACCATTTTTCTAGATTCCACATATATGCGTTAATATACGATATTTGTTTTTCTCTTTCTGACTTACTTCACTCTGGATGACAGTCTCTAGGTTCATCCACATCGCTACAAATGACCCAATTTCGTTCCTTTTTATGGCTGAGTAATATTCCATTGTATATATGTACCACATCTTCTTCATCCATTCGTCTGTCGATGGGCATTTAGGTTGCTTCCATGACCTGGCTACTGTAAACAGTGCTGCAGTGAACACTGGGGTGCATGTGTCTTTTTGAATTACGGTTTTCTCTGGGTAGAACAGCCTATCTCCTGAGCACAGTGACTGACTCATGGATAAAGCATGTGATCTAAACTGGGCTAGAATCTTCCCTGGGATACAGATATTCTGGGAGGAAATGAGGACTGCTTTACTGTTATTAATATCATATGACAATGGGAGACTAGTCCTTCTGGCAGCCATCTCTTCCACCAGCAGACAAAATCTGCTACAGCAGTAAGCCAACAGAGACCACCATAGCCAAAGGATGCAAACAGACAAAGAATCTGACTATACAGTTGAGCTTCTGGATCCAGCTATGCCTGAAGCCATAGCTCCAAGACATTCTAGCACATGAACCAGTCCACTTCCTTTCATCATAAACTATGTTTAATTGCCACCAAGAGTTTGAGTAATATGGGATGAGAGAGGAAAGAACAGTGCTCCATCAAAGTTCTGCATATGGCATATCATATACTATTTTTCTAAGTTGTGGTCTCAAGTTAATTCTCAGCAAATTTCTCAAAACTCTGGCATCAGCCATGTTCTTTCTTAGCTCCATGCCCTTCCCCATGCTGTTCCTTCTACCTCTAAGGGCTTACCATTCTGCTTCCCTACTTGGTGAGTTTCTACCTAGCTCAAACGTAATCTCTTGGTTACAATCTTCCCTGGTTTCACTAGATAGTAAAAGTTTCCCCCCAAAATAAACTATGAGCTGTCTAGAGTAAGACTCACGTCCTACTCATTGTATGTTCTCAACAACAAGTACCACTCCGGGCATGAGGTCACTATAACTGATATTATTCAAAAATAACTCACAGTGAACTGGAAATTCTGCCTTCAAGGAGGCTTACACTGTACTGGAGAGTGGGGGAGGGAGACAGAGAATCAAAATTCTAACAGGGCACGGATAAATCCGATTGTATAACTGAGAGTCAACACAATCATGCTGGTATGAAAAGAGCTAATGGCTTCAAAGGTTGCATTAACAGAAGTAGGATGCTTGGGGTGGAGGTGAAAGGACCATCCCATCGTGTGCCGCTCAGCTCCGCCTGGATCTCGGCCCCAGCCCCCGGACTTAAATGGGGACACTGGAGGGACTTGAGCATCAGACTGGTTGAATGACATCACGGTTTTCGTATTACTGTGAATAGCTTTCTTGAGATAATAGCTCACATACTACACAGTTCACCCACTTAAAATGTACAACTCAATAGTTTTTAATACAGTCACAGAGTTGTGCAACGATCATCCAATTTCGCAACATTTTCATGATCACAAAAGGAATCCTGTTCCCTTAGCTGTTATCCCTCCAACCCCTCCATGCCTTCTCATCTCTAGGCAACCACCCACCTACTTTTTGTCTCTAGTTTTGCCTCTTTTGGACATTTCCTACAAATGGGATCATATGGTCTTTGTGACTGGTGTCTTTCACCCAGTCTAATGTTTTCAACGTACTTTTTTGTTATGGTTAAAGCAGCAGGAACCTCCCTTTTTCATGAACAGTAGTTCAGGTGAAATCCAACAATGTCAGATAAATAAGGGAGAAATGGTACTAGTTGGAAAAGCAGGAGGGGAGTCCTGAGTTTTACTTTTTTGACTTTATCCCTCGACATACGTATCTACGGACAAGGGCCCCTGGGACCAGGGAGCTGGGCCACCTACCAGGTCCCAGGCGGCCCATCTGGACACAGAGAGTTCTATTTTGTTGTACTTTTGAGAGCAGAAAAAAGCAGCGCTGTTTCAAGTCTTTTTTTAATTTTAAGAAACTGCCTTCTCCACGAAGGGGCATGATGTGAAAAACATGCCGAGTCCCTTCTTATGGTAATACTGCACTTTGCAAATGGCTCGGATCCAATCCAATTGAACATAATAAAATGAAACAATCTGTGCTATCTCCAATAGCTTTAATCTTTACCACGCTAACGATTCCTAAAGCCCGTGAGCACAGTTTAAGGAAAAAAAAAGAAGAAAGAAAAGACACGCTCTGCTCTGCTGTTATCCAGCCTTCTTGGCAGCTGGGGCTAGTGCCTATTTCACCATCAACAGGGTCCTTGGGAAAGAAGCCCACCCCACTGCTTCGAGGTCAAAGTTTATATGTGAAGCGAACTGGTCACGGTCACTGTGCTATCCCTGTGCTACCGACGGTTAATAAGGACACTCAATGGCATCCGTAACTAAGACGGCTGCCCCATTTTGCAAGGTTGGCGAGAACTCCCCGGGGACCTGTTTGGTCATCACCAGGACCTGGCCTCTCTGGCAATTAGCAATGACATTGTCTGTCCATCCACGCAGACTGTCCAGGGCTCAGAGCTCACGGTCCCTGCCTTAGAACCTATACGCAACCTAGGGCCTATATGGGTAGGGCTGTGGGGTAGAGTTTCTGGAGAATGCGTGGAAATAACTCATTCGCTCGCTCCCTCATTCACCCACATCTATGGATCATCTCCTACACACCACGCACGATGCTAAGGCCAGAAATGAGAGGATGAGTCAGATCCAGTCCTTGCTCTTAGAGAGCCCAGAGGAAAGGGAAATTAAACAGAGAGACAGACGCATTTTTCACGTATTGCGGTAAGTACTGAATAAGAAGCGAAACACCAGACTGTAAGGGCCGGGTTGGAGGGCAAGCTCCCTGTTCCCTCCCCCGGCTCCTGAGGCAGCTGCTGGGTCCCAGGGTGCTGGAATGGGGCCGAGTGATGTGAAGCCGCTCCCATCCTCTCCCATCTTGCTCCCTCTCCTGGCTTTTATAGATCCTCCACACTCGGAACTCTGTGCCATCGCCTGCAGCAGTCAGCTCCTGACTTCCACCCTGACCCTTCATCCAGTTGGAACTGAACGCCCACTGGAGCTCCTAAGTCAAATCTGTATGCTTTCCGTCTTGGCCGTCTCCTCCGGTCAGTTGCCCTTGAAAGCCTAGGAGGTGGGTGGGACTGGTCACTTCCCGATTGTTCAGGGGTGGATTCATCCACCTGGAACATATTTTGGTCCACGAGCTTGCCTCTTCCCTTCCAGGTACGATTCAGTGATGACGAGCTTCTCAGAGAAGCGGCTGAGCTGGGCAAAATGGGCTGGCGCGCGTACTGGGTATTTCAGGGGCTGGTGAGTGACTCTGGGGAATGTTCTAGAAGGGGAAAAACTGCAATAGCGCATGAAAGGAAGCCTTTGGATGATCTCTGTGTAGTCCATAGACCCTTCCTCCATTAAGGCAATAATAGTCGTTGGTAATAAAAATAATAAATGATTACTAAGCCCTTAACTATGTGCCAGACACACTCTACATGCTTTATATACATTAAGTCCTTCAATCCTCCCAACACCTCTATGAAGTTGCCACTATTATTTTCCCATTTCACAGACTGGAAACTGAGGCACAGAGCCGTGAAGAAATTTCCCCAAAGTAGGGCAGGTAGGACACAGGACTGAACCCAAACCATCATTTTTGAGGATACGGACATGCCATTAAAATAACTGTGTAATATGTTTAAGCCCCTTTAAAAAGATGTAAACTCTTTACTCACTAATTCTCCTTCTGGAAATCTAATCTTAGGAAATATTTGAATATTAGGTATTATATTTATTAGTCTAAACCACAAGTTACTTTTTAGCCTTATTTATGGTAAGTAAAATCTGGAAGCAATGTAAATTTTCAATATTAGGGGACTAGTTAAATAAACTAGAGTATTACCCATAAATGGAATCTATAGCCATGATTACAAATGACATTCATGAATAGTCAATAATATAATGCAATTGTGTTACAACGGCAAGGTAAAATGCAAAACTGAAACTTCTATAGATGGGATGATGAAATGTCTTTGGGTATCAGGGTAGGGGATGCACAGGAAAGGAAATGTTTTCCATGTGGTTCCATCCAAAGCAGCCGTCAGGAAACGATTCCTTTCTGGGGAAATCTGTTATCTACTCTTAACCCACAGTCTCCTAACCCAGTGCCTCAAGAAAAGTCAACCTGGTACTTTTTTCTTTTTCTCAGATATTTCACGTGGAAAAATAAATGATATCAGTGGGTGTAATATCTCAGTTGGACGGGTAAAGCTAGGCTCTTTAGCTCACAGAAAAGAAAAGGAACCAAGCAAAAAAGGTTTGAATTCTCAGTCCTGCTCACGCAGTGTATCCGGAATTGATGAGGCACACAGATAGCATCTGGAGAGAACTTTTTTCTACTTGTTCTCAAGCTCAGAACCAAATCACAGCACCTTCCTCCACCCGCTCTGCTTTAGAGCAAATTGAGACCAAATTAGGTCACCCGTTTCGTCCAATTGTATAAACCACGGCAGTGTCGTTTGGGAAAATGTTAATAGTCTTAATCTAAGAACTGCTCCTATGCCCACAGTAGAATCAAACAAATAATCAATAAGCCTCTACATATTATAGCATCACTGAGGGAAGAGAGAGGGAAGAGCAGAGTCTGTGTTTGCAGAGGGAGCTGCTTAGGTGAAATCAAGTCACAATTCACCAAGGACAAAACAAACAACAGCAACCACAACCAAAGTGGGATGAGTAACATAGTTTGTTCTATAGTCTTTAGCAGTTCCAGAATCTTCTGGTGGGAAGTGTTAGATCATGAATCTGAATGAAGCAGGTATTTTCCTAGGCATTTAAACATCTCATTCAGTTGTCAACAATAACTCTATGGCATTGTTATTATCAACCCCATCTTATTGTTGAACAACTCTGAGGTTCAGAGAGGTTAGTTCGCTTGCCCAAAGTCACACAGCCAGTTAAGTGGCAGAGATAGGCACTGAAATCAAGTTTGTCTGTTTGTGTGTTTTTTAACTCAAATTAAAGTGAATTACAGGCTGGCAAACTGACTTTGGAGTCAGCCACAATCCAAACCCACATTTTCTATAAACTTAGGCAAGTGGATTATATCTTCAACATTCAGTTTCTATATCTAGAAATGGAGGTAACCACACACACACACTCACACACACACACACACACACACACACACACACACACACACACGTCAAGTGCTTATTTAGGGCAATCCATACTCGATAAATGTTGGTTCTTAACAGCTTTATCATTACATTACCGTAATTATTTTTTAATTCATTTTTATTGGAGTATAGTTGCTTTACAATGTTGTGTTAGTTTCTGCTGTGTAGCAAAGTGAATCAGTTATACGTATACATATATCCCCTCTTTTTTAGATTTCCTTCCCGTTTAGGTCACCACAGAGCACTGAGTAGAGTTCCCTGTGCTATACAGTAGGTTCTCATTATCTAATTATTTTCTAAAAAGCACACTCAACAAAATCATATGCAAATGTAATACTCAAGTTCAACAACACAATGATGGTACCCCTGCTTAAGTGTTTAGGCGTGGAGTGACCAATGTCTGCAACTGATCTTGAAACGAATCAAAAAATAAGATAGACTGATGGATGGATAGAGGGGTGGATAAAGGGGTGAAATGTAAGTACAGGGCAACATGAATTGTCAAATCTAGGTAATGCGCAGATGAGCGCTTACTATAGAATTCTTCCAACTGGTACTGACGTTTTTCATAATAATAAAATGTTGGAGGGAATGGCCTACTACACAGAAACAGAGAAGAACAGAAGACTGTGGCTGAATCCCACAACAGAATGATGAGCAAAAGGGGCCAGACAAGAGTCTGCAATGAATGTTTCTATTTTTAGAAAACTCAAGAGCAGAGAGCTACGGTGATAGAAATCAGAACAGTAGCTGGCTCACAATGATGATGGATTTGCTGATTGGAAATGGGTACAGGTGAGCCTTTGGGGGTGTCGGAAACGTTCTCTACGGGTGTGTAAATTCACTGAGCTGTCTGTAATACGTGTGCACTTTACCGTAATGTATGATACACCTCAAGTTGGATTGTGATTCAAGCAGCTCACGTTTTCTGAATGCCTTCCTCTTCCCGTGCCGGGCATTCTTTCTAGGCACTTTTCTGAGGCATTCACTTGGAAAACCATTTCAGAGAATTGTCTGACAGAATACATTATTTAAGCCTTCAAATGTGATGTGAACCCATCCCACTTTCTTAGAAAATGACTGTCGTCCCCGAGAATAAACTTGACCTACGAGGAAACCACGAAGGTGTGAAACCCTTGTCCAGCACCCTTGGGCCTTTCCTTCTCTCTTTCACAATCAGGTGACCTCCAGAAAACAGTGGATACCCCCTTGACCCCAAGTTTCTGCCCTCTGGTGTGACATTCCGCTACCAGGAAGGAGAAAGCAAAGGCCACCTCCCACTCACACCACGTGGAGAGTCACCTACAGGGGGGACGTCCTTGTCAAAGGCTTGGCTCTCCCTCCCTCCCTCCTCTGGGAGATGTTCTAGTTCAGAAGACACACCTTTCCCTCTTGTCCACTCCAAGAACATCCCTTTCCAAAGCTTCTCAACGGCCTGGCTCACCGGCTCACAGACAGAAGGCACGTTCAAGCTTTTTCAGGAGCATCCTGGAAGGAGGTCCTGAGGACAGACTGGAGAGCTGCCTCTGGCAACAGAGACCTGGCTACCAGGTCGACCCCCAGTCCCTTGCAAAGTGCCTTTGATGTGAACTTGAAAGCAGCACCTCCTGAATGGAGGCCACTTGGAACTACACAATGATTTCTGCACGCGCAAAAAAAAAGAAGATGGAGTAGAAATAGTGATGAATTAGGAGCCAGCAGGGCAAGACTACCCAAGACCACGATAACCTGGGGCACTTGTGTTGTTTTTGCGGTACGCGGGCCTCTCACTGTTGTGGCCTCTCCCGCTGCGGAGCACAGGCTCCGGACGCGCAGGCTCAGCGGCCATGGCTCACGGGCCCAGCCGCTCCGCGGCACGTGGGATCTTCCCGGACCGGGGCGCGAACCCGCGTCCCCTGCATCGGCAGGCGGACTCTCAACCACTGCGCCACCAGGGAAGCCCTGGGGCACTTGTTTAAAAAACACAGATCCTCAAGTTTCCCTCCAGATCTACTGAATGAGAATCTCTGGGGTTTGCACCCCAGAATATTCTTATTTTAACAAGCTCACACTGGGGATTCTCTTGCATGTGAAAGTTTGAGGACCAAGGCCTCTTTGTAAAGAGTCCCTTAAGGGGAACAGCCCTTTCGTTCATCCTTATACCCACCCTTCCACACACACACCCATCCATCCATCCACCCGTCCATCCAACCACCCCTTCATCCATCCATCCATCCACCCACCCATCCATCCATCCACCCATCCATGCATCCATCCACCCATCCATCCACCCAGCCATCCATCCATCCACCCAGCCATCCATCCATCCATCCACCCATCCATCCACCCAGCCATCCATCCACCCATCCACCCATCCATCCACCCACCACCACCCACCCGTCCATGCATCCATGCATCCATCCCATAACTCTCTACTGTGTGCCTTCTCTGTGACATGCCAAGGACTGCACCTTCTTTGATGGTCAAAGACAAAGTTTCTTTACACCAGTGAGTTTTACAGAGAACCACACCACCTTAGACATTTTAAAGTATAAAAACATCAGCCCAGTCATATAATAGTGATTTTTTAAAACTGCACTGATCATGGTAATTTCCCTCGTTTTCCTTACTAACTTACAGAAGCCTATTTTCAGATATCACCACCATGTATGGAAGACTGCCTGGATTTTAGGAAGAGTAAGATCTGGAACATGACCACTAAGTGCTTAGCTTGAGTCTCTTTTTCAAGGGAACCTGCACCTTTAGCTGAGAACACCTGAGTCTCATGGATCTGCAGGTCAGGAAGCACAGATCTATGGAGCTGATTACTTTCTGAGACGTCCAATTACAAGCGACTCATTTCTTCCCCCCAAAGGTACTCTGTAGAGAATATAGTATAGATTCTTCTGTTGCCAGGAAACTACGGGTATTTGGGTACCAAAGCAAACCCAGAGGTTCTGAAGTTCCCTACCTTTAACATAAAGTCTTTGAAAAGTCTGTGTATGTGTGTAATAGATGTGACAACTGAGTCAAACGTTCAATAAAAGATGATGCCGATTTAACAAAAAAAATAAAAAATAAAAATAAAGCCACTAGGACTTCCCTGGTGGCGCAGTGGTTAAGAAGCTGCCTGCCAATGCAGGGGACACGGGTTCGAGCCCTGGTCCAGGAAGATCCCACAAGCCGCGGAGCAACTAAGCCCGTGCGCCACAACTACTGGGCCTGCGCTCTAGAGCCCGCAAGCCATGACTACTGAGCCCACACGCCATAACTACTAAGCCCGCGTGCTGCAACTACTGAAGCCTGCGTGCCTAGAGCCCGTGCTCCGCAACAAGAGAAGCCACGGCAATGAGAAGCCGGCGCACCGCAACGAAGAATAGCCCGCTCGCCGCAAGTAGAGAAAGCCCGTGAGCAGCAACGAAGACCCGACGCAGCCAAAATAATAATAATAATAATAAATAAAGCCACTAAATTGAAAAGCTAAATATGTTCCTTTTGGATTAACTGCTGTATACCTCTATCACAGATGCATACAACCCAGTGGCTGATGACACAGGACATTATGATGACTGTTTTGCTGGACTGAGCTTCCTTGTTTAGCTCTCTGTCCCCTCCAGACTGTAAGATGCTAGACTGAAGCAGACACCGTTTTTCTCTTTCTTACCCCTGGATCTGTTCCATGCCTGACAGTGCTCGATTCAATAAATATGTGTGAAATCATGGATGTGTGTCCTTCCCTGGTAAGAATCTGACAAAATGCGACAGTGGTTGCAATCACCGATGGCTTTAACCTACAGCAAGCGGATGACTCCCATCGGGTAGCAGTCTCCTTTCGTTTTAAGTACTGATGCTGTCAGAGAACAAATCCAGAGAGCTGAAGAAGAGCAAAGACAGCGGTCACTCAGGAGCAGACACTGACTGGTTTTAGAACGCATCACACGCTAAGCGCTACGCCAGCAGGTAGGAAGCCCTGGTCCCATCATCTTCTGTTGTTCCAGGGTCAGGTGCGCCTTTGACCTGTGACCCTAATCATGGTCAGTTTGGAAGCCAAACATTACAAGTCAGGTATAAGCAGTTTGAAATACCAAACATGGGTGGCTAGAATTAGTCTTGCCGTCCCACTCCCTGCTGGGAGATCAACAACACAGCCCCTTGCCCCTCACCCCTATGACATGTGCCCTAACCAGTGGTCCGTGACACTAGTCCAGCCCACCCACGTACCAGGTACCCACTAACCAATAAACCTAAGGCACAGACCACTGGTGTTTCCTTTAATCATCCAGAAAGATCGCTCTTCACACATACCCTTTATTCCCAACCTTAGTTGCATATTAGAATCACCCCAGGAGCTTTCAAAACTCCTGACGTCTGGGCTGTACCCTAACCCAATTAAGTCAGACTCCCCAGAGGAGGAGCCCAGGTTTCACGGGGTTTTTGTTGTTGTTGTTGTTTAACATTCCCCAGATGATTCTAGTAGGTTGAGGACCACCGACGGAGCACATCTTTCCCCCACTTTTCTCAGAGCCATCAATCTGTGTACCTGGCTTTGGCAAGGTTTCCAGATCTTCTGATGTTGTATTTGTATGGGGTGTCATCAGCATCTGGACCTCTGTTTTATTCTATAGACTTGGACAAGCTCTTTGATCTTCGACCAAGGCACATGCCTTCATATCACACTGAGATTCAGCACTGATGGTTCTGACATGTTAGAAGTGAGTGGGTGGAGAGATGGATGGATGGATAGATGGAGGGATGGGTGAATGAATGGGAGGATGGATGGATGGATGGATGGACAGACGGTTAACTGTGTGAAGACTATTAAACCTGAACTACTTTACCATTCTCTTCAAACGTTTGTGCCCACTGCTAGACATTAAATTCCATAAGCCAGAGACTGTGAACTTATCTGTCTTTGCTTTCTCAGAGTCTAGCATAGCACTTGGCTGGGGGCAGGTACAGCAGGGGGTGAAAAACATATGCCTTTTGAAAATAAATGACTTTACTTCAATACCCTTATTTCTAAGTCGACCCAATATCCTTCTAAGAAGAGAATTTCTTGGTAAGAAGAATGAAAATCTTGAAAGAGAGACGCTCCACTGATGTTTTAGTTTCATACTAACAGCTAGTGGCACGTTCTGATAACAGAAAATCTCACTGGAAGATGATATTATTGATCTCAAGAGAAGCTGGGTAGACAGGCGTTTTTCAAATCCTGGATTATTTTGAGAGTACGTGTCGAGCTGTCACAGACTTCCCTCTTTTCACTGATGAGAAAACTAAGGCCTAGGAAATAATTTATTCAACATTTTGAACCCAGTCCATATTTCTCTTGGGAATCAAATGAAGGATTTTAAAATTACATAACCCTATTACCCTTTGCCCCTGCCCCAAACATGACCTGTTTTCTGATCAAAGTATCCAAAGTGGCATTGATGAGTTGGTATCTTTCATCAAGCTCTACGGATCCCAGTGATGCCTGCAAATACTGTGCTCTTTGTCTGTGGGTTGTTTTAGGGGTACCAAGGGAAAACTAGCGAGTTCTGGGTCGTACCACCTGTGGTGTGGGGCTTGACTCCCATTTCTAATGGAAGAGGGGTGCGGTGATGTACCTCTCTCTTCCATTAGAAAGTACAAGGCGCCGTAACTTCCCAGACTGGCAGAAACGACCTGCTATGGATTGGAGTAAAGTGTGTTTTTAAATTATTTCAGAACCATGAAACCTCTCCATGGAGAGTGCTTTGAAACTGCAAATTAAATACAGAACATCTATGAACTGTATCCATTTTTACAGTAAGTAGATACTTCCATAGGGGTTTGAACCATCTTTTTTGTCTAGTAACACTAGTTAATAATGCAGTGAATTTGCAGTTATAGAGTAAATGTTATTCTGATGACACCATTTGATTAAATTAAAGATGACATTAAAAGGACCATTTCAATAAAGAACCGAAATCTCCAAAGTAGCGGGGCTGAGTGTTGAAGTCCGCGAGTCTGGCGGTCTAAATGCAATTTCCTTCACCACCTGAAGCTGAGCGAGTTAAGGAACAACAGGACCAAATAATAGATGGGAGAATATGAAGGCTCAGATTCCAAGACCCAGGCAATTTTAGTTATTTGAGGCAGGCGTGCCACTCGCAAGAAAACAGCTCAGGAGGCCTTGGGAAAAGGTAGAAGGTACATTAAGTAAAACGCAAGTGAGAGGGCACTGAGATTTGCAGCAAAATGTGCTGATTAGTCATGGCCACACCCGCACTGCCCTGCTCCCCGCCATCTTCTCTGCAAACTCACAAATGCACATGTGGGCCACCCATACCGGTGCAGGGAAATCTCTGAGATTAAAAAAGGAGACGAGAGTCCTAATTATTCCTTCCGGGCCTCTGTTCAGGTGATGCTTTTCCCATATCAAAGTTCTTTTCCTGAGTGAGAGGTTCACGTACGTAAATCAAGAGACTCTTTGAAGATCCCTTGACTTAAGTTCTTAGAGATAGAATCTATCTGAAGAGACATTCCGCAGCAACGTGACTGAGTTGTGAATCACGGGCATTTCAGCAGAAAGAAATTCCAAGATTAAACGTGTGCAGTGGTGGAGGCCCTTCGTTCCCACAGAAACACCTGCTCTGGTTGTCTCAGCCCCAAAGACAGGTGACATCTCTATTTCCACCGTGGGCCACTGACTGTCGACAAGTTCAAGCCCACAGCACTCACACTGGTGACTGTTTTTACAGCTAAAGAGAAAAACATAAAGAAAAGAAGAGACCCTCGACTCAAGCAAATAGAATTCTTCCTAGTGATCTCAAAAGAACATCACGAGATGCTAAGTTTTTCTCAGGGAATTCATCTGATCGTCATGTGTGTCGGTATCTTGACGTTAATTATTTCCTCACAGAAAGGGACGGGGTGTGGTTTGTTGGAAAAGTCACGTGTCTCATCTCAGTAAATATTGCCTCTTTAAGTGCAAACACCTCAGAATGCAAGGTTCATGGTGTATTTGACTTTCTGAATATAAACCTACAGTGTTTATTATCTTCCCAGCAGTAAATCACTTAGAGACAAAGGATGACAGAAAACGTCACATCGGGTAACTCCATTCAATAAAGCACACAGATAACAAGCACTACAATGCTGACAACTTTAAGGCTGAACAGAACCCTCAAGCTGCCAGCAAATTTGTTCTTATTGAAGATACCCATGAACTTGGAAGGACGGCAGTTATTCAGAAGTGATGGCAAACTTTCTTTAGGAAACATCCTCTTTCTCAGAACTTTGAGGCGGCTCAAATCCCCGTGTTTGACATTTGTCCCTTGACAGTTTCCCAAAGTGGCTTCAGCCCCCCTGCCCATCCCCTGTTGCTCTCTTTCTCTCTAAGGATCTGGGGCAATGTTTAGAAGAACCCGCATGTCTTGTCTGTGGCACACTTTCAAAACTCAAAAGGTCGAAAATAATTTTTAATGCGTGCTAAAAAAAAAAAAAAAAAGGGAAAGCAGATCTTTAGGGTAGTAAAACTACTCTGTATGACACCATAATGATGGATCCGTGTCATGATTCATTTGTCCAAACCCATAACCTGAGCATCACCAGGTGTGAACGTTACTGTAAAGGATGGACTCTGGGTGATCATGATGTGACAGTGTAGTTTCATCCCTCTGGTGGGGGACGGTGACAGCAGGGGAGCTTGTGCACGTGTCAGGGCAGGAGGTAGATGGGACCTTGGCATATTTTCCTCTCAATTTTGCTATAAACCTAAAACTGCTCTAAAAGGCAAAATCTATTTTCAAAAGTGGAAACGGGTCCGATAAAAAGAGTATTTGAGAAACGGGGTGGTAAAAACGTCTAGTTATCATACCTTCAGTCTGGTATCCATACTTAAGGGGAACTTTGTACTGTCCTGACCACAATCCATACTCACGTGTCCCAGTAAAAATAGAATCTCTTTTGGCCCAAGCTCTCTGGGACACCAGAACTCGTACCTCTCACTTGCCTCATGTGTAACCCGAGCGTCACAGCACTCCCCCATCCCCCTCCGAGCTCCTCCTGGCCAATTTCACTGACACACTACAGCTGACCCTTGCACAACACAGGGGTTAGGGGCGCCGACCCTCCGGGCAATGGAAAATCCACATATGACTCATCGCTGGCCCTCCGTATCCGTGGTTCCTCCACATCCAAGGTTCTGCATCTGGCGGATTCAACCAACCTTGGATCGTGTAGTTCAGCAGGGTTTACTACTGAAAAGAGTCCATGTAGAAGCGGACCAGCACGGTTTAAACCCATGTTGTTCAAGGGTCAACTGTTTCCGTGGAAAACATCTCTTCTGGACCGTGAGGAATCTTGGGCAGCCCATTCGTGAAGATACACGCAACATGATTAGACAACCAGCTCTCCAGTTCCAGGAGAAGCAGCCCCTGCCTCTGACACCTACAGCCTCTCCTTCTGACCGTGACTATAAAAATCTCTCTTTTACACGGGGAAAAAAATCCTATACTGCCTTCGACTGTCATCCCTCTGCAGAGTTCCCTGATCAAGAAAGAACACACGGACGAGGGATCTATGCTTCCCGTAGCGCTTTCTGTCATTTTTATTACCGCTCCCATCATCACCTTGGACTCCCGTATTACAGGAATTTGCTCATGTGTCTCTCTGCTCCTATACTGACAGGTCCTTGAGGCCAGGTCTGCCTCTTAATTGTTCCTTCTTACGGGTATTTCCAGTTGCTGGCATGGCCTTGGCATCTCAATGATGTGCCACAAGTATATAAGGGAAATTGGACGTATGGGTGACTACATTATTTCTAACAAGCCACTAGGATTTTCGGTAAAATATAAAAATTTCACCATTCATCTATCTATGCATCATTTATCCATCCATCCAACCACTCATCTGTCCATGGATCCATTCATGCAACCATGCAATCGATCCAGTCATCCATCCATCCATCCATCCATTGAAAAAATGTGCCATAATACCTACTCTGCCATGCCTTTTTATGGGTGATAAAAAAGAAGAAAAAAGATGACTAGAAAATGAATAAGATATGGTGCTTGCCTTGACATATGCTGCCACGGAACAGGAGAAGTAACAATGTGAAAAGCGAGGGCCGTGTCGTGTCCATCTTTTTGTCCCCTGCAGCATCTTCCACAGGGACTTTAATTGGGCAGCGATCAGCAAATGACTGCTGAGTTAACGAATAAAAACAAACACAATATAAGGCAACAAGTGAAAAGTGTCTGATAAATGCCGCAGACAAAATGCCACAGACGAGTGGAGGGGAGGTTGATCACATCCAGCTGGACACCTCACAGAAGGCGGAATTTGAGCTGGGACAGGAGGGCTGGCTGGCTCCAATTCGAAACAGTGACGAGGGCAAGGCATTCCAGAAAAGTCTACCCATTCATGCATCGAGTCTCTACTGCCGTTGCCTATTGCGATGCCTGGCACAGAGGAGGTCCTCCAGAAGTGTTTCTGTTTTGATTTGAGGTACCCGCTAGGCTGAGCTGGGCATTAGGCAAAAGTGATGGGGACAGTTTCTGAGACTCGGGGCAATCATCTCTGGAGAAAGCCAAAGGCAAACTGGGGGTGGGGTCAGAAAGATGGTTGTACGTACCAGAAAACAGCAATTTAAACTGCACAGAGTGGAGCAGAGGTCCTCAAGGGGTTGTTGACGAACAGGTTTCTCTGACTAGGTTGGAGCCTTGTGTTTGCAGTTAGCGGCATCTATTTGTATACAGGTAGCGTGCAAAGCCCTTAAGAAGAATCTGTTCCCTAGAGTGGGTTAAATATGTCCCCCTGACATTGGGTCTGCAGTAGTGATTCATTTCACAAATCCATGATCCTGTAGAGACCAAGGACCAAGGATGGACTTCAGCGCAGTCTAGGTCCAAAGGACAACACTTGGATTGTATCTGTCCTGTCTGATCAGAACAAGGGCTGAATTTCCCAAAGGTTCTACCTTAGGAGATGAGAGTCAAGAGTGGTCATCTGTGGTTGAATTGAACAGTCAGCTCAGTTGGTATATGGTCAGTTTCACGGCTGCCACCATTATCTCCGTCCCTCCCCCACCAACTACTGTGTGGGTGCGGGGATTTTCAAGAAAACAAAATAACATCAGGGAAATGAGCGATGTGTCATGAGAACTGTGGGTCTTTGCTGGCCACGCATCCCAAGATGCAGGTTCAGGCTACCCACTGGTTCCTGCTTCCCTCTGCAATTCCAGAATTATTCTGGAAGCCCAAGCAAGTACCTCTGAAGCACAGCCTTATTCCCTCCCTCCCTCACTTATTCAGTAAATGTTTGTTGGCTGATAAGCCTTCTGTTTGGGCTACAGAAGGGCTACATTGCTGCCCAAACGTTTGTTTGGAACCAAAACAAACACATAGTCTATTGGGCCTTATACTCTGGGTGGGGGGGAAACGGGAACTCCTAAATAAAGACAAAAATAAACGGAAAATCGCAGCTCGGTGCATTGCTATCGAGAGAAAAAGTGTGAAACTCTAAGAACTTACAGGAAGACTGAACACAACCAGGGAAGGCTTCCTGGAGGGAGTGACAATTAGGTTAAAATACAAGGAATGAGTAGAGGCAAAGAAGGGGAGAGACCAGCATGAGTCAAGTCCCTGGGGCAGGGGGAAGCAGGGAAAGTTCTAGAAATTGAGAGAAAGTCAATGCGGTAAGAGCGCAAAGACTTAAGGTGAGAGGAGTGAGAAATGAGACCAGAGGGGTCTCATCTAGGCAGGGGCTAGATCACTGGATGGCGGGCTATAGGGGTTGCTCACGGGTCCACCTTTATTCTAAGAGCAATAGAAAATCACTGGTGTGGTTTTTTTTTTTTTTTTGTTTTTTTTTTTTTTTTGCGGTACGTGGGCCTCTCACCTGCTGTGGCCTCTCCTGTTGCGGAGCACAGGCTCCGGACGCGCAGGCTCAGCGGCGATGGCTCATGGGCCCAGCCGCTCCGCAGCATGTGGGATCCTCCTGGACCGGGGCACAAACCCGTGTCCCTTGCATCGGCAGGCGGACTCTCAACCACTGCGCCAGGAAGCCCAGAGAGTTGGATTTTAACCCAGGTCACCCTGACTCCTGCAGAGCATATTCCTCTGGGAGTGAATGGTGGACCTTGGGGGCCCTGGTTTAAATTCCACCTTTAGAGTGGAGCTTCGTGAAGGCCACGAACCCGCGTCCCCTGCATCGGCAGGCGGACTCCCAACCACTGCGCCACCAGGGAAGCCCCACTGGTGTGGTTTAACTGACGGTGGGAGGCGTGGGAAATGCACACTCGGATTTGCGTTTCAAGAAGATCACTCTGTGTTTGAAAAATAGTTTGCAGAGGGAACCACTCCCTGCCGGCTTCAACTGTCCCCCGCCATACCCTCCCAGGGGAAGGATGCTGCTACCTGCCCTTGGCATGCTGGTGCCAGGAAATGCCCCTTATCCTTCTCTGACCGGTCCTGGCATCTGCACTCCTGGCTGGGCCCCTTCATGAATACGTGACTGTCCCTTTCTCTACTCCCTTCCATGGACCCATGCATGGTGCTCCCATCACCTGGTTCCCAGGTACGAGGGACAACTGTCTCCCAAGTAGAATGATCTCCAGTTCCACTGGGGATGACTCTAGAGCAAGACCAACATAAGTTAAGACTGCCACCGCCTCCTGGGATGGGTATCGCTGTTGCAGTACAGCTGCCGTTAATGGAGATCTGTTGTTTTTATCTTGTTAATATCCATCCTGCTTTTTTCCAGCCTTAACATGCCTTCTTTACTCCATGCCTCTCAAGTCTATATGGCTTGGGTCTAGCTGGTCCCATCCTGCAGTGCCAAAGTGGCATTCGTTCCAGGTCCAGAGAGGTCACAACGATTGGCTCAGAAATTTACGTATGACCCACTAGGGGCCAACGAGGGAGTCAGACGTGGGACTTTCTGGAACTCTTGGGAAGGAGACGCTCTTTCCCCCCAGCTCCTTGAACATGAAGGATGTAGGCTCACGGTGGCCATCTCTGCCTTCCTGGACTGACCCTGTCTGACAGTGAGGATCGCAAGACGAAAGCACAGCTGAAGGATGGAGCGAAATACAATGACGTCAGGGTCCTTTGAGCACCTGGGTCAAACCATGTCAGATCTGCCCCTCAGCTTCCCAGTTCCAGGGATGAACAAATTCCACCCCCCCCCCTTTTTTTTTTTTGGCCTAAGCTGTTTTAGGGTGGGTTTATTGTCACTCACAATTGAAAATAAAACAAACAAAAATTCCGTCTCATCTGGTCTCTTCTCATCATTGCCCTGCTACAACTGCTGCCACTCTAACCACTTCTGGCCTGTGAGGAAGCTAACTGGGGATGAAATCAAGGGAGGTGTTTAAGTAGGGTTGGAAAGAACTCTCCGCAGTGCAGCGTTGGGCCTTCAGCTAACCCCCGGCAAACACCTCACTCGCTCTATAATATGAGGAGATAATCAGAGCCGTAACCGTGAAAGTCTGGTTTTCCCCAAAGGTGTCAAGCTTCTCCAAGTTTGCAAAGTCCTGGGCATGATGCCAGTAGATCATTTTAGATTTCTTTTGAAAACTGCCAAGTTTAGCTTTCCAAGTGTCTAAGAAAAACCATTATTAAAATGCTTGCAGAAAGTAGGACCCAAGGAAGAAGGATCCCAGCTCGAAATTTTTACCTCACATAATGGAAGTCATTTTAAGTCTAATCATTCATGGGTTTAGAAATTCACAGATTTGATTACCAAAAAACCTGGGTCTGTCTACGTGTGTATATGTGTGCGCATGTGTATGTGTGGTGTGTCTGAATGGAAAAAAAATTAGACCTAGAACAGCCAGGGTTCTGCTTTGTCTCTTCGCAAATTCAAGTGTATCCACTGTCACTTTGCTTTCCAATCTAACACCCTATTTCATCAGGAGGGGATGACAAATAAGCCCCTTCCTCTCAGAACAATGGTAGGCCACTGTCCTTTTGCAGTAACAAACATTGAAAAGTGGTCCGCTTTTCTCTTCCTTTCTCCTCAAGGAGATAGCCATTGAGTAACTCCCCTCTGTGGAAGGACAGAGTGGGGTTAGTCAGTCAATGGTGGGGACAGTAGAACTACTCTCTACTGTCCCCACCACACACACACACTGTATCCTGCATTTGGGCTGGAGAAGGAGACTGGGAAGAGACTGGGAAGGAGTATTGGAAAAGGATGGATGAGACAGGTCAGCTATAAGCTATCAGTTATATCTTTTTTTTTAACCCAAACAAAACAAAAACATATGCAGTATTCGTGGTTAAGAACATGCTTTCTAATGTCATTGCCAGTCTACATGCTGGATTATACTTTGAGCTGCTTGGGAAATCTACAAGCCTCAGTGCTCCCACCTGCCAAATGGGAGCATGATAATTAAGTTAAATAATGCATGAAAAGCCCTTCGCAGGTCCCTTGCCTGGCATATGATTAAACAATCAATATTGCTGTGACTATTATGAAAGTCCGACGAGGGCCAAAATGTTACACAGGTGTGGAGTGACACGGGGAAGGTACACCTGAGATTTCTCAGGCCCGCACAATGAACTCAACGCCATAAGGCTGTCATCACTCAAGAGGGAAACTTTCTTCTTGTGTTTGTGTCCCTTGGGGTGAACCTAGGGCAGCTGTGGCATGCGGCTTGGAAGAAGCCATCCCTATACCTCGACGCTTTGTCCAGATGGAGTTAACACGAGACTTAGAGAGGGGGGATTCAAAGAATAGAAATGTGTTCATCTGTGAAATTAAAAGTAGTACAGCATGACATACAACATTATGCGGTGGGGTTCGTCAAAAGCAACAATTAGGCTGAATATGACTCTGAACGTGCTCATAATCAAGTAAAAGCAATTCTACTGAACGAGGAAAGCTGGTTCTCTTGGGAGGGGAAAGAGGCAAGAGGCTGAAAAGTCCGGCGAAGCGAGCTCAACAGACTGACGGCTGAGTCTCCGCCAGCCGCCAGCCGCCAGCCGCCAGCCGCCAGCCGGGGGAAGGCACAGGGGCGAGGTATTCGTTTTGTATCACGGCCATAGAAATTACCATCAACCCAAAACAACTCATCCATTGATTATCTCACAGTGGCCGGTGGGTCCCAAGTCTAACTAAGCACAGTGCGGCTCAGATGGGTTTTCTGCTCAGGGTCTCCTAAGGCCAAAGCATCACCGGGCCAAGGTCAGACCATCTTTTGCGGGGATGGTGACTGGTCTCCTGAACAGCAACCATGAATAAACAAGAGCTACCACTGCCACTGTTTGCAGACAAGCCTCCTACTTGCCACATTTTGGGCACAACGCTGTGCTTCTAAGTTTCCCCACAAACAGTGAGGTAGGCATGACTGTTCCCGTTGGCAGCAAATTACGCTCAGAGAGGTTGAGCAACCTATGCAAGATGACACAGCCACCAGGATGGATCTAAACCCCATTCTATCTCATTGTAAAGTCTGCATGCCTCCCCCGAAACCAGCCTTGCCGGCTACTTAGCCCTCGGTCTTGCATGTCTTAAGTTCCTTCCTCCCTCTGCCTTTGACGTCCTCTAGAATGTCCTTGGACCCAACGCCTAAGACATAGTGATTTAATTGCTGGTATTTTTTCAGTGACATAATTAAATATCCACAGTGAAGTCAATCAACCTGAACCCATTCGGAGAACACTTTGGAGCTGCCCTGGAATATTTTATTTAGGGGCTTCTTAATCACAGAGTTTGGCTTTTATGCGTCTAAAATTGGGTTTCCGACTTCGGCCCTAGAGGCAAGAGGTAAAAATTGTTCTAAATAGCATCTAGGTGTCACATTCTTTCTGGCTCTTTTTCAGGGGCTCAGTGAGGGGATAAAGCAATTGCTTTATGGAAAAATGCAAGGGAGAATCATCTGGTTTATTATGATCCCGGGTCATCTGATCACAGTGTGGAATGCAAAGACACTCCAGCGTTATGGGGAGCCATCCTGAAAAGCCCGAACAGGCAACCCACCAGCGGAAGAGCTTTCCAGCCTGAAGGTTCCCACCCAGGTCTGCATTTGCTCCATCTGACACCACGCTCCTGCAAGCAGACAAAAGAGAGCATTTCCTAGCTGCTTTCAACATTCCAGAGCAAAATGCACCTGTGCTGTAATAAATGCAGGGACACAGCTGAGGGGGGTAAGAGAAAAATAATAAAAAATGCACCTAGGGGCTAAAAAAAGTGGTTTTGAAGCTAATGACAGTGTTTCTGCTTTTATTGCTTTGGGCAGAAACAGGAAGTTAGAAATCTAAGTGGCTTGAGAAGATATAACATTTAACAGACTCATTTGCAGGCCTCCAGTTGTATGATCCTAATTTATTTCATTGTTGTGCAGGTTCCTCTTTTGGGGACTTTTTTGATCTATTTTTAATGGGAAACTCACGTGCCTTCCCTCCCGCCCCGCACCCCCCTTTTTCTTCACAGCGATTTACTGAGCAGTAAGACATTTTAAAAAGAACTTTTTTTTTTAACCTACCCGTTTATGGGGGCAAAGACAGAACTGGGGGCGAGGGAGAAAGCCCCACTTCAGGATCCATATTTAATGTCTGTGTTGGCGATTCCTAAAGCTTTAGTTCACGTGACTCTTCCAGGAAGAAAAACCATCCTACCAACTTGGAGAAGGTCATCGTTAACAACCTCCACCCTTGCCCCCCGCCCCCCCGCCCCTTCCGCACTGTGGTTCTCACACCAGGATCTGGATTCGCGCTAGAGTTCCCCCAAGGCCCACTGCCAAGTTCCGTGGATCACTTCATCCACATGGCCCCGCGACACTCCGATAAACAAAGGCACCACCCAGCTTCCCAGGCCGGTGACACGTCAGCAGGGTAGACACATGGACTCGTTCTATTTCTCCAGTGCCCCGGGATAAAGAGGGAGAGAGGGTACCTCTTCTGGGCTGATCGCTGAAATCTCTTCACCGTGTAAATACGCGCAAAAATGAGTCTGGCCGTCTTCTGTCAATCTGAGAGCTCCCTGACCCTTTCTTCAAATACAGAAAGAGAAAACAGGCTGAACTGTCTTGGCATTCTTGGAGTGGAGGAAGGAAGAAAGTCAACTCAGTAATCTGAAGTATTTCTTGAATAATCACCTCGCTTAGGGGCTCAATTCGAAGGCCTCGTGTTTCCAGAGCACAGCGTAATTGAAAAGGGCTCTACAGTTTAGCTGCTCTTTGAATTGTCCAACAAGCCCGTGAGGAAGGTAGGACAGGTATGAATTAGCCTGAAGGGACAGGTGAGAAAATGGATAGATGGAGAGATGAAATGACAGGTTCAAGGTCACAAGGGAAGTTAAGGTAACAGCTAGGACTGGCCCCCATGTCAAGAGTCTGAGATAACTTCCCCCCCCCCCCCCCCCCCCCCATACGAGGTTCAGGCCCTATTCATTAAAGCCAGCTTCCCTCTACGAAGCACAGAGCACACATATACAATGAGGCCTGAAGGAAAAGAATTTTCAGGGCTTTGGAAAGTAATGAATGAAACAAGTCAAAGGTATGTTAAGACAATGGGGCGGGGAGGGGCACACCAGGAGGGTCAAAAAAAGATGGCAACTTAAAAAAAATTCTTAGAAATAAAACCAGTAGTCCGATCAAACGGGGAACACAACCAAATGAACAAGAAGGGGGAGAAACTATTAAGATGAAAAGGCCACAGGATATTTGGGAAGGATTAGCAGGGTATTTAAGGAGTAACAGTATCACCAAAAAGAGATTTAAAAAAAAAAAAACAGGAGTATCACTGAATCACTTCGCTGAACACTTGAAGCTAACACTACATTGTAATTAACTAGACTTCACTTTAAAAAAGAAGATGAAAAAGGAGCGAAACAAAAACACAAACTTTTGGTCAGGGTATAGACTCTCAAACTTGAGTTTCATCTTTTTGGCATGGAAGCTTCAGATGGATTACAATTAAGCAAAGGGTGAATTTCACAAGCATATGGACAAAGAGTCTTCCTCTGAAGGTTGAGATTATATATTTAAGAAAATCAACCAAACGACGGACTTAAATTCTCAATTCAAACTGCTGCTTTGTTCCAAAAGATGCCCACTTCTTGAGGTCACCCTTTAAAATGAGGACTCACCTGAGGACACCTTGATATTTCACAGAAAAGGAAAGAGGAACTGGTCCCATTATTACCATATTACTGCTTGTTGTATACATGCACGCAAAGGTTTTTCAATTAGACTTTCCCTCCTGTGTTTGAATCAGTTGAATCATCAGGGAAATGGCAATGTGGTCATGTCAGGGTGTCTTTCCACCTTCCCCTACAGGGCCATGATCACTTATTCGCAGGAGTCAAGAGTCACGCTCAGAAGCAGAGTGTAGGGCTTCCCTGCTGGTGCACTGGTTAAGAACCTGCCTGCCCATGCAGGGGACACGGGTTTGAGCCCTGGTCCGGGAAGATGCCACATGCCGCGGAGCAACTAAGCCTGTGTGCCGCAACTACTGAGCCTGCGCTCTAGGGCCTGCGAGCCACAACTACCGAGAACCTCATGCCACACCTGCTGAAGCCCACGCTCCGCAGCAAGAGAAGCCACCGCAGTGAGAAGCCCGCGCACCGCAACGAAGAGCAGCCCCCGCTCGCCGCAACTAGAGAAAGCCTGCACGCAGCAACGAAGACCCAACGCAGCCAAAAATAAATAAATAAATAAGAATAAAAATAAATAGATAAATAAATAAATTTATTTTTTTTAAAAAAGCAGAAGTGTAATCTAAGGATGTCTCAAGGTGGCCTGCCCCAGACACTGTGCCATGCAATGCCCATCTCCTTGAAACTCTCCACAGCAATTAGATTGGTGACTCAACATTAGTTCCAAATTAGGAAAAAAAAAAATCACTGAATTCAGAGCACTTACCAAACTCACTACTACAACTTGATTTGGCTACAGCAAGGACGAATCAAATATGGAAGATAAGGCATCTCAACTGCCGCATTTTGTAGCAGAAGATGCTCTAGGTTTTAATACTATTGTGCTCTTTGCTCTCATCCCCTGTTTAAAAATTGATTCTACTGACTGAGGCAACAAACATTGCTTGAGCAAAGGGAAGGCAGTTCCTGTCTTCAAGGAGTTCACAGTCTAGTAGACGAAACAGACAGGAAACCATTTCAGTTCCATGAGAGAGAGGCTGGAAAGGTAGAAGCTGAAAAAGTACAAGAGAATCTCAATCATGGTGGTCAATTCTATCTGGAAAGGGGGGAGAGAAAAAATTACCCAGAGGAAGGGTTGTTTTGTGCTGAGTCTTGAGACAAAAAAAATCGATCCAAACTCAACAGTAATCTCATCATGGGCTCCCCGTACCACAGCCCAGAGAAACTCGGGGAGAATTCTCAGAAATCAATAGATCCCTGGGTTTTGTTTTTTTCTTCCAACCTCCTTCTCTTGATGGGCTTCTTAAATAATCTGGCCAAGGACCTGGAAACAGACCCTTGAGCAAGAGGAAATCAGGCCTCTGAAATGCCAGTGGACATCAGCGATGCAGGCCTTAGCTGATAAAGACCCTGGGTTCCGCATAGCTGTTGCTTCAACTCAGGGCCCACCTGCCACCCTTTCAGAAGCTACACTAACTCTTTTGGGCCATCACGGGGCTGGTGACCCCACCGAGCAGTGATCTGTGGTGGGAGTTTCCCTTCAAATGGTGGAATCCAGAAAGGGAGCTGTAGGAAGCTTGAGTCTTGGCAGGGCTGCTGCACTTGAAATTCATGTTGCCCAGGTCTTTCTTGTTTCTCCCTCTTGGAGTTCTCCAGGCCGGGACAGGTTATCTGACCTGGGGTAGTGGACTTGCATCCCCAGAGGTAGGGCGATGGGAGAGAAACATGTTGTCAGTAAGAGTACAACCTCTGATGGCAAAGAGATCAGGGTTTGGATCCTGGGCTTGATTTTTATTGGATGAGTGACTTACTGCCTGTACTTAGTCTCCTCATCTAGAAAATGAGCACAATAAAAGCCTATGTCACAGGATCGTTTTGAGGATAAAAGAGAAAAAGGGAGAGGTTGCTTATGAAGGGCAAAACCAAACACGAGTCACATAGAAAGTCCTCAATAGATGGTAGCTATCATCTGTTTTAAGTGCCTACTGTGTGCTGCCATCTTGATTCCTTATCCAGCTAAATCTTTAAAGGAATTCTGAACGGTTGTCATCATTTCACAAAATAGGAAATGTAGGCAAGAGAGGTAAGGAAAAATGAAGGCAGGCTTCAAGCCGAGGTGTGTCCGGTACAAATCCCAGGCTGCTCTATATGATACACGCAGAGAAACATCTGACCTCTTTGGGTGAAAGGAGTGGGGAAGGCAGATAGAACAGGGACAGGCAAAGAACGTCTCGTTCTGAAGAGCTGGTTTTGACCTAAGACCTCAGTTTCTAGCTCAAGTCTGCCTGAACAATGATGTCTCAAAATATCTCAAAAATAAGATGTGTTCCCCCATGTCTTCGGATGACCATTTAGCTCAGTTAGTCAAGTTCGAGGTCCTCTTAAGTGTTGGTTCGATTCAATTTTTGCTTGGCATGTCACATGTGTGAAAAAATGTGGCGCGAACCTTTAAAACGTTAACTTTTCGTCTGAAATAATATATTTTGGCAAATTTTTATTCATTCTCCCCCCGCCCCACCTTCCCAAAGTTAGAGAGGTCAATTTTTTCTGATGTTATATTTTTCGGGGGGCTGGGGGCACCCTGTAGTGGTGGAGGTAGGATTATTCTCAAAACTTTCCAAACTGCCATCATACATTATCAGAACTTGCCCCCAGACTGTCGCCCGGGACGTCAAAGGAACCTTAGAGGCAGGGTACACTGTTCTGGAGACTCTTACTTTCAAGCAGGATGATGACGTTGAACCTCATACCACGGAAGATGCAAGACGGGCTAGCAGTGCAGGAAGCAGCTTGAATTATTTAAGAAACCTAATTTTTTAAGGGGAACGGACTCTTACCAGGTAGCTTATGCCAAGGACACACAAAGAAGCATCCACTTTGCTTTTCCTTGCAAATTACACTGAGGCTACCAGAAAAGAAGGGACTCTCCATGTGAACGACACAATCATACATAATTTGGATTTAGGCATACGAGAGCATAATTACCCACCAGCCTCTACACAGGGAAAGGCAGAGAGAGAGAGAGAGAGAAAAGCTTAGTCAATATTCCCATGTGCTTTCCCAGCTCAGCCACATTCATCTATATTACCCTACAGAATACGGCACAATGTTTTCAGGGAGAAATAAAACCAAAGAACTTAATTAATGTCATAATTAAATTAAGGCCCAAACTAGCAGGCCAAAAAAAAAAAAACAAAAAACAAAATCACCACTATTAAAAAAAAAAAAAAAAAAAACAGTAAAAGCACAATCCTGAACTTACACAAAGTATTCTTTTATTTTATTACATTTCTTCTTCCTCTTTTTATAATTTCACTCTAAGGGGATTAACTGCCTTTTCAAACCCTGGAAAGGAAATCCGAGAATTTCTTCTTTTCCTCTGATGATGGGGGATGCAAACACAGTGCAGCGCAGGAACAACAAATGCTCTGTTTTCTGAGCACTCGCCCATGATTTATGAAAGGTGTACCTCACTGTGGGAAGATAATGCCATTTGAAATGGTCCATTTCATAAAACTATCCCCCTCGTCCCCAGCCACACACAGGACTACTATGAACTCCTGAATCCAGTAATGTTTTCATCCTCTACTGACAAAAAAAAAAGGACTTTGGAGTGAGCGAGGTAATGATGCCTTACAAAGGAGCAGCGGCTAACACGCCATCTCCAGGGCTTTCTTTGGCAATGGCCACAGAACTTCCAAGGCGGGGACACTTGGATAAACAAAATGAAGAAATAATCAACATGCACGACATCCCTAATGTCCTTTTACTGCTAGGGGCGTTAATTATAGCATGGGCCCAATCCTCCAAGCGACTGCAGAACCAAATGTTTTGCCTGAATCCCCTCTCCACCCCATGATGGATTTATCCTTTGGAACTGGGGTATTTCCTACTCATTCACGCACCGGTTCAGTATATCTGCTTGTTTATCTAACGGCAAGAATGCATCCAGAAGAGAATTCTGGGCCAGTCGGGAACCAATCATAAACTTCAGGGAAATTCATGGTTGTGAGTTTCTCTGGCCGTAACTAGGAGGGAAGCGATATATACATGTCAATGCCATGCCGGCTGCAGAAGACCAGTATGAAATATGAGGAGGGGACAGAAAAGACTTCCTTGGGAGCCAATGAAATGCACAGCACAGACACGAGGGGTGACTACAGATACACGATGGATGCATCTTCTCAGACTGAAGTTGTATGTCAGACTGGGATCGACTCATTCTCGTGACAGACTCTGAGAAACAGTCTGAAGGGGACACTAAGGTGACACATAGTGCCCTGGTGTCAGGGAGACTGAAAACAGAAAGAAATTAAACCCACTAGGCATGAAGGGCTTCATGTTCAGTACAAAGGAAATAAAGTCAAATTTAAAAGAAAGAAAGAAAGAAAGAAAGAAAAAGCATGCATGCGTATATTTAGTGGTGTTTTAACTTCAGTGGTGATTACTGCATTTGAGAAAACCCTTATACCCACCACTCAGATACTAATGGATTAAGAGGCAGATAAGGCACAGGATGTAAGATGCAAACGATGTAAAAATGTGATCTTGAAAGAACTCCCAACATAGGATACTGATCCTGATACTCTGGAATTTGCATATTTTGACTTGTATTTAAAAACCAATTTCAAGGTCAGTTTCAGTGGAGAAACACTGAGCTAAGATGGGAAGCAACCCCATTAAAAGTCTACCAGTGTTTTGCATATTTATTTTTCTTCTTCTACAGCGAGCAATGACGACTCATAAATCAAAAAATCAGGGTAAACAAATACCAAAGAGGTTACTTTATACAAAATGTATACTCCTTATTCTATTTATACACACAAACATTTCTATTACTTGAATTTATAAAGTGTGTTATACATGCATGCATGCTTTAAAAATTTGCATACATTTCCATAAGATGGAAAAATATATATTATTGTCCCAAGTCTCAGAAGACCATAGCCTAAATAAAATGACGACCACCTCAAATGCATTTTTGTACAATGGGATGGAAGTAATGTTTATTTTTTAAAAGCTCCAGGCCTAGATTTTTTTTTTTTTTTTTTAGTATAAATAGATTTAAATTTTCCAGTTATGTAGATTCCATGGTCTGACCATGAATATCCTATATGGATATAGGCAGCTGAACAGGATAACCTTGGGTCTTTGCAATAAGATTCAAAGAGCTTCAACAAAAGCATGTACAAATATGAAAATCAACATCCACACCGCTATACTAAAAGGGCATCAGACTCATGTCACCCTGATCAAGGAACAGGAAGCGGGGTGGGCTGAAAGAGGGAATGGAATTTGGAGAATTGAAAGTTGCCACTGAAAGAGGCAAAGTTACCCCCAAATACGGATTTTCCCCAGCTGACACGGATGTTCCAAAAGTCTAAACACTTTTATGTTTTTAGAAAAATTTGATATCTGATAATTTGACAATTTGATACACTGGCATCCTAGGCCATTTCAGAAGCCACCTACAAAAATTAGCCCTGTGTGTTTATTTGCTTGTTTTATAAAACATCGATCCCTTACTTCATTTTTTAAACATTTATTTATTTATTTTTGGCCATGTTGGGTCTTCGTTGCCGCACACAGACTTTCTCTAGTTGTGGCGAGCGGGGGCTGCTCCTAGCTGCCGTGCGAGGGCTTCTCTTTACAGCGGCTTCTCTTGTTGCTGCGCACAGGCTCTAGGCACAACGGCTTCAGTAACTGTGGCATGCCGGCTCAGTAGTTGTGGTGCGCGGGCTCTAGAGTGCAGGCTTAGTAGTTGTGGTGCATGGGCTTAGATGGTCCGCGGCATGTAGGATCTTCCCGGACCAGAGCTTGAACCCTTGTCCCCTGCATTGGCAGGCAGATTCTTAACCACTGCGCCACCAGGGAAGTCCCGATCCCTTACTTTATTCATTAGACTAGACTTGAAACAACTTTCGGCCACTTCCCCCCAAATTAAGTCCATCCTCAAAGGATAAACATTTGCCACCGGTGAGCTGATGCCATAGAAAGAATCAAGAATCAGAAGAATCAACACCCGCAAGTAATTCACAAAAAGGAAATCCTTAAAAATGCTTCCAGCAATTGCAGGATCATGCTTTCCTGCATAAGGGAAACACATGGCAGAGGACGACGCACACACTCTCCAGGCAGGAGTCTTTCGAGGCCAGGTACTGCCTCTTATTCACCTTTTTTTGTTTTTTTTTTAAATTAATTTTTATTGGACTATAGTTGCTTTACAATGTTGTGTTACTTTCTGCTGTTCAGCAAAGTGAATCAGTTATATCTATACGTATATCCCCTCTTTTTTAGATTTCCTTCCCACTTAGGTCACCACAGAGCACTGAGTGGAGTTCCCTGTGCTGTACAGTAGGCTTTCATTAATTATCTATTTTATACATAGTAATGTATATATGTCAATCCCAATCTCCCAATTCATCCCACCCCCCACCTTGCCTCTTATTCACCTTTAAAGTTCAGCACCCAGTTTACATCTGACAGACAAAAGGTGCTCAGTGAATCTATGTTGAATGTAATACACAACTGTCACGGTTCTGAGCGGCATTGGTCCGGAGCAGCAGGGAATGATTAGCGTGCACTCTGAGGGACAGTAGATCTGAAGGGGTCTTTGTCCTGCCTAAAAACCCTTCAGTGGCTGCCCAATACACTCAGAAATTCCAGATTTCTTACTTTGGGCTGTGAGGCCCACCTGTCCAACCTCATCAGGTTTCGCTTTGAACCCATGCCATTCAGTTTCACCTCCTATCTTTCTGTTTTTCAGCTATGTCAAACTGGCACTGGGCACTTGCTGTTCCCCTTGCCTGAACCTCTTGCTTTCCAGCACCCCTTTGGCTGCCTCTGGCAATTCAGGCCTCAGATTTTATTAAGGGCGTTCCGGACCCCCAATCAAATTAGCCTACTCTCATCCCTAGTCCTCCTCTGTGGCTTTACCTAGTTATAACAGGCCAACTACCACTAAATCTCGAACTTGTGTCTTGCTCACTCATCCATTTGTTGAGTCTGTCTGAACAAAGAGCCTTCACCTGCCTTCAGGGCTATATCCCCAAACTAGCACATAGTAGGTGTTCAAAAAACACCTCTGGAGTGAATGAATGTACTAAAATGCCCAGAAAGGACTGATAACATTTGCTGCATTTACGAGAATCCTGCTGATGGCGATCTCAAAGACAGAGGTGACATGGCAGCTCCAACAGCTGAACGACCAGTGGATCAGGCCCACCAAGACAGAAAACTGAATGAAAAAGAGCCCTTGCTTTTCGGGGTCTTGCTGCCCCCCAGAGTGGTGGTCCTCAAGCTCTGTGTGTTCATAGCTTCAGTTGACTTTTTATGTTTGATAAAAATCACCATCCCAGGAAACATCTTGGTGACCTACCCTGACTCTGATCTGGAGAACCAAATCTGAAGGACGGTCCGTATCCGAGTCTGAAGAGGTAGGTTTGGCAAACATTGATCCGTCTCCTGTCTTCCCCACCGTGTGCGTCTTTGGTTCACTTCCAGATGTGTGGAAAGCCACTCTCCTCTCAGAACATCACTCCTCTGTCTTTCCTGTGGTCCAGGAAGGTCCTGACATACGATGTGAGATGATGCTATTCCAGGGACTCCGAATTTGAACTCACAGAGTCTCAGTGGGAATCCTAGCTCTGCTGCTGTCTGCTCCGCCTTAAGAAAGCTACCAGGCTTTCTTAGCTACAATTAAATCGAAGACAACGCTTAGCACAGAACTTGGAGCATCAGAAAACTCAAGAAATGTATTAAGTTTAGCATCTCCATGGAATTTACACGACCACAGAAAACACACACTCAAAAAAAAAAAAAAAAAAGGGGGGGGACCATTCCATTAATATTTAATCCTTATACCTAAGGATTATGTATGTTATGTATCTAATTAGTGTAATTAAAAACACAGGTGTATTTGTGCATCAGCGCAGCTCATACTGTTCTGGTAACTTTTGGCTATATTTGAAATGCTTTTAAAATTAAAAGTCCTCCCCCCACCCCACCCCCCCCGAAAAAAAACCATCCTATAGGTGTGCCCCTCTTCAGGGAAATTTGATATACCGAAATTTTTTAAAATCTAGGAATGAGGATAACTGATGAGAAAAGATTATTCAGAAACCGCCTTAAAGTCCCTGTAGTTTAAAACTGTATTTCCACTTAATTTTCCAGGGCCAGAGGCAGAGTCGAGATGGCGGTGTGGGAAGATGCGGAGCTAGCGTCTCCCCACAACGAGGGCACCTGGCAGCCGCTGGTGGGGACTCTGACGCCCAAGGAGACGGGAGGAACCCCAGAGTGAAGTGGTAGGATGTGGGGGGACCGAAAGGGGAGGAAAAGTGGACGCCAGACAGGATCGGCGCCCCTGAGGCCAGGGAGAGCAGGAGGGGCAGGTGGGAGGGACTCTCTGGGAGGAACGGGAGACAAGCAGAGGGCGACTGCCCGGCTCATTAGGGCCCTGGGAGCCTGCTGAGCTCCTAGGCCGGTCCCCTGCCCTCCAAAGCCCCCTTCAGGCCACACGGGTCCTTGGGGGCATAGGAGGGAGGCCGGGGAGATCAGGAGTAGCTGGCGAGAGGGGCCGTCCAGGAGGAGGGAGAGGAGCAGAGGGCACTTGCGCCAATATTTATAGAACTTTCCACCCAAAACTGGCAGAATACACTTCCTTCTCAAGTACACACAGAACATTCTCCAGGATAGATCACATCTCGGGTCACAAATCAAGCCGCGGGAAATTTAAGAAAATTGAAATTGTATCAAGCATCTTTTCTGACCACAACGCTATGAGACTGGAAATGAATTACAGGAAAAAAACTGTAAAAAACACAAATACACGGAGGCCAAACAGTGCACTACTAAATAACCAAGAGATCACTAAAGAAATCAAAGAAGAAACAAAAAAGTACATAGAAACAAATGACAATGAAAACACAACGACCCAAAACCTATGGGACGCAGCAAAAGCAGTTCTAAGAGGGAAGTTTATAGCAATGCAATCTCACGTCAAGCAACAAGAAAAATCTCAAATAAACAATCTAACGCTGACCTTAAAACAACTAGAGAAAGAAGAACAAAGAAAACCCGAAGTCAGTAGAAGGAAATAAATCATAAAGATCGGAGCAGAATTAAATGAGATAGAAACAAAGAAAACAATAGCAAAGATCAAAAAAACTAAAAGCTGGTTCTTTGAGCAGATAAACAAAATTGATAAACCCTTAGCCAGAGTCATCAAGAAAAAAAGGGAGAGGACGCAAATCAATAAAATTAGAAATGAAAAAGGAGAAATCACAACTGACACTGCAGAAATACAAAGGTTTATAAGAGACGACTACAAACAGCTATATGCCAGTAAAATGGACAACCACAAAGAAATGGACAAATTCTTGGAAAGGTACAATTTTCCAATACTGAACCAGGAAGACTTAGAAAATATAAACAGACCTATCACAGGTAATGAAATTGAAACCGTAACTAAAAATCTTCCAAGAAACAAAAGTCCAGGACCAGACGGCTTCACAGGCGAATTCTATCAAACATTTAGAGAAGAGCTAACACCTCTCCTTCTCAAACTCTTCCAAAAAATGGCACAGGGAGAAACACTCCCAAATTCATTCAACGAAGCCACCATCACCCTGATAGCAAAACCAGAAAAAAGATATCACAAAAAAAGAAAATTATAGACCAATATCACTGATGAACATAGATGCAAAAATCCTGAACAAAATACTAGCAAACAGAATCCAACCACACATTAAAAGGATCATACACCATGATCATGTGGGATTTATCCCAGGGACGCAAGGATTCTTCATTACATGCAAATCAATTAATGTGATACACCACATTAACAAATTAAGGAATAAAAACCATATGATCATCTCAATAGATGCAGAAAAAGCTTCTGACAAAATTCAACACCCATTTATGATAAAACCTCTCCAGAAGATGGGCACAGAGGGAACCTACCTCAACATAATAAAGGCCATATATGACAAGCCCACAGCAAGCATCATACTCAATGGTGAAAAACTGAAAGCATTTCCTCTAAGATCAGGAACAAGACAAGGATGTACACTCTCGCCACTCTTATTCAACATAGTTTTGGAAGCCCTAGCCACGGCAATCAGAGAAGAAATATAAATAAAGGGAATACAAATTGGAAAAGAAGGAGTAAAACTGTCACTGTTTGCTGATGACATGACACTATACATAGAAAATCCTAAAAATGTCACCAGAAAACGATTAAACTAATCAATGAATGTGGTAAACTTGCAGGATACAAAATTAATGCACAGAAATCTCTGGCATTCCTACACACCAGCCACAAAAAATCAGAAAGAGAAATTAAGGAAACACTCCCACTTACCACTGCAACAAAAAGAATAAAATACCTAGGAATAAACCTGCCTAAGGAGACGAAAGACTTGTACTCAGAAAACTATAAAACACTGAGGAAAGAAATCAAAGATGACATAAACAGAGGGAGAGACATACCATGTTCTTGTATTGGAAGAATCAATATTGTGAAAATGACTATACTACCCAAAGCCATCTACAGATTCAGTGCACTCCCTTTCCAACTACCAATGGCATTCTTCACAGAAATAGAACAAAATATTTTACAGTTCGTATGGAAACACAAAACACCCTGAATATCCAAAGCAATCTTGAGAAAGAAAAATGGAGTTGGAGGAATCAGGCTCCCTGACTTCAAACTATACCACAAAGCCTACAGTAATCAAGACAGTATGGTAATGGCACAAAAACAGAAATACAGACCAACTGTACAGGATATAATTCTCAGAGATAAACCCATGCACATATGGGCACCTAATTTACGACAAAGGAGGCAAGAACATACAATGGAGAAAAGACAGCCTCTTCAATAAGTGGTGCTAGGAAAACTGAACAGTTACCTGTAAAAGAATGAAATTAGAACACTACCTAACACCATTCACAAAAATAAACTCCACATCAATTAAAGACTTAAATGTAAGACCAGACAGTATACAACTCTTAGACGAAAACATAGGAAAAACACTCTTTGACGTAAACCACAGCAATATCTTTTTTGACCCACCTCCTAGAGCAACGGAAATAAAGACAAACAAATGGGACTTAATTAAACTTAAAAGCTTTTGCACATTTCAGCAAGGAAGACGTACAGATGGCCAAGAGACACATGAAAAGATGCTCAACATCACTAATTATTAGAGAAATGCAAATCAAAACTACAATGAGGTACCACCTCATGCCAGGCAGAACGGCCATTATCAAAAAATCTAGAAACAGTAAATGCTGGAGAGGGTGTGGTGAAAAGGGAACCCTCCTGCACTGTTGGTGGGAATGCAAATTGATAACAACCACTATGGAAAACACTATGGAGGTTCCTTAAAAAACTGAAAAGAGAACTACCATATGACCCAGCAATCTCACCACTGGGCATACACCCTAAGTAAACCATAATTCAAATAGAGTCATGCACCACAATGTTCATCGCAGCACTATTAACAATAGCCAGGACATGGAACCCACTTAAGTGTCCATCAACAGATGAATGGATAAAGAGGATGTGGCACATATATACAATGGAATATTACTCAGTCATAAGAAAGAAACAAAATTGAGTTATTTGTGAGGTGGATGGACCCAGAGTCTGTCACACGGAGTGAAGTAAGTCAGAAAGAGAAAAACAAATACCATGTGCTAACGCATATGTATGGAAACTAAAAAAAAATGGTACTAACGAACCTAGTTGCAGGGCAGGAATAAAGAGGTAGACATAGAGAATGGACTTGAGGACATGGGGTGGGAGGGGGAAGCTGGGGCGGAGTGAGAGTACCATCGACATACATACACTACCGAATGTAAAATAGATAGCTAGTGGGAAGCAGCAGCATTGCACAGGGAGAACGGCTGGGTGCTTCGCGATGACCTAGAGGGGTGGGATAGGGAGGATGAGAGGGAGGCTCAAGAGGGAGGGGATATGGGGACATGTGTGTGCATATGGCCGATTCGCTTTCCTGTGCAACAGAAACTAACACAGTATTGTGAAGCAATTATACTCCAATAAAGACCTATGAAAAAACCCCCAAATATTAGAAACCATCAAAACTGCTTTATCAAGGGATTTTGCCCTCTCTTTTTAAGAGTCTGTGTCTACAACTACCCTCAGTGGGATAGGGAGGGTAGGCGGGAGGCTCAGAGGGAGGGGATATATGTATACATATAACTGATTCACTTTGTTGTACAGCAGAAACTAACACAACATTGTAAAGCAGTTATACTCCAGTAAAGATGAAAAAAGGAAAAAAAAAATTTTCCAGGACCAGATTTAGCACATACTGTACCCCACAATATATGACCACATTCCAAAATCCAAATGGATTACTAATGGATTAATATGCTTTAAAATGCATCTTCACAAGATTTAACCATGAACAAAACTCCTTGCTTCTCTTGGCTTCCAGTTAACATGTGACACCCTGTAATGCTTCAGGTGGAAGAGTTACAGAGCCTGGAATTTTATTATGAGCCTGACAGTGATGGATTAAAACCGTACTCTAGACAAACCTAAACAGTAGCACTTACTTTTTCTGACTTAAATCATGGTTGATCTACTGGAGCCATTTGCTGGAACCTGTCATTGCTGAGCTGTTGTCAGAAATCTCTCCTTGCCTAGGGTGAGCTGGTTTCCAAACCAAGAGGAAAAAGCACAACCAAGACACGTTCCAAAACTCATGCAGCCTATGGACCTTGCCCAGTAAGGGATTTGAGAAGTTCTGAAGTGGTATGCCTTACTCAGAAAGCAAGTTAAAATTCAACATGGCACACCCATGTTCAGAGTAGCATTATTTATAAGCGCTAAAACATGGAAGCAACCCAAGCGTCCATCGACGAATGAATAAGCAAAATGCGGTACACACAGACAATGGAATATTATTTAGCCTTAAAAAGGAAGGAAATTCCGACACTTGCTACAACATGGATGAACCTTGAAGACATTACTGTCAGTGAAATAAGCCAGTCACAGAAAGCCAAATACTGTATGATTCCACTTAGACGAGGTATTTGGAAGAGTCAAACTCATACAGACAGGAAGTAGGACGGTGGTTGCCCGGGGCTGGAGAGAGGGGAGAACGGAGAGTTATTGCTTTAACAGGTACAGAGTTTCAGTTGCAAGAGATGAAAAGAGTTATGGGGATGAAGGGTAGTGATGGTTGCCCAACAATGTGGATGTATTTAACACCACTGAATTGTATACTTAAAAATGGTCAAGATGATGCATTTTATGGTATGTGTATTTAATCACAATTTAAAAAATAATCCAGTCTGGCATGGTTTTTTTAATTTTATTTTATTTTTATTTATTTATTTTTTGCAATACGTGGGCCTCTCACCGTCGTGGCCTCTCCCCTTGCCGGACGCGCAAGCTCAGCGGCCATGGCTCCGCGGCATGTGGGATCCTCCCGGACCGGGGCACGAACCCGTATCCCCTGCATCGGCAGGCGGACTCTCAACCACTGCGCCACCAGGGAGGCCCTGGCATGGGTTTTAATGGGCTCCTTAATTGCTCTCTAGCATCCACTCACGCATTCATCACTTACTCACTGGGCAGGCCAGCCCCCGCAAGGAATGGGCTCTGGAAAATAAGAGCCTTATCCATCCTGGGGAGATGGGGAGAAACTTCGGTTGGTTTTAGGAACTTCAAAAGGTCCAGAGCCGTCCAGGATAAGACCTGGGAAAACTTGCTTGGAATGGGCTGCTATAGGCTGCCACCTGGAGCACAGTCCAGGGAATTAGGGCTGAGGTCAAAGGTAAGGAGGACACATACTCCAAACATCAGAAGTCAGCCATGAGACTCACCACCTTCCCCTAGTGCAGCTCCTAATCTCGACTTCCCTGAGTCTGTCTATGGACCACCATTCTCGTGGTTCCCAGACCGGAAGTCACCACTGCCTCCTTTCTCTCACCGTCAACATCCAATCAGCCCGTCCTCTCAACCCATCACCACTAACCGTTCCCAACCCATTTCTTCCTCTCGAAAGGCACCTCGTCAACCAAGCTTAGAACCTCATCATCCCTGGACTAAAATACAATCATAAGCCCTTAATTATTTCTCAGCCTCTACCTTCGTCTTCCTTGACATCTGCCATATATACATACTTAAACATATACATTTAAATCTTCCAGCAACACCCTTGTTATCACGTTATCGTCTTATGAAAAAAACCCAAAACCAACACGAAACAAAAACAAAAGAAAACGCTGCTGTGGCCCCCCTGCCAACTAAACAGCGTTTAAACTTTTGGTTCTGGCATCAAAGTCCCTCCACAAATGACCCTGCAGAGCAAGGCCTGCAGAGTGGCTGGCGGGGGGAGGTGGGCACATGAAAACAGATGCCACCCACCCATCTAATCGCTTTCACCTGGGGCCTCAGGGTCTGAGCAGTGAAGCTTCAAGGGAGTGGTTCCCATTGCTTCCTCTAACCTGTCCTAACCTAAGCTCTCTCACCACCTCGGTCTTCATAATCATCATGGCAACGCGTCACCTTTTAAAGAACTGTTGAAAGAGTACCGCATGGGAGAAAGCACTCAGGAGGAGCAACTGATCCCTTTGGCTGCCAAGCCCTGCTTTCCTGACCCAGCTATCCATCTTGCAGAAAGTCTTACCATTGAGGCTCATGCATCTTGGGCCCACGGCCCTTCAGGGTGTGGGTAGGACGTGGTCTGCTGTTTGGACACTGATGGTTCAACCCGAGCGAAGGGGACACAGTTCAACCTTCACCACGTCCTCTGTTGGCCGAGGTTATGGAACTCACGTGTGTCCTCTGGATGCAGGGGCTGGACGAGGTGACCACCAAACGCCTCTTAGCTCCTCACTTTGTCTGCTTGGTCCTCAGGAGGGGCTGGGACCAGCCTGAGTCATCTCCCTTCTGGGAAGGTCCCTCCTAGAAACCACCACTGCCCCAGCCCTGAGTGATGGGCCAGCTCTCTGTGATGTGGATTAAGTCTTTTTTTAATTCCACCGGGTCCTCCCATCAGGGGAATTCACTCCGGGGGCCGCAGCTGCGGGCTTCTCTTTCAGGGAGGTCAGAGATTCCGGCATTTGGTCGGCACCTCTTGAACGTGGTGCCAGGAACATTTCGAGGACAGCATTTTCCTTGGCAGGTGTGCCCGCTTGGCGGTGCCCACTTCAAGGTTTGCGAGAGCAGGAAAACGGCATCTGGGATCTATCTGTGGTGTGGGTTTGCACATTTCGAGGGGCGAAGTGAAAAGGAACTGCCTTACACAGCATGTTCTCATCCAGACGTGGGCTGTGTCCACATGAAGAAAAACGGCCAGGGTGGCAAAACGGTTGAAGGGGCACGCATGGTTGTCCCCAGGGCTACCTTGGGTCACCGACCGGTCAGTATAAGAAAACATCTCTCTCCCTGGGGACCGCACCCAGACATCTTCGTGCCTCAGGAGGAGTTGGACCCAGCACTTCAAGAGCAGCTCAGAACAAAAGGGCTGCCTCTCTACGTCTGAAGGGTTGAGCTCAAGCCCCAGGACATACCAGCAGCTTAGGTCGGTGCTGCCCGTTGGAACTGCCTTCAAACTTCCGCCGAGGTGTCTTCTGCTCTGGGAACCCTTCTCCAAAGTCTTGCCCAGCTGGACAATTAAACAACGTGTCCTTCTGTACTGTAGCCAGGCCAGTAGATGATCCCACGGTTTCACATTCCGTGCTGTATTACACTTTATTACTTTTTATTTTATTTTATTTTTTAAGTACACATTACTATACATAAAGTAGATAATCAACAAGGACCTACTGTATAGCACAGGGAACTCTACTCAAGACTCTGTAATAACCTATATGGGAAAAGAATCTGAAAAAGAATGGATGTACGTATATGTATAGCTGAATCACTAGGTACACCTGAAACTAACACAACGCTGTGAATCAACTGTACTCCAGTATAAAATAAAAATTAAATTGAAAAAAGTACACTTAATTACTTTAATATCTGCCTCCTCTATAAGACTATAGGCTTCTCAACGTCACGGAGCGTATCCTAACTGTCTTCGGATCCTCATTTGTTCTCGAAGCAGATGCCCGGTGACCCTCAGTGTCCTGAACTGGCCCAGGCCAGCCAACTGTTCTGACCATGTGCAGCTGGATATTCCATCTCCGGTTCAACACACATGTGCTGGGTACCATGCATTTGCCCTCCATCCTTCATGCATCCCTTGCATTGCTTCGTCACGGTAGGTACCCGCTCACCCTTCCCGTCTCGGAGTAAAAGGAGAACCTGCCTGACCACCCCTACTCCCTCCGGTCCAGGTTGGGGGTTTCTGTAGCTGTTTGCTGACCTGGAGGCGCAAGTCACTCAGGACTACTCAGCCCCAGCCCCTTGCCAGTTCCCCACTATTCCTGAGTGCGAGGGCTATCTGCTTTTGTTCTCATAACTCTGTCTTCTTTCTGAGGCTGTAAGCTCCTTGACGATAATGATAAAACCTTTTATTACCATTTTTAAACCAAAGTCTTTTAAATTCTTACCTACCATATGCCGTACCACTATACAAAATAGTTCATGTGCATTTTGACCTGTGACGCCCACATCAACCACAGGAGGTAGAGGTGAGCATCCCCATTTTATGGACAGGGAAACCGAGGCTGCTACTGACATGCCTAGGTACATAAGGGTACTAGTTAGTGAAAGAGCCTAGGTGTGAGTCCAGAAATAATTCATAGCGAAGCTGCCACTACAGCTCACTGCCGTTCAGTTCAATTTGTCTCTGTCATCTCAGTGCCTAGAAAGATGACTGAGTCATCACAACAAATACGTGTGGGGTGGATGCCTCCACGGCGCCATGGGTTCTTCCTATAGGGCTTTTCAATTTGTCCTCTTTCACTTAACTCACTCGTTCTTTTCATTCTGCTATTTGTCCCCAATCAATCTACTCGGTACATTTATCTGCAATGAACCAAAACCCAAAATATAATGCCTTCAATTGAGAGAAGTTTGTGTTAAAAAAAGAAAAAAAATCTTGGCATAATCAGCCTTAGGCTACGGTATGATACAATTTTAGGGACCAAGCCTCCTCTCTTCAAGATGCGGTTCCCCTGCCGGCCCTCGCGGCTACATCCCAGACGGCAGGGAAGGAAAGAGGAGCATGAGGAAGGCAAGAGGGTGAGCATCCTTCTCCTAAAGACACGCCCCGGAAGACCACATGGGACTTCCCTGCCATCCCATTGGCTGGAACCTGGTCACATGGTCACGGATTGCTGGAAGGGAAGTTAGGGCATGGAATTCTTGTTCTGAACCGTCATGAACCTCTTGGAAAATTCTGTTACGAAGAAAGAAGGACGGACGTGGCCCTGGGGGACAAGCAACAGCTCCTGCCCAATAGCATTTCCAGAATCCCTGTCCTCCTCACTGCATGGCCTGAGGTCACATTCTGGTGATCTTTGACAGACCCCCACCTCCAAACCCCCCAGGCCTCATTCTTCGATTTTCCATTCGAAGCCATCTTCTAAATGACGGTTCTTCCAAGAGCAAGCAGTCCAGGCTGGACTTTCAGTCTCTCTTTTGACCCTCCTACCCCCAGGAATGGGGATGGAGTCTGGCAATCTTATCCTGCCTTCCTTCCCCACTAAGCTCAATAAACACTTTTGGAAGATAACGACTCAAGGTATGGCCATCTCGCTCAGATCCCAGACCATACTCCTAAAGGATGCCAGGAGGTTTTTGTTTTTTGGTTTTTTTTTCCCCCTCTCCTTAGCACTGGAAATAGATTTTTAAGTAGGTGTTATATAGCAGTTCCTCTTCAAAATCCTTCTTTCCCTTCCTTTGGTAACGTCTTTATAAATCTCTGTTATAAAAATAAGGCAAGCAGAGGGAGAAATATGCAGCGCCTAGAAACTGACAATTCAAGTATTTGCTTTTGATGGGACACTTGAGCCTCTTAAAAAAGAGAACTGCTAGAAAACTTAAAGACAAAACATTTGCTGTATGATAACATAAAAGTCCAACAGAACTGAATAGCTTATGAAGATAATTTGAATATTTACACTTCAATTTATGGTCTGAAAATAACCCCCAAACCACGAACTTATTCTTAAATGGAGTTTTTGAGAGAGCGTTAAATACATTTTGATTATTTTGACACCATGCTGACTCGGATATTCTGTGCATTGATTTGAAGGCAAAAAGGAAATTCCCTAAAAATCTAATGTAAGTATATGCGAACATACATTATATATACAGAGAAATACATTTATATGCATGCATATATGTAAAGTTTAACAAACACTGCAACTCAAAGGCGTATTTTGGTGTTGCTGTTATTGTTAGGGGAAAATATTGTAAATTTAACTTGAATGAAGCCTAGGGCTAAAACACATTGTAATTCTCTCCACAGGGAAGCTCGCGTTCAAGTTCGTATCTTTTCATTTTCTAAGGCTGAGGCTGCATGATCGCTTAAACCGTGTTTTATACACAACATTACAGAAACACAGCAACGCGGGTCCATAAAAGTGTTGATGAAAGAGAACCAAACATTCTCCCATCCTGACCTCCCAATTATTTTTTTTCCCCAGTAAGTCAAAGAGACCCCTTCTCAGATTTTCTTACATTTTGTCTATTTAAGAAAAGTATTTACCATTATTTTAACAGGCCCCCAAAGCATCAAATATCTGTACCAAAAAAAATCAATATTTACTTCCAAAGGGGAAAAATATTCAGTACAAGAAGAGTGGTAAAGAAAGCATATGTCCAAACACTTTACTATTAGATTCATGGGTTTAATGAAACTCAGACATGGGGGTTACATTATGTAAATACACATGGACAAAGGGCTTTTGAAGTCCAGGGGACCACAGCATCCAGAATCTGTGGCTATGATTTTTTTGGTTTGTTTATACATTCCTGCAAGAATTCATAACACACACACACACACACACACACACACACACACACACACACACACACACACACACTGCTGAGACTGTTTATTCAGTTTTAAGCACAAATCCCTGCAAACTTAAGCAAAAGGGAGGGCTCAGAATATGTGTCTGAGCAAAAGAATAATTCACTGAACTTCAGAGTTAAAAACAAAAATAAACATAGTCAGAGAAATCCCTACTTTATCTGTCTTCCAAAGACAGACACTTTATTCAGGTACACAGGCAGATTCGCCCACATGGGGCACTGAAACGAAACTAAAATCAGAGACGAGAGATACAAACCCAGGCACCAAGTCAAAACAAGTGCTTGATTAAGTCTGATAATTACGCCTTAATTACCTTCCTTCTCTCCACTTTGGATTTAAAGGAGAACACATGTCCACAAACAGTACATCAACTCCTGTGGAGTCTCAGTGCTAGTATTTAGGTGATTTCAGAGATCAAATAGCCAACGTCCATTTATCAGATATTGACTGAGTGCCTGCCCTGAGTCAGGCTCCAGGCTGCATGTAAAACTCTGTCTCCAGTGAACTTACAAACGGACAGGTAAACAGACACATACGATCATAACAGAAGTAACAACATTTATTGGTGGTCTACGATGTACCAAACACGTTGTTAAGCCTTGGTAAGTACTAGGCTAGATAGTCCCTGAAACCACCCACTAAGTATGCCTTATTATTATTATTATTCTGTTTTACATATGAAGAAACCAACGTACTCAGGGAAATTAAATGACTTGCCCAAGGTCACCCCGATGAAAAGTGGACTGAAAGCCAGGTCTGCTGGGAGCTGGAAAAGAAGGAAGGACCACGCTCTTTCCACTAACCTCACACTCAAAGGATGTCTATGTGCTAGTAACAACTATCCAGGCGTTGACACTCCAACTCACAGGTAATACATACCTCATTTCCTCCTCAAAACAAGGCTTATTTTCTTTCTTTCTTTTTTTTTTTTTTTTTTCGTGGCCACGGCTCAAGGGCCCAGCCGCTCCGTGGCGTGTGGGATCTTCCCGGACCGGGGCACGAACCCGCGTCCGCTGCATCGGCAGGCGGACTCTCAACCACTGCGCCACCAGGGAAGCCCAAGGCTCATTTTCTATACCGAAGAAAAGTCAGACTCGGGGAAGTGCTGCCATGACTTCCCCAACCCGCCCTCCCAGCTAGTGGAGGGCAAGGTCAAAATCGGCACTTGGCTGGCTCTCTTGCTGTCCAGACCCGGGCTCTCTCCCAGAAACACAGGCTGCTTCCATCAGGACCTTCCAAAACAAAAACCACGTGCCCAGCAGCTTGCTGGAAGGCAGTGGGAGGCAGGGAGGAGGAAGATGACTATCCTGGAGGGTTGCCCAGTCCAGAGTCGAGAGCCAAGGCTGAGCAGGGGCGAGGTCGGCCACTAACACCTGAAGCCCCTCCTCCCGGCCCCCTCTCTATCTCCCTAGGCTTCCAAGGTCAGTGTCTTGGGTGGTGGTTCTGTCCGTGCTGCTCCAACCACTGAACGGCTCTGCCGCACGTCCCCCTGGCACCTTAAACTGCTGTGTTACACGTTCTTGACAGGACACAGCGTGGCCGTCCCCTAGCCATCGCTGATCCGTGTTGAACGGGCCGTCTCTGAAGGTGGGGTCTGCAGGTGTGCTGATCGCGCAACATCCTCCAGCCAGCCTGGCATCCTTGACTCCATAAGCATCTGTGAAGGCAACAGCCAACCTATTCAAAATATCAACCAGCCGGTACGGCCTGAGCCCTGGCCATTCGGAACAGAGGCATGTAAATACCCAAATGGTGGAGCCCAGGCCCCGGCCAGGCTGGCTGTAACCCTTTAGCTGCTGGATCCGGGAAGGCTGGTCGCAGCTCTTATTAACCCGGACTGCAGTGTTTTAACACATGAACCACTAGTAACGGCCATACGGGTGCACACTGCCCAAACACCAGCCTTGCTGATCGAATGAACCAACAACCTACTCCAGCAGCTGCAGAACATCTGCAAAGAAGACTTTGTCTGCTTTCTGTGAAAGGAGGGCCAACAAGTATCTAAATAACCCTAGCTTCACTGTACCATTGTCCCTCCAAGACAAACGGACCCAAAACGATAGACACAAACTTACAAACTAAGTCAGCAAATGAAATTAAGTGTAGCTACATTTCTATTGCATGGGTCGAGCTTTATTTTCTTAGGAGTTTCTAAATGTCTATTAAGAACTGCCCTCTCTCCTTACCTGCACTCTCCCTCCACCTAATCCATCAGGGACTCTGCAATCTACTGTCAGCTCTCCCCTCCCTGGTCCCTTTGCCCTCCCCTCTAGGTTCAGATTCTGTCTGTCCAGCCACATTCACGGTTGGATTGAAACTGTTCCATATCTCAACCCCCTATACTGTTGGTGGGAATGTAAGTTGGTGCAGCTACTGTAGGAAACAGTATGGAGGCTCCTTGGAAAAAACTAAAAATAGAATTACCATATGATCCAGCAATCCCACTCCTGGACATACATCTGGACAAAACTCTAATTCAAAAACATATATGCACCCCTACGTTCACAGCAGCACTACCCACAAGAGCCAAGACACAGAAACAACCTAAAAGTTCATCGGCAGATGAATGGATAAAGAAGATGTGGTACATATATACAATGGAATATTACTCAGCCATAAAAACGAACGAAATAATGCCGTTCACAGCAACATGGATGCAACTAGGGATTATCATACTAAGTGAAGAAAGTAAGAAAGAGAAAGACAAATACCATATGATGTCACTTACACGTGGAATCTAAAATATGCCACAAATGAACCTATCTACGAAACAGAAGCAGACTCATGGACACAGACGACAGACATGTGGTTGCCAAGGGGGAGGGGGTTGGGGGAGGGATGAAGTGGGAGGTTGGCGGGAGCAGGTGTGAGCTTTTATATACAGAATGGATGAACAACAAGGTCCTACTGTACAGCACAGAGAACTATATTCAATATCCTATGATAAACCATAATGGAAAAGAATATTAAAAAAAGAAAAGAATGTATATATGTGTAAAACTGAATCACTCTGCTGTACAGCAGCAATTGAAACAACATTGTAAATCAACGACACTTCAATAACAAAAAAACCCAAAAAACAGTTCCATATCTCACCTTCATTCTCGAGGTAGGCAAGAGAGTGAAAGAATGAAAAGTAAATGGATCAGGAAGTGACCAAACCCTGTTAGGTCCGGGCCAGGGCTTGCGCCAGGCTCTCTTCCTGGAAGCACTGCTTTACTGTGGGCCAAAGGGAAGGTAGAGACTCCCCTTCTAACAACTCTGGCAAAGGACACAGGTGAAAGCCCAGTTCTCACTGAGAAACGGAGATCTTTACAGATAGGTGAAGCATGAATATATTAAAAATGTGCATCTCCTCCCTGTAACATTATCCCTTCTTTTTCATAGTTATGACTTCCCAGTGGAAACAAGCAGAAAACAACATGTACCAGTGAGTTCCCGGTTAAGATGCTGAGAACTTGAAAGAGGACACTTCAGAAGTGTCAGGGCATTTCTACACAGCAAGGAAGGCAGTTATTGCCCCTGACTTCACTGACATATTTTGCCTGAGAGTTCTCCTTTCAAAAAGTAACTCAGAAGCATGGCTCTCACTTTGATGCCACTGCAGAACTTTTGTGTGTATATTCCGAGCAGTGGAGGGGTCGTTTTCTCAATCCTGGTATGCTGCCACCCAGTGGCAGCAACGATCAGCCTGGGTCACATGGCTTACACAAGGCTTAGCCAATTAATCTATTTTTATAAGAGGAACAGTGCATGAACTTTTAAAAATAATAAACATTGAGAGCCCATGGTGTACTAGAGTCTAATGAGAGGGATATGCATATTCAGACACAAATCCACAAAACAATTCAATCACACTGTAACAAAGTGGTCCAAAGAGATGAACACCAAGTGTTAAATACTTAAACAGTTGATATCACGCAGCAAACCTTATAGAATGACCCACTGTAAGCTTATTAAAGGCATAAATGGTTACACATACACAGAGAAGCCAACTAATAAATGTGAGATTAATAAGAGTGGAAGAAATGAACACTTCCTAAACACTCAAAAGGACTGTGACACACATTTTACCGATATCTGCTTTCTCATCCTCCTAACGACCACGGAAGGATTTTACAGGTAAGTAATCTGGGTTGCTGAGAGTTTTAGTAATGTACTCAAAGACAACCAGTTATTATGTGGGAGTTTTAAGTGAGATATTTTGACACCAAAGTTGGATTCTTTCCATTCTGCCATTACCCTGATTTTATCAATAAACAATTCCTGAAAGGAACAGTGACAGCAAGTTCCTTTTTTTTTTTTTTTTTTTGCTGTATGCGGGCCTCTCACCGTTGTGGCCCCTCCCGTTGCGGAGCACAGGCTCCGGACGCGCAGGCTCAGCGGCCATGGCTCACGGGCCTAGCTGCTCCGCGGCATGTGGGATCTTCCCGGACCGGGGCACGAACCCGTGTCCCCTGCATCGGCAAGCAGACTCTCAACCACTGCGCCACCAGGGAAACCCAGCAAGTTCCATTTTTTAAACAAACTTTTAAAAGCACCCCCTGCCCCAAATGCCAACTGAAAAAGAAAGAAGCACTGCAAATCTTAAAAGTGTTATCAAAATTGGTCGAACCACATTAGAAAGATCCTAAGACGCCTTTGAACTCTTAGATTCAAGTCAAAATCCATTGACAAGGCACGGGGTCTTCGAGGTGGCCTCCAAGACCTTGCAGGTATTTTCCTGAGGCTGCCCAACCTGCTCGTCCTCTAACCAGAGTCTTGTCTATGGATTAAAAACTCCTACCAGTGAGTCCAGGCCACCATTTAAGAAACCCCTCAATCTTTCCTCTGAACTTTCTGAACAGAGAAAAACGAATTATTCTGGAAGAATAAAGTTCACATGACTGATTCTGCCCAATAGGAAAAAGCACCACACCACTCAATTCATAGAAGACCGAAACATCACCCGTCTCTCAAGAGACTGCCAGATAAAAGCTGCTAACGCTTGGTGAGTTTAAAGTTTATATTATTATACATATAGGGAGAAGTTTCAAAATTATTTGCTAAAACAGTTAAGGTCCTGCCTCTCACCCACCCCCAAAATATAAGATAAACTTGATATCAGAGAGGTAGGTTCAAAAAACTAGCAGGGCGGATCAAGAACTCAGGCGGAAGAAAGCGACGGCTCTATTTCTGGAATGGTCTCAACTAGAAACGATGATGATGATGCTATTTTGGTGAGGGCTGTGGCCAGAGCGGGCAGGGTAGGAGGACAGGAAGAAACAGGAGGAGAAATTTTGACTCCCGGCTGTGGAATACTTTTTTCCTTACAGATTTTAATATTTCTATCCAAATAAAACCTTAGTTTTAAGTTCTTGTTTTTAGTACGATTAATACACTCCTATTGAAAACAGGCCCTTTGCTTAGCGACGGTGCCCTGCCCTGAGACACCCAAACTCCACGTGCAGCTGCTCTGTATCAGCTTTTTTTTTTTTTTTTTTGCGGTACACGGGCCTCTTACGGTTGTGGCCTCTCCCGTTGCGGAGCACAGGCTCCGGACGCGCAGGCTCAGCGGGCCCAGCCGCTCCCCGGCATGTGGGATCTTCCCGGACCGGGGCACGAACCCGCGTCCACTGCATCGGCAGGCAGACTCTCAACCACTGCGCGTCCCGTATCAGCTTTATGGCTTGCATCCAACCTGTGCGCCTCGGCTTCCTCCTCCGGAAATGGGAAGGTTGGAACCCAATACCAGGAACAGCCTTTCCAAATCAAAAAACGCAGTCAAGGCACACAGAATATCTGCCTGATAGGAGGGTCTTTTCTGATCTGGGGGCCTTGGGTCACACTGGAGAGTCTGAAGAATGGGATTTAGAACAAGGACCGGCCACCCCCTCATAGTCTTAAGGTGGAGGTGGGCCATTCCAGGAAGATCCACCACGTGGCAGGATGGGGACAATGTGCCCCGTGGTATCAGCTGACCTGGAGGCTGAGATCAGCTATGTCCACGATGGATCGATCCTGACTACGGTATGCAGCCCCAGTAAAAGCCCTGAGCACTGAGCCTTGGGCGAGCCTCGCCAGGTGGCAATCTCCGGGCGTGGGTCTCATGTCAGTACTGGGAGACCAGTGTGTCCTGACTCTCATGGAGAAAGGACACTGGAAGTTTCTTCCTGGACTCTGCCTTGTGTGCCTCGTCCTCTGGCTGATTTTAACTTGTGTCCCGTAATGAACCACGACCACAGACGTAACGGCCTTCAGTTCATTCTGTGAGTCCTTCTAGCAGATAGCAAACCTGAGGGTGGTTTGGGAACCAGCCGGCACACCTGCTTGTTGGTGCCAGAAGTGAAGACAACCTTGGGGATTGTGCCTAAATCTCTCCCATATCCCACTGCAGGGCGAGCCAGGCATTCCGCTTACTGGAATCGTCGGCATTTAGAAAGAGGTGCCAGGAAGCCCACGCCTCTCCCGTCCATCTCTAACCTGCAGACGTCCAGAATCCTTATAACCTCTGAGCTTCAGTCTCCTCTTCAGGAAAATGAGGATGCCAGGAAGCAGTCTGATCTAAATGGCAGAGTTCTTACAAGACCAGAGGTGAGGACTGTGAAAGCTCTCTGAAAATGGTAACTTCCTTTTTCAAGGCTAAGATATGAAGAGCTACCGTTCCTGTGATTTTGGGAGTTTACATGCTTCAAAATATTACTCTCCTGAGTTTATTGTGTTTCTCATGGCCAGTGAACTCATCCGGTCTCTATCGTCAGGGGCAGAAATCATGTCAGCTAGAACTCTCCTCAGCAAACGATTTTAGTCAGTGAGGAGTAATGGCAAAACAAATGCGGCATTTTGACGGAGCTGGATCTATTCTGGCACAGTGCGGTTTCGAGGCTAATGTCTTTTCAAACAGCTCTGTTTTGCCTGCAGACTTGAATACCCTCATTATAGTGTTTGAAAAAAAAGTTCCCTTATGTTTTTTTAAAGAGCGCCATTCTTCAAAAAGATGTCAAGAAGCTCTTTTTTTCTTTTTCCCCCCTTGCTACAAGGTGTAATGTAGAGATAAGCATAAAATCTGGTTGGAAGTGTGACCTATATTGGACTGGCAAAGCTTAATATCAAGCAAACAGCCAGGCTGGGAGCTGGTTTTGTCCTATCTTGCTGCTGGTATTTGGAGAAAAGTACCACATATTGTTCATGGACAGGGAGAGCAGTTTGGAAGTCAATTATGGTTTTAAAAAATGGGATCCCTGTGGCTCATGGAGTTCATCAGAGTTTTGAACAAGTCCCTGGCCTGCCTCATGACAGCCAAAGCCAGGTCTTTTGGAAAACATTTTATTTTCATGCTCAGCGCAATAAGAAGAGAAAAGCCATGTTTTTTTTGCAGATGAAATGGTGCTGATAATAAAAAGTAGGTCACACTTTCGCTGTCTCTCTTTACTTTCTCTGAAAGACAAAGGAGGGTTTCAAAGACGTGAATTGAGTCAGGTCAAACCTCTGACCTGAGCATTCTTTGTACTTAAGAGTAAAACTGGGAGCATTTTCAGTCTGACATGACATTTCACGGAGGCAGGGAAGATGGCAATGGGAACTCTGAGGGCTGGGGTGCGGGTGCAGATAGCAGATCACCCAGCCTTTTGAGAAAGGTGAGAACCACGAGTTCAAAGGACTATTGGTGGTTATGACCTTAGGGTTTGGGGCAGCAAGACAGGAAAGTGGCACGAGGGAGAAATGTCACATTGGCACCCGTGAGAGACAGCACTGTTGTGCACGATTATCTACTGTCCACTCCAGCAAGGGACTGTGCAGCCCTTCCTACGAGTGACCAGGTCACCTCCTGTGGCCAATGAAACAGGGCTGAAATGACAGGGGTCACTCCCAGGAAAAAGCTTTAAGAACTCATCTTCTCTCTCTCCCCTGTGCAACGAGTCCTGCAGAGAAGCTGTGGCATCAGAGAAGCTGAGGAGCAGAGCCAGCTCTTGATGGGTCTAGAGCATGTCTAAGAACTCACTTTTTTTTTTTATATATATAAGCCATGGAGATTGGGGGGTTGTTTGTTACTGCAGCTTATGTAATCTATCCTGACTGATACGGTCCCCCCTCAGTCCTCTTTTTCTAAAAGGATAAAAAGCATAAGCCCATGTGTTTGTCAGTCTCTATTTCCAAAGCACTTTCTAGCTCAAGAGAGGGCATTGATGTAGAACTGTACAGACTGGACTGTGAACACACTGGCACGTACTGTATCTCCAGGATCCCCTACATAAGAAAATAAAGCCACTTAAGAGTAATGATGCCTGTTAGAGGATAGTGATGGCTTTTAAAGGGGATATCTGATCTTAGGACGCACAGTGGAACAAAACACATAGAGACAGAGATTCGGGAGTCAACTGCCTGAATGCAAATTCTAGAGTCTACCGCTTGCTCTCTGTTTGATTCTGGGCAAGCTGCTTAACTTCTCTGAGCCTCTGTTTACTTACCTGGTAAGGGTCCTAATAAGGGTGTGAAAGGGTGATAGTAAGGGAGGCTCTGCCATACAGAAGCGTTGGGATGAAATTAAGCAATGCACATAAGTGACTAACACAGAGCCCAGCTGCACAGTAATTACTCAATGTCTGCTGGTTACTGTGGTTCTTGTTCCTGTTATTGTTATCCGCACCACTGTTAATACATCTCTATCACTAAATTCTCTACCACCGAGTTTAATGTAGGACCTCGGGTGGCTTATTAATTTGGGTTGGAAGAGATAAACAGAAACAGCCTCTTGCCTGCTCCTGCTATGACTGAACGTGATAAACTTGCACAGGAGATGTCATCACAACTGTGTTTCCACCTAAAAGACGGAAGATCTTTCTTCGACCTGGGTCTGATCAGAAAGCTACTCTTCTTACCACATGCAACAGAATTAACTACCCCCACTATTCTTGGAGCAGCAGCTCAGGAAAGACGGGAGAAAATGTTCAGACGTGGAAGCAGTGGTTATGTAAGACCAGGCAGACTGAAGAGAGAAGCCCATTTAGGTTCTGGGACACAGAGTTGAGACAAGCAACTTGACTCTTCTGAGCATTTATTTCCTCATCTGTAAAATGGGAATATTGAGAGGAAATTCAGGGCCTGAGGACAGGCTTCGATAACACAAGTAGTGCTTCTCAGCATGGAGCTGATCCCATAAACCTCCATCAACATTGGCTGTTATTACCATCAGTAGGAAAACTAACAATACTAACCCTGCCCGAAAGACACAGAACAGTAGCAAGCATGTTGCTGCCCATCGCAGAAGGAAAGAAGAGGCCTTCAGAAAAGCCAGCCTGTTCTTTCAAAAACCACCGAACACATTCATAGCAGAGACAAAGACAGGGGCCCTGAAACCGAGAATAACCAAGCCTTGTTCCGGGCCCTGCCACAAAAGGATGACTGCAGGAATCTGCATCAGAACAAGCTGACCCAGAAGAGGGAGGGGTTTCATAGACACACATTGAGAATGTGCCCTTTAGAAAAGAAAAATAGAAAATGTGTACAAAACCCCACTTAGGATATCAGTATTTTGTGATCTATATGTGTTCCTTGCTAAATTTTAGTTCTATAATATGGGCTTTTCTCAATTAAAAAAAAAAAAGATTGTAGAAAATAATAAATGCTGAAGAGGGAGTAGAGAAAAGGGAACCCTCCCTACATTGTGAGTGGGAATGTAAATTGGTACAGTCACATGGAGAGCAGTACGGAGGTTCCTTAAAAAACTAAAAATAGAGTTGCCATATGATCCAGCAATCCCACTCCTGCATATATATCCAGAGAAAACTCTAACTCGAAAAGATACATGCACCCCAATGTTCACAGGAGCGCTATTTACAATAGGCAGGACATGGAAGCAACCTAAGTGTCCATCGACAGATGAATGGATAAAGAAGATGTGGCACGTATATACAGTGGAATATTACTCAGTCATAAAAAAGAGTGAAGTCATGCCATTTGCAGCAACAGGGATGGACCTAGAGATCATCATACTAAGTGAAGTAAGTCAGACAGAGAAAGAAAAATACCATGTTATTGCTTATATGTGGAATCTAAAGTATGATACAAATGAACTTATTTATAAAACAGAAACAGACTCACAGACATAGAGAACAAACTTATGGTTACCAAAGGGGAAAGCAGGTCGGAGAGGGATAAATGAGGAGTTTGGGACTAGCAGACACACATCACTCTGCATAAAACAGATGAACAACAAGGACCTACTGCAGAGTACAGGGAACTATATTCAATATCTTGTAATAAACCATGATGGACAAGAACGTGAAATACATACAGACATAAAACTGAATCACTGTGCCGTACACCAGAAACTAATACAACATCGTAAATCAAATATACTTCAATAAAAAAGAATAATAAAGAGGACCTTAATAAAAAAAAAAGAATTGGTCACGGGTGGAATCATGAGATATTAAATGTCCATTAAGTAAACTACAAAAATGGCAAAAACAGTAGATATTAATTAATATTTCTTATATGTGGTATGGTGGTGGTTCTGGGGGCCACGACAATGAACTAAAGATACAGTCCCTGCCCGGTTTGTACCTTGCAGTCACATGGGAAAGAAAGACATTAAATAGCAAGCTGCAAGTGTGATGGGTGGTAAAGGTCAAGGACACGGGCTTCCGTAGCAAGGGAACGGAAATGTGTTTCCAGATTGTGGCAGTGGTGGTTGAGAGGAGGGGGATAATTCCCAACTGATGGCTTTGTTGTCGCCGTAAAGTCCTGAGTTTAAAAAAAGAATCAGCCAGGTGTTGGGCTAGGTTGGTATCAGACCAGATGGACCCTGCCTAATTAATGCACAAGTGCAGGTAACTGGCTACCACTGGTTAACACAGCAACAGGAATTACATAGGTCAGGAGGTACGTAAAGGATATGTGTTGAGTTCAGTCCACCAGGAAACCCTCTCCACTTCTTTTGATAATGGCTCTGTGATTTCATTTCAGGGAACCAGAGTCTCCTAAACTCTTAGTTCATAAGCTCTGGATGGTCTGCGGTATACACACCGGGGTGAATCCTATGACTCAAGCCTTGCCAAACTTCCAAATCTCTCTAGCTACAGAGACTAGTTCAGGATGAGCACGTGATCCAAGCTGGGTCAGACTGAATCCCAGGAAAAGAGACACTGGCCTTTTCCCACTGGGTTGAACCAGGAAAGATATGGCTGAGAGCTGCTGCTACTTGTCATGACATCCAAAGAGTGAGCCTGCCAGAAAATGGAGCCAATGCTGAGGAAATGAAACTAAGGATAAAAAGAGAGATGGAAATCAGGTCCTGATCATTTAGCTCCTGGATCAAGCTTTACCCCACCTCCTTGTCACGCCTTTATTTTCCAGTTAGATAAGTCTGATTGGGTGAAATTCTCTCTCACTTGCAGCAGAAAGCGTCTGTGGTAACTCCATACAGCGAAAAACGGGAAACTACTTTCCTGACTCTGAGTTGTTACAATTGGACAAACTTTCCCAGAATCTATAAAAGATTTAGCTCAGAGTCTATCCCAGATATGACCACTTTGGTTCTTTTCAAATCTGTGAATGTTGCGACTGGGCCTTCTATTAATAGGCAAAGTGATCGTTCATCCCTACTGGTCTAGGACAATCCTAATTTATGCCCGTTTTCCTGGAATAATTCTTATTAGTGTCTCCTTTCACTTTAAAAAATATCCAAGACTGATTAAATAGTAAAGTATAAGGTTACCCTATTCATAATCCTCCTTTACAGAGCTTTTCTCCTTTAAGAGTAGAATCCCACACCCCTTCCCCAAATTCTTTTCAGTGATAATTGTGGCTAATTATACTCAGCAAATAATCTCATCTTGCCAGTCTTCCCATGTTTGACTTTTGGGGGATTAATCACAGCTTTCTGCTGTCGAGCGAGGTTCTTGAGAGCATGGCATTATTGTTTTATCTAAAGGAAACCCCTCTGAAACGGGGCCTCCATCCATCATCCCTCCTGGAGTAGAAAGAACTGATTAAAACTTCCTGGCCTGCAAACTTGTTTGCTAATGTGTGGCTTCCTCCCTGCTGTCAGCATAGGGTCTTCCTCGTGCGTGCGTGCGTGCGTGCGTGCGTGCGGCGTGTTTAGGATTCGGCTGAGGGTATTGTTTTATCAAGATGGGACGGTTATCCCTGCAGGAGGACCCTGGGCTGGGAACCTGACCACCCCTGTAAACACAATGATAACATCGTGTCCGCATGCTGAGAGAAGACAATGCTCCTGAATTCCCTTCTCCTAATTAGAGTTTGAAACAATAGGTGGGAAACCCAAGCTTCCCTCCGCCCCCAATCATTATCTATTGGCCTTCATTTCTGGGCATTGATTGAGCTTAGGGTATTTTGTCTGTGTGAAGAAACAGCAAATTAAAATTCAGAATTCTCCCATTTTTCTTCCCGGACGGTTCATCTTGTTATAAAGCTGGGGTGACAGAGATTAAAAGTTGGAAGTGGAAGATATGGGAGCTACATACACTTGCGTGAACCGTATCAACTTTCCTTTCAAAATTATTCCGGTAAGCAAATGTCTGATCAAGGCGGATGATGGGATGGGGGCTCATGAAGAAATTCCGTAGAGAACTGTTTTGGTCGGGGAAAGACACAGACAACCACCTTCCCCAAATTGTGGGCGAATACTTTGTCTTCCGAGTCAACGATTTTGAGGCATCACCTGTTATTTTGCTAATAGGAAGCAGCTATGTCACAGTGTCATTTTTCATTTTTTAAAATCTGAAATGCCCAGGACCCTGGTGACATTTTGTGCAGGGTAGCGTCTGCCCACATCCTTCTGAGTGGCACTTACTGGCTGGCATCATCAGAGGGAAAAAGTCATCACCAGCAATCAAGTCATATTAAGTTGGTTTACATTTATGATTACCCTGTAGCGTAACAGTTAAGCTATTTAGACGGAAAAATCTCCCAGGATCCTGCAAAAGGGATCTCTAGCATTGCAGACACGCAACATTTAGTTCTTACAGAATTCAACCAGACAAGATAAAGACAAGGTGACCAAATTCTATGCTCAATAACTGGAATGGCCTGTAAAGGGAACCCTCTCTCAACCCGTACAAGCCAAATGAATAACTCCATTTCCCACTGCGGTTGGCGAGCCTCCATCTCTCAAGCTTCTCAGACTGACCAGCAGTATCAGTGAATTTGGAGCCATAATTCCTGGTCAGAAAGTAGCTGTGAACACGTGCACCAGTTAGGGTCACAGTGGCCGCTGTGATGTGATAAAAGGTTTCTCACATAAAATCCAGAAGGAGTATTCTTGATCAGTGGGGTGGCGTGGCTTTGTTCAGTGACTCAGGGACACTGGCTCTTTTCATCTCGCGGCCCTACCATCTTTAAAGTGTGGCTTCCAAACCAGCAGGGGGAGGGGGAAGGAGGGTTGTGCACGGCGGGTTTGAATGGGGCAGACCGAGAAGGGCCAACACCACTTCCACCAATACTCCACGGGCCAGGACGCAGACATGGGGCCACAGCTAACACCAGAGAGGGTGGGAAACCAAGTCTAGCTGTGCACCAGGATGAGGAAATGGCTCGGGGATGCTCAGGACCTCTGCCCGCATGAAGCGATAAGCAGAGACACAAGCAAGCTCTCTCCCTCCAAGTTCAGGGTCTCAGACCCCCTTACGCTGCCTCAGCTAAAGCAATTACATGATCGAAATCAAAATCTATTCTGGCAGGATGTAACGTGGGCTGTTGCATGTGGGAAGCGAACGCTAGGGCTGAAATCCAACGGGTTAATTCACTAAAGCAAAGAAATATACAGACCTGTGGTGCTCTCAGACAGCCCCAGAGCTGGAAGGCTAATCGTCCTTCTGGGATGCTGAGCTCTTTTGCGGAGCCCCGGGAACAGACCCTTCGACCTTCTGAGGTTTCTCATGGCTCTGATCTCTTGCTAATGGATAGTGTTTTCCGAGCTGATGGTGTTTTAAAGATACGGCATCTAACCAATGATAATATGTCTGACCTCTTCAGGGAGAGCCTTGGGCATCTCGCTGTCCCAGCCTCCCTTCCTGGCTAATTACATAACTTGACTAGAAGTTGGTCTTAGGGAATCAATTTTGCCATTGCCTAATCACCAGTAAAACCATAAAGTTTTATGAGAGCTAAAGGGACCGCCTTTTACGGAGGGGAACTGAAAGGAAAATTAAAGGGAGCATAAGATGATAAAGAAAGGAAATTCCACCGAGCGTTTTTCCCCGGACTGACACGCTGAATTACAGTGCCAGGGATGTCATCCTGCTGGTTACGTCTCCAACAAAGCATCGAGGGAGAGGGGAGAAACTGGCATTTTCTGATCACCGGCAACAGGACTGATGGAGTTCTAGCAAGTGGCTTTAGGAGAAGGTACAGAAGAAAACCCATCGAGCTATCACCTCCTAACTGTGTGTCTCTCGGCAAGTTCTCTGAACTTTAGATGCATCACCTACAAATTGCAAATGAGTACAACTCCTAGTAGCATTCTTGCGAGGATTCGATGAAACAATGCATGTAGAATGCAGAGCACAGTGCCTGACCCACAGTGGGTCTTTAGTTAATATCACCATTATCACCATTGTTAACAATAGAAAAAGCTTAAAGACAACTTGGGGCTCTGTTCCGTCTAGATGAATGAGCTAACGTTGATTTCATGCTGACTATATGCCATTATGCAACACATAATGGAACAATACCATCTCCACTTTATAGATTAGGAAACTGAGGCTCAGACACAGTGAAAAACTGGCCCAACGTAACACAGCCAGGAAGGACCGCAATTGGATTCGGTAGCCAGATAGTCTCTAGAAGGAAATACACTTGACTACCACGTCCAGTATTTTTCAGTGTAAGGTCCACAGATGAATCTGGGGTGCCTGGCCATAAGCAGGATTTCCAAACCCCACTTTTGTTTACTGAAGCAGAATCCCTGGCAGCTGGGGGCAATTATCTGCACTTAGAACGAAGCCCCCCATCCAGTTGCTTCTTGTACACTCTGACCTTGAGAACCACTGATGCTGTGCTGCTTCTTGCAACACTGCAGCTGGGGGGAAAAGTTCCTAGGAGCCCCATTTTGTTAAACTGCCAAAAGAGCTGCTTACTTCTTTCTTTGCATCTCCTCCTAACTTCTCTGGCAGTCACTGTCACTTCTGGCACCTCTGTGTGTCCACAAAAGGCAGGGGTAGATGGACTGAGGCCACTGAGAAATCGAAAAGACTACTTTCCCCAGGCCCAATAGGATGGCATGAGGATATATTTTACAAATACATGATTTATTGTAAAGGTCAACCATGCACTGATATGGAAGCATGCACCCATGGGCAATGAAGGTAGTTGTGATGGGTAAAGCACTTCATTTACAAGAAAATCACCCGCGTTGCCCTGAATATGAAAGACCCAAGCACACTGTAATACCATGAGATATCACACTCTGTTCTGGTAAGGACGGAAGAGGTTCTGCTGTAGTAAGGAACAGTCCCCACATCTCAGAGACTCAACACAGCAAAAGCTTAACGCTTGCTCAGACTACAGGCCCAGAACAGGCTGGCAGGGGGCTCTCCTCACTTCAGTCACTCAGGGACCCTGGGTGATGGAGGACCCATCTCACCGTGTGAGTCCACGTTCATACTGTCAAGGAAAAGCAGCGTATCACCGTGCCCTGCCTTTAAATCTCCTGTTGTAGCAACACTTCCGTTCACGTTTCCTTAGCCAAAACAAGTCACCTATTTATGCCCGACTTCAAGGGATGGGAAAATGTGACCCCCAGAAGGAGAGGTGAGGAACATTTGGGACAATACCAAGGACTACCAGACCTACAAACAAACAAAAAAGATAACAAATTCATGATATCTGAGTTTCTCAGGCAATTAAATCAAATATAAGGATACTCCGCAAAACTTGATCCTGATACAAAATACAGGCGGCACTTCATTCTTACAGGTACCTGGGAGGGAAGATAAAACCTCGGAAAGAAGTAACATTAAAATTAGCTTGATATCTTATTGTGCGAAATGAACCTCTTGGAGCAAATGGAGGCGGGGTACCGTTTGCCAAGCACCGTTTTCCATTTCCCAGACAGTCACTGGCCTAAGATGTGCGTGGCATCTTCTCATACCCTCGGTTTGCCTGACTTTTTGCATTTGGACCAAGCTGATGTATGGAAGAACCCACAGGCTTCATTTCAAATAGGGGTCATATGTTTCTGTTTGGAGAGTGACCTGCATGCTCCTCGTAAGAGATATATTGGCGGGATGGGCACAGAGGCTGATGAATGTCAAGATCACAGCCTTTCAGGAAATGGACCTTATGCCTAGATTTCTGAAAGGGAACTGTCACCTAAGAGGAATATCATTTTCAGAAAGCCTCCTGCATCAAATGGTGGGTTTTGCCCAGAGGCAAAAGAGAGGCTGAGGATTAAAACCAGCCAGAAGGCGCTCCCGGACTTGCGGCAGGCAGGCCATGAAATATAGCCCCTGTTTTGACGCTCCTGTAATAGCATGGATGTTCACTCTCCTCGTTTCCGTGGGGTTTATGGTCCATAAAGTTTAATAACGATCTTAACAGCTCTACAGAGAACACCCCAGGCTAGAAGGCCACTCTTACCAAAGGGGATCTGGATTTTTCCATTCCCGCCCCCCCACCAGTTCCACCCTGGGCACCTTGACTTGTACATGTGCCCATCTCTCATTTGGGGCTGTAAAGAATAACCACGTGGTAAAGGGGACACAGAAGGCTGCTGTTGGCTCGGAAATAGCGAGGGTGATGCATACACTTGGCCTTAGTAGCAGCTTGAGGCTTAAGGAGATTACAAAGCCTGCTTGCCCTGCAAATTTGGGACCTACCAATGCCCTAGGGCTAGCATGTCAAGGCTTCATCCGAGAAAAACCGGACACCTGAAATAAACTCCAGATTCCGCCCGAAGGCTGCCAAGCTGTGCCTGAGCTGCTCTCAGCCTCCGCTCCTTTCTCAACTACTCACTGTGGTCCTGATCGAAGCCCCTTGCGGTTGGCAAACCCGCCAACCCCTGACCTACCACAGGGCTTGCACTGGCCGCTGTCTTTCTTTGGGGGCTTGCCTTCTCCTGCCCTCCTGGGACTCGGCACCACTGCATCCTCAGCCCTGGTTAAACGACACCTCCTCAGAGACACCCTGTGGATTCCAGCCAAAGTCACACGCCCTCCTTCTATGAACTTACCCAGTTTTTGTTTCCTACACAGCACCTACCACCACCTGCAACAGGTTACTTATGTACCTGTGAAACCCCTGGATACGGAGGACGACGGTGCTCCCTCATCGTGTCAAAGGGAATTGAGCATCTGCGGAGTTAGGTATTCTCGGGGGCCCTGGAACCGACTGCCCTGTGGATACGGTGGGACCACTGTATATTACAACTGGGGCCAGATTTTGCAGGGGACCACTGAAGGATCCAGGATGGGAGGGGTCAGGACACTCTTCCTGGGGAGAATATTCCAGTTTGGAAAGCAGGGGAATGAGAGGAAATCCTTATCAGGCTACATTTACATATCAAAGAGCCCTTCCTGCTGGGCTTGTTTTGCCCAGTAACAAAGTCCTCTCATTCAAGGCCAAGAGGCTTTCCTGTAATGCTCAATTCTGCAGTTCCTTCTACTCCTCCCTGGTGGAGACAAAACAGCTCTGTTTCCCAAAAGGCACAGGGAGATAATTCACCTCGCCGGTGGTTCGCTTGCTACCCTAGCTGTCTCTAGATGGCTGCGTCTTCACGGAGGAAGCCTGGGTTTATAGGAGTCATGTGCGATTTCCCTCAGACTCCTGAGTTTATCCAAGGCCTGTAACCGAGGAGACAGAAATGCTACGGCCTATGTTATTCATTCATTCATTCATTCATTCACTCATCCATCCAGCCATCCACCCATCTATGCACCCATCCATCCATCCATCCCAGAGCATTTACTGAATCCCTACTAAGTTTCTAGTTCAAAGCTATTTCTCCTTTCTGGACCTTTGATCCTTTAGTGAATTAATAATGAGAGGAGGAATCTGGGATGGCTTGAGGTGAGGGGTGGGATGTTCTAACACAGATAACTGGGCCAAGTTTGGGCAATTTGGGTGAATGTGTTTGATACAACTGATGGGGTTCAGGACACACTACCCCAAAAGAAGGCACCTTGGCATGTTGAATAGTAAGGCTACTCTGACTTTCTCCCCCCTTTTTCCCCTGACACAGGTCATAAATCCCTCCTGTGAGAGGTGGTCTCCCCAGACGCATCCTTATCTCTGAAGGCAAAGGGACTCAGAAAAACAGGCTCTGCTAAGTTTCCCCCAGTTTCCTACACTCACCTCATGCTTTTTACCACATCATATTCTTCCATAACTGACTCTCTACTCTTCATCAAACCCAGCATAAAACCTCATTTCCTCCGGAAGGCTCCTGTGCCTTGTAAAACTTACATTAAATAAATCTTATGCTTTTTTCTTCTTAATCTGTCTTTGTCAGTTTAATTTTCAGACCCAGCCAGGGACCTTAAGAGGGCTAAAAAAACTGTTCCCTCTCCTACCCAGCTAACATTTGAAATTGAGAGTCCCTTGGTCCATCTTCCTAAGAAGTCCTTTTTTAAATGAATTCTATAAATAGGATACTGTTCTTCTTACATGCAGGTGGCTCACTCCTTCAGTTCATGGTCCAGCCCTTTATTAATGGAAGAATTCTTTCAGGGACCATCATTTGATTTACATTTCTTTTTTTAGAGCGGAATTTTCCCATCTCAGATTTTCTTTCAGTTGGAAGCAAGTACGTGTGGACCCAACGTACAACTGAAATTAGCATGCAGCTTGCCCTTCTCTCCTCTCCTGGGGCCTCCCACCACCCGCACGTCCAGGGCAGAGGGTATCGGGTACACCCTCTCATACAGGATCAGTCATAAGCCACTAAAGGCCCCACTGCACAATAATTTTAAATTGACCCCCAAAATACAGAGATTTGCACTTCCGGTTCAAAGCAAAAAAGATTGACGATGGATTTTAAGCAGTTATAAGGACACTCTTAAGATGAAATGCTGTATTGGGAAGTAGGGGGAGAATGGGAAGACACAATGCAGAGAACCAAGAGGTTCACCAAGCAGGGAAGGGACGTGACACCAAAAACGATTAAGTGATTTTTGTTTTTAAGGACAGAAAGATGGTTATTTCCTTCCCCCAACTAAACTGAGAAGGATTCAGTGGCATAACACCAAACTCCGCAAAAAGGCCAGATGCGAACGCCCAACAATTTCAGAAAGTAGTAAGTATGATGGGTTACAGCTAGGTTGACCAGATGTCCTGATTTACACCTGTCATCCCAGTGTAATTACCTGCCTCCTTCCTCTCTCAAAAATGTCTCAGTTAGGATGATCCATTCTACGGTCACTCCAATCGCAAACACCTCAGAGGCAGGCTGAACCTGGCGGGGAAGGGTTTACCTTTTTAGTGACTGTTCCGCCCAAAGAGGACATTGACAAGATCACTTAAGTGATGACATCACAAGCTTCTCTAATTGGCAGCTTCTGCCTTAAGGAAAAGTCATAACAATAGTTTGACTTTGTGTCTGTTGCTAGTTTAATAGCAGTTTTCTACAGAAAGGTTTTCCCTGCTTGCCTTTGTAGGTGACTGTCCCCTACTTTCCGGAAAGAGATCACGTTGATAAAAGGATACAGGTGGTGTGGAGGTAATGTTTCCAGCCTATGGGGCTTTAACCCTTTCCCAGGCCCAGGGAGGCTCCACTCATTAACCATGTCACCTGGAGAAAACGACTCATCTACTCTGAACCTTCAGATCCGCCCATGTAAATTGGGAACAACAACAGTTCCAGAGAGTTCTGAGAAGGAAACGGAACATTCCCCAGTGCCTGGCGTATCACAGAAACCCATGACACCACACGGGAGATGCTATCACAATTACAGGCAGACGGCGTTCAAACGTGCTTTTGCTTTATTGCGCTCTGCAGATACTAAGTTTTTTATAAATTGAAGGTTTGTGGCAACGCTGCATTGAGCAAGTCTATGCCATTTTCCCAACAGCATTATTTTTAAATTAATGCTGTTTTTAATGTTTATTATTATTATTTTTTAGACAAAAAGCTACTATTGCACACTTAATAGACTACAGTAGAGTTAAATGTAACTTTTATAGGCACTGGGAAACCAAAAAAATTCGTGTGACTCACTGAACTGCGACATCCACGTTATTGTGATGGTCTGGAACCAAAGCCACAATATCTCTGAGGTCTGACTGTATAATTTTTATTATTCCCATTATTACGACTGTCCCCAAATCCTCAGCATCCCTGTTACTAGCAAGCTCATTTTGCAGTTAAAGAAAATAAACTCTGAAAAGTGAACACAATAAAGGGTGAGGTGAAGGAATGAGCTAGTTTAAACTCTAGGGGTCTGTTCTCATCACAATGCCTTCCATACCTGGATTAGACTGGAATTCTCGATGCCATAAAATGTGCAGGTGGTATGTTGCCAAAATCAATGCAGCCATCAATAATAACGGTAAAAGACACTTACTGGTTTAGGAATCTTTAAAGTAATTATTGGCTAATAACCACCCGCCAGGTGGTAGGTGAGGCCCCTTCCATGTACTAGTATCTCTGTGACTCCTCAGACTAGCCAGTAATGTTGACACTATCATCCCCCGCCCCGGGCTCGGGGTGAAGCAGAAGCTGAGAGGGAAAAAACATCAAGCCGAGTTTCTTTTCTCAGCGAACTTCGACAGAGTCAGCAAAGCAACTGATCTAAAACGGACAGGCCTTTTCTCGTAGGCCGATATTGTGTAATCTTAATGCTTCTGGAATAAAGTGTCTGCTATAAAAGACAAAATCTTCAATATCTGAAAAAACAATATTAGTGTTGGTCACTATTGATCTTTTTTTCTTCGTTTTCTTGTTCATTCATCACACGCTAACGCCGCAGGTAAGACATCGCACCAAAGCTCGTTTCCCTGTGTACGTCCATGAAGGGCTGAGATCTCAGGAGAGGACGGGTCTCCCTCAGCCCTTCCCTCATACCGTGGTTATTAGCACTGGTGTCTAACTCTGTTTGTATCACACCCGTGGGGCTGAGATATCCCCTCTCCATTTAGCTCCAAGCCTGCTTTTCTCTGCTTTGGCTTCTCACCTTATTCACCTCAGGCTCCCCAGCATCTCTCCCCGGGACACAGTACGTCCTCGATGAATGTTTGTCGAATGAACAATGAACATCCAAGACACGTTATTCCTAATACTCTGGACTGTGAGCCTGGCTGGGCTAGAAAGGAACTCACAGGTGACCTATCCAAGTGCCTTCGTTTAAGGGATGAGGACACACAGCCTGAAGAAACTGAAGAAATCCAGTCTCTGTGGGGGCGGGGGTCCAAAAGAGCAGACCCAGGAATCTTGAGCCCGGACCCAACGGGTACGTCTGCTTTATAAGGTACTGGGAGAAATCATCTAGTCCCTACTCGCTTTTCCCTTATACTTCAGTTGGGAAGCTACAATTAGATGGAGGGGGAAAAAAAAAAACCACGCAAGTCAAGCCTGAGACGAGAAGGAAAAAAAAAAAAAAAAAGACCAACAGATTTGCTTTCATTCTTAGAAGGCAGTGGGTGGCAAAGTGGATTCCCACTAAGACAAGAGCCGGCCTTTCTCATCGAGCAGGAAATGCTGAGCTGCTTTGGTTTTGCAGACCCTGCAGAGTCTGGCCTGATGGTTGAGCCACAGAGTGCAGGTTGCAGGCCGAGAGAACAAGAGAGAAAATGTGGAAGCTGGTGTCAGATTTTCTGCTGGGGTACAGCTTTGGCTGGGGTCCCTGCTGCAAGCCTGCCGGGTGGGACAGCCTGATACGCAGCAGTCTAACCAGCTGCCTGGCATTTTGAAATGCCTTAAACTCAGCTCAGAATCCACCTCGGAGCCCTTGCCTTCCCCCCCTGCCCTGCGTGGAGCTGCAGGACACGAGAGGCTTCCCGTGTGAAGGGAAAAGTCACCATCCCCTTGTCCTTGAGGTAATTAACCAGCGGTGACTCTTTACTGGCTGAATAATATTACTCAGAGCATATTCCCTCCCTGTGATATCAATCATGCAGTGTAGCTGTTGCAAACGGGATGCAAAGGGATTTGCTGGGGTTTCACGGCAAAGTTACGAGGCTAAGCTGTTGATGTGGAAGAATACATACGATTGCTCCCAACTCAACTGGCTCTGCTGCCTGACTGCCTGATTTTCAAGGAGAGAAATCTTTCTGGCATTTCCTGTAGGATGTAGATGTAGGAACGGTCAGCCAGTCCTTAATATGCAGCAAACATTTAGCTGGACACCAAGGGAGTTTCTGCCCTCTCTCTACTCTGCCTTCCCAAAAGCGAGGGGCAGGACACTGCAGGCTTGATGCCTACTCAGATTTCTGGGTGACACTTGTGCGGGTTCCAGCCGGCCCTTCACTGCAGAGGGCAGTGATGGCATTAAATTGTACACTGCTGTTTAGAAGACTGACTACAAGCTAGTTGTGAACGCTGAAGGGTAGGGGGTGGGATGGCAGGGAGAGAAAACGAAAAAAGAAAAAAGGAGAAAGAAAAAGAAAGAAAAAAGAAAAAGAAAAAGGAGAACAGGAGGGGAAGAGGAAAGACGAGGAAAAGACGGAATAATTCTAACAAAAATGCCCCATTTCTATCTGATTAGGGATCTCTAAAGATATTCTATAACATCCTGGACATTCTGAAACTTCCACTGGATAGCCTGTCCTTGCAAATGCAGTTAAGTCCGACAGAGAAAGACATACATAATATCACCTATATGTGGAATCTAAAAAAAAAAAAAAAAAAAAGATACAAATGAACTTATTTACAAAACAGAAATCGAGTCACAGATGTAGAAAACAAACTTATGGTTACCGGGGGGAAAGGGGGGTGAGGGATAAATTGGGAGATTGGGATCGATGTATACACACTACTATATATAAAATAGATAACTAACAAGGACCTACTGTACAGCACAGGGAACTCTACTCAATATTCTGTAATAGCCTATAGGGGAAAAGAATCTGAAAAAGAATGGATATATGTATATGTATAACTGAATCACTTTGCTGTACACCTGAAACTAACACATTATAAACCAACTATACTCCAATACAATTAAAAAAAAAAAAAGGAAAGGAAAAAGAAAACAAAGGCAAGCCTTTGGATTATTGCTAAACCATTTGCTTCAAAGTCCCTCTCTCCATCTCTGTGTCACCTTCCTCCCCTGCTGTCATCAGGGGGAGGGACGTGAGTTTTGCACTTTGGACCTTGAAGATGCACTTTAAATCCCCTGCTTGAAGGAGAAAACGAGCGCTTCTGGATGTGAGGGGACTCTGAACAGAGAGGATGGGTCAAGAAAGAGAGGGGTGGCCCATGCTGTAGATTGAGTTCTTTGAAACTGAAAAATAGGAATGCTCATGTACTCTTTTGCAGGGATTAATCACTGGTCATTTTGGGAAACGAACGCCGAAGAAAACATGAAATGATCTGTATCATGGCAGTCTCCTGCTGTATAAACCTTTCTTGAAAAAAAAAAAAAAAAAAGCTTCTGATTAAAAGTATAATTTTATTTAATATCTCTCAAATAAGTGAGCCCATTAAGTTAGCATGATCGCTATGAATATTATTGAAAGCAGTGTTAATAGAGTTGTTTTTATGATTCCATTTATTCAAAATGAAAAATGGCATTCACCAAATATCGGATCTGATGAGTAATAGATTTATAAAGCAACCAAAGAGGAAAGATGAACTGGAAAGAAAATTTATTCTGATTAGAAGATTTTGTGGTTTTCGTATTGGTTACAAATAATCTGGCAGCCACAAAATACCCTCCTTGTCCTCCAAATAAGGATCTCTGTTGGGAAAACCAGTGGGAATAGGGACTACGGGGATTTTTTTTTTGAGAGCTAGAGGCTCTCTTCATTTTCAAATGTTACTTCTCTATTAACAAAAGGTCTCCTCTTTTAAGGAAAATATTACAAATACAGATTACTTGGGCTCTGAGCAGATTTCATGCATAGTTTTTAATGATAACAAAAGGCATTCTTGAGTGACAGTTCACTCGGGTTGAAGGCAGCGATCTGGACATGTTCAGTGTATGGAGAAGCCAGGCTGGAAAACTGTCCACTACAGTGTCTGTGCTGACACAAAACAGCAGAAGGAAAGGCTTTAATCCCACCATAAACAAGTGTATACAGATCTCCTTCAAGGTTTACACCCAACACCGGCAAAAGGGTGAAGGGTTTGTTAGTGACTTGCCCTTCATTAAAAAAATTAAAATAATAATAATAATAAAGGAATAAAATGGAAAAAGAACAACAAAGCTCTCTGCAAGAAAAAAAAAAAAAAAGCTGGGGGCTGGGGAGAAGGTTTGTATGTTGCACACCTCCCGTTTTGGTAACCCAAAGAGGGTATATAAGCTTAAAGTCCTGAATTTAACAAACCTAATTATCAAGGCTTAATTAGTACCAAGGGTACAGCTTCATGGAACACCTGCAGACTTAATTTATGTCCTGACAGAGAGGAACAAGTGTTAATGGGCTCTATTTATGTTAATACCTGAACCTTAGGAGCCAGTGGAATAAAACACACCATGCACTAGTTTTCCAAGCTACAGAACAAATATAAAAGATTTTCATCTTAATGCTAGTTTGCAGATAATTCTTCAGGGATCACAGACATCTACTTTTAAAACTGCAGAAGTGGAATGGGAAAAGGTACAGCCATTCTGGTTATCTGTAAAAGTCTACCAAGATCAGCCCAGAAACTGGTGGTTATATCTTTAAAATCGACCGAGGCTGATAGGGCTGATGTTCTCAGTGTTCGAGATGAACGTTTTTCAAGATGCTGGAATATAAACCCCATTTTCCCCCATAAATGCCATACTATTAAAAAAATACTAACATTTATGTGGTGCTCACTACGCGTCAGTCTGTATGTAAGGTCTTTGCATACATATTCCAGTTACAGATGAGGAAACTGACTCAGAGGAAAAAAGCAACTTGCCCCTGGCTATGTTTCTAGGTTAAGATTTTGGAGTCAGATTCCCAGCACCAACCCTTTTTACCAATAAGCTAACCTCGCTTCAATACACAGATAAGAGTAAGAAGAATATCAAGTATATATAAATACATATTTATAACAGAATTCTCAGCAAACAAGAAATAAGTGCGAACTCTTCAATCTGACAAAGACCCTACAATTAGAGTCATCCATAACGGAGAAATACTAAATAAGGCAAGTGTGCCTGCTCTCTGCACTTCAACATTCCTGGAGGCTCTACCAGGGCATTAACACAAGAAAAAGAAACAAATGCAAGAAAAATCAGGGTGGAAGAGGTAAAACATATTCAGAGACACAGAAAATCTTATGAATCAAAAAAAAAAAAAAAAAAAAAAGGAAGAAACTAATAAAAAAATTTTAAGATAACAGGATATAAGATCATTTTGCTAGAATCAATTTTATTTCTACCCAGCGGCAGCAGACAATTAGAAAAAGAAATTTCAAAATGCCATTTACAACAGCATAAAAAGCAAAATGTTCAAGAGTAAGTTTAACAAACAAGTACAAAGACACTGAAAACTATAAACACCACTGAGAAATTAGAAAAGACCAAAATAAACAGAGAGATAACAGGCTCATGGATTATAATACTTAATAATGTTAAGATTTCAATCCTCCCAAAATTGATCAGTAGATTCAGTGAAATAATTACATAAAATCTCAGCAGTCCTTTAAGAAGATATCGAGAAACTGATCCTAAAATTTCAATGGAAAAGCAAAGTAACTGAAATAGCCAAAAACAATCTTGAAATATGGAGCAAAGTTGGAAGCCTGACATGACCTAACTTCAAAATTTACTGTAAAGCAGCAGTAAATCAATACAGTAGGTACAGACATAAGGGAAAAACCCCTCAAACAATTAGACCAATGAAGTGCAATGGAGAGTATAGAAACGGATGCACAAATACATAGTCAATTGATTTTTGACAAAGGAGCCAAGGAAATTCAATAAGGAAAAGAACAGTCTTTCAACAAATGGGGTGGGAACAACTGGAGATTCACATGGGGGGAAAGATAAACCCCTATCCTTACCTCTCTCAGTGAATAAAGAAATTCACTGAGAGAACACAGACCTAAAGGTAAAAACGAAAACTATGGCACTTCTAGAAGAAAACAGAGGAAAATATCTTTTTGACCTTGGGACTGAAAAGATTTGTCACCACACAAAAAAACAATAACCACAGAAGAAAAGACAAAAGTTACAATGAACATTATCAGGATTAAAATATTCTGCTTTTCAAAAGCCTTCATTAAGGAGGGACTAGAGAAGAAAAAGATTAGGAGAAAATTCACAATACATGTGAATAAACACTTGTATCCAAAGTATGTAAGGAACTCCTAGACCCAATAATAAAAAGACAGGAAAAAAACTTGAAAAAATGGCCAAATATGTGAACAAGCACTACACAGAAAGAAAATATATGCATGGCTAATGAGGTCATAAAAAAGATGCACTTGTCATCAGGAAAATGCAAAATCACTAAGAGATACCATTCCACACCCACTAGAAAGGCTATAATTAAAAAGACTGGAAATACCAAGTATTGGCGAGGATGTGGAGCAACACGAACTCTCACAAACTTCTTGTAAGAGTTCAAGACAGACACGCATTTTAGACAACTGTTCGGCAGCATCGCAACAAGTTAAACAGGCATACCTTACGAGCCAGCAATTCTACACCTAGGCGTTCATCAGAAATAAAAATGTAAATGCACAAAAAAGGTTTATACGAGAATATTCATGGCAGCTTTATTCATAATAACCAAAACATGGAAACACCCAATGTTCATCAACAGGTACATGCATAAATGGACTCTGGTGCGTTCCCCCCCCCTCAATGGAACACTACTTAACACCGAAAAAGGAAACTGCTGATGGACACCCAAAGATGACTCTGAGCACAGGAAGCCAGATACACAAGAATAGGTAGGATTTCCGTTAAATAAGGTCATAAAACAAGTTAAACTAAGTTACGGAAACAAGATAGAAATAAGAACATTGTTTGCCTCTGAGAGCGGACGGACTTATTGGAAATGGGAATGATGGAATTTACTGGGATCATGAGAACGTTCCATATCCTAATTGTGGTGGCGATTACAGGGGTGTGTATAAATGTACCTTTGTCAAAAGTCCCGAAAACTATATTTTAAAATATGTTAATTTTATGGTATGAAAATTACAATCCAATAATACAGGTATATGTATAAATATTCTCTCTCTCACACACACACGCACGCACGCACACACAAACATTTGCCAAGAGAGTCAGTTCCCAGGTCAAATTTCGTATTAGTAAAACAGACCTTACTTTTTAGGCTCAAAATCCCACCCACAAAAGTGCTGGGAAGTTTTAAGATGACTTATGAAATTGTTGATTCATTGCTATCTGAACAAATCGTGCTCTGTAGAAAGACAATGGACTTTGGGGTCAGATGTCCCAGGTTATTATCATGGATTTGCTACTCATTAGCAATGTGATCTTGCGCAAGTTAATTATCAGCCTCGGCAATTTCTTCACCTGAGGAAGTCGGGGAAGCAACGTGGGCCTTGCGAGACTGTGGTGTGGCTTCAACGTGCTAACGGGTGTATCGAGCACAATTAAGGGCTCCAGTTCTCATTATGACCAGCAGCAGCCCCGGCACATTTCTGATAACTTTGTGCGCACAAGAGTGGCTTTGGGAAGCCAGTCACTCCATAACCCTTTTACTATGCTCTTACTTCTGAGGATGATTGAATGCATCTCTGAAAACTATTTGGTGACGTGCTTTTTTAATGGATAAGTACATTCCGGAAGTAATTATTTTGAAAACATAATTTAACACACCTTTTTCTTTTCCCTCTACTAGTATTTCTATTTCATTCCCTTATAAAACATGGTTGCTTCTATCTTTTTCTTAAAGAACAGTGGCTTGCATGTTTTTAGTGTGCTTACAGAAATACCTTTGGTAATTACTCGTCTGTGAAAACAGAATTTTTTTTTGGCCACGCCGCATGTCATGGGGGAATCTTAGTTCCCCAAACAGGGATCGAACCCACGCCCCCTGCAGTGGAAGGACGGAGTCTTAACCACTGGACCTCCAGGGAAGTCCCTGGAAATGAATTTTTACACAGACTTTGAGAGCTGTCCTTTTCTTGAAGGAGGCGCCAAATCAAATATCCACGACCTGGGATGTTAAGTGCTTGTCAGGGCCAAATTCATGAGATCACTTTCTTCTTGAAGAGAATGCAGGGGTAACGTGAAAGAAAGGCTGAGCTTTTCTGAAGTGACGGTGTCAGCTTCTTGGCATGAGACCAGGCCACGAGACTCGACACAGCCAGGTTCTATGAATCCATGGACATGGTTCTGAAGAAAACTTATTTTTGTTCGAATCTCTGAATTTACCAGAACCATAGCACGTTCAAGTCTCGTATTCCTCAGTCTATCCCACCGACGCACTTCGTAAAGATCAAGGAAGGGGGCAACCTCATAGTAGCAGAAGTTTAACACAGTAAGAGTCTTTCATATTTGCCTTTGCGTTGTCAGATTGGGCAGGGTATCAGCAGAATCCTTTCCAAATGTCCCCTATTAAACTTTAAAGATGAACAGGCCTTGTCCTGTGTACAGTGCAAATTGGACACCGAATTCGGGGTTGACAGAGTGCTGGATTGAAAGAACACCACAACCACACAGGATGAGAGGCTTGTGGTGAGAGCTAGGCCGCGGTCACCACCACCATGTGACGGAACAGACAATGCCATGAGGCCCTGCCTCAACTTAGAAGACAACACACCAATTCTCTTTGGTGAACCACTGTGTTTCCAGGCTACCAGGAATCAGAAAGGAAGATGTCGCGTGCATCGAAACTTGGGTCCTTTTTCAAATAACACTTCATTGAGAAAAGAAAAGAAACCCACAGAAAAGTAAGGCAAATCCACTGACGAAACAGGCAGATTTTATTTCTCTTAATTGGGTAAGCCCAGCTTTTAAAAAGAGTTCTCAAGCCGTTGATGCTATCACCTTTGACATGTGGTTTCAAAAAGCGGATATTACACTTTAGCACATGTCTAATAACTACCCCCATGATGGAAACATTTAAGGCAAATCACTGAGTTTATTTCCCTCATCACCCGGCCGGCCGAGATAAGGTGTATCTAGAACACCAAGAAGTTCTCGTAAACGGCGCCCGGTGGCGTGATGGGAAGCCCAGGCGGATGCGTAGGACCCTTGCCCTCTGCACACCTGAGCTGCCGGGGTGGATCCTGGTAATCAGAATTGGTCCAGTCATCAGATAATTTCTGATTAAAAATTCTGAGAAGTGAGTTAGGCACAATGCTCGGTTAGTCACTGTTTTTCTCAAAAGAGCTGCACTGTGGAAAACCGAAGCCCGCCCATCCTGGGGTCTGAAGGTCAACTTCATGTACTTGTACACACTTGCTAGGCTCAGTCTCAACCCTGTCGGGTTCTCTGTCTACACTCCCATCCTCTGTCTACACTGTCTCAAGCTTCATTCAGCCTTGAGAAACACACCAGGGGCAGGCATGAGAACCACACTGCTCCCTGGACACGCTAATCCATTTCTTTCGTGCAAGAAAACAATCACTGTGAGTTAAAATTTAGAATCAGGCTGGACTACAGCTGCAGCAGTGAATTAGGTAGAGCAGAAGGCTTGTCTCCAAAGCTCCTACATTTCCAAGCGGCAGGAATGTGGACAAAAGAACAGTCTAGGACTTTGTGATCTACATGCTTAAGCATCACTGAAAATCAATAACTCTGAGGTTCAACAGCCCATTTAGGGAGAGGGAGGGGGAAGGGGAGGGTATCCTTTGCTTAGTTGGAGTTGACAAAGGAACCGGCTTGAGTCTGACCACAGCACAAAAGTGAGGTGTGTGTACGTGTTGCATAATATATATATATTTTTTTAATTAGAAGATAAAAGCTAACTGGGAAATGAAAGCAAACACTAAACACTGCCACAACAGAAGAAATTACTCCGTGGCTTTTGGGAATACTTGGTACTCAAGTACATCACAAGAAAGACATCTGCCTCAGCCAAGTGACAAATGTGTCAAGGAAAATATTGTGCAGCGAGCTCAAAAGACCTGTCTAGAAAATCTTCTGTTCTAGGGTACTGGAAACCAGAAGGTACTGTTTGAGTTTAGTTTCCTCTCACCTGTGTGAACAGAAAGTGTGAAGGGGGTTGGATGTGAGAAGCAGAAAGAGGCACAGAGTGATAGAGGAAAGGCATTTTCTGAAACAAGGGGTCGGGGGGATGCTAATGAGCTCAGAGCAGTGGGAGAAACATCCTTCGGGATGATGGGGGTGTCCCCAACCAAAGAATGCCCCGGGCCTGGAAGAAAAGAGAAACGTCTAGGAGACAGTGGCTGGAAGGCAAAATTAAAACATGGCAGCCGAATGGGAAAGAGGAAAAGGAGAAAAGTCTGAGGGAGGAGGGGATGGGAGAAGAAAATGTCTTGAGCAATAATCCCACCCTTCTCCATTGAGGGCATTTGTTTTCGCCTGGGGATGGCTCCCTAAGAAGCAAAAGAAAAGAGAGAAGCCAACCTAAACTGTGCACAAATGAAAGAACTATAGTGAAAGTGGGAAGCCCAGTACGATAGCCTTAAGTGCTCAACTAGATGCAAGAGGGGAGAGGCAAGGGGCTGACATCTTTCAAGCCCTGACCCTGTGCCAAGCATGGCCCTGGGAGCTTAACAGACATAAAAGAATATCACTCCTCATTTCAGGCATAGGACGGTCAAGAGGGGCTCTGGGTTTTCTGGTTATAGTCTTGGGCCAGTCACTTCATGTCACTTCAGTGTGCCCTGGCGTGGGAGCCCGTCAACCTTGGAGAGTCCCTTTGCTCGCCTCGGTAACTGCTGTTTACCCACTGAAACAGAGGTGGAGCCTCCTGATTCTAGAAGCTTCTCTGACCTCAGGTCTTCTTTGAGGTCCCCTGCCCTGGATGCCAGAGAACTCTGAGGTTCCTCCATCAGCTTCTAAAGGAGGAGTAAAGGACATGGCCTGTTAACCTGTCTGTGGGTTCCTTGAGGCCAGAGATGACACCTCACCAGGATATGTACCCAAGCAGAGGGCTTGGCTTAGAATATTCAAATTCATGAAGTCCATTCTTTACTTCATTGCATGGCTCAGCTCTCGCATCACTTTTGTGCCCTGAGCGCCCCTTGCCTCCTTAAATCAGACAGGAACCAGGGCCGCTAATGGAAGATGTCTTTCTAGTCCTTGAATTTCCTACATAATTGTCCAGATTCCACTGTTGTCACAGCCAGTAGAGAATGACAGTGGAAGAGGAAACAATACCATAGAAGTGACAATGTTTAGACAGACACAGAAGGCATTATTTAAGTAAGGAAAACAGCCCATTTTATCAGAGGCACATTTTATATTATTGGAGGCCTGCATTTTTTTTTTTTTTTTTTAATTTTATTGACTGCTTCAATATCATTGATGATGATTTCTCAAGCTAGGTCAGACCTTCTCTAACTATACTGGCCACATCAAACAACTAAAACAACGTCAAGAAAACCAAGTCTGCTCATATATTTGTTAGACTTGATTAAAAAATAAAATCAGCTTCTTTAGAGACATTTTTTTCTTTGGCCTTCATAAATGAAAGTTCTATTGGGGCATTTCAGTGTCCTTAGAAGATCAGCCAGCAGTGGATTCAGAATCATTCGTCATCTTTCAAGATCTGAGAGTCTTTCTTGACCAATTTAGCAAAGAAGGATGTTACAGCAAACAGACAGGCTAGCTGCTAATGACGGGCAACAGTTCAATATTTTATGCCACCTTAAAAAAGTTTCAGTAACTGAAGGTATTCTCACATTAATTCTTTGCATCAATTATTGACAGAGAATTTAATTTAAAGGCAACTAGCCAGTAACCTAGGGGTAGTGCTTTAAATAATTTATAATTGCTGCATGGGTGTAATCACATTGCTATTGATTACGATCCAGTCACTTCCATGGGTCCGGCAGGTCTTATGCTAATTACTTTTAGTGAGATCACCTTTTTAACTCTGTATTCCCTGGTAACAGGAACTCATTATAAAATAATTTAATGAAGTGCAATCTTTCAGAGTACTTGGAGACCTGGGGGTGGGGAGGAGGGAGACATGAACTAAGGAGAACGGCAGGAGCTGAAAGCATTATGCCGAGACTTACAGATAATAGATCTGAAATTGCATATTATTATTCAAATACCATATGGGACTGAGTTAACAGGGGTGAGAAACGGTATATTGTGGAGGGGCGGTGCAGAAAAAGAAATAAAAGGAGAGGATTTAAATAATTTCATTTTTTGAGCAAAAATGTCTAAATTCCATTTTATTCATCCCCCTAGGATAAATGTTATTCACTGTGAAACAGACTAGCAATCATTTGGAGGAATTCGGAAAAAGGTAACCTGTGACTTACTGAAAATTTGGAGGAACGAGGTCCACTGTGCGCTCCCTCCTAAAGCTTGAAACCATGATGAACCGAGGTGGCACAGGGATGCACTTAAATTCTGTACGATAATAGCTGTGAATGCATTTTCCTGGAGAGTGGCAAAAGGGCATGGAACTCATGATTACCTCTACACAGTTTCCTTGAACAAGGCTAAGGTTCAAATTTAGGTAAAATAAACAGTGGGCGAGAAAGTGATCAGTAAATAATAGTACAGGTGGTACTCAGGTAAGGCATGATCAGGGTGCTAGTTTGGGGGATGACTGAATTTGGGAAATATTGGTGAGAAGACCAAATCCGAAGAACATCATTCTTCTCTCTCTCTTACTTTGTTCCCGTCACCAAAAGAGAGTAACTACAAGGGTTATTTGCAAAGGGAAGTGAAAGCATCAGCACCATTTCAGGGAATCCAGGAGGCCTGCCCAGTTTGGACAGTGACTTGTGGATGAGCCATTCAGCCTCAGAAGATCCAGACAGGGTGGCAGGGATGCTCAGCAAGAAAATGAGGGCTGAGAACGACGGAGAGCCAAGAGGTCACGTAAGAGTGAGAGGAAGACTTTATTTACTTAGGTGCCTTTGAATTTTTTTTGTATTTCTTTTTTGGGATTTCATTTTTAGGCCATCGGATTTCAACTGCAAATTTGCGTCTTTTACCAAATGGGTGTGTGTGTGTGTGCATGTGTATATTTGCTTGAAAACTGTTATAACACTGACTTTGTTTAGAAAAAACAAAGTGTGTGTGTGTGTGTGTGTGTGTGTGTGTGTGTGTGTGTGTGTGTGTGTCCGGGAGTAATTCTGTAAGAAATACAATGTTTTTGTGCCACTTGGTTTCAGATTTCAGAATATTCCTCATATTAAAGAGAGAGAAAGAGAGATCCATTTTCTGGAAGAAGAGATATAAGATGGTATACATCTAATTTAATCCAAAGAATTTGGGTGACTGGTGAGCAGTGGTAGGTAACAGAAAATTCATCCTACAGTATGGACTTTTTCCAGAGACGGCAATTGAAACCCTTTTTCTGAAGGTGAGAACAACATATCTTTAAACCTTGGGTGGCAGCTATTATAATAATTAATGTGGAACAAAACATGGACCTCTACTTGCAAAAGTTAAAAGAGAGGAAAAAAAAAAATACCTGCAAAAACTGTCACCTGCCCACACTGACAGTTTGCTAAAAAACATAATTCTCACTTAAACCTAACGAAAAGGAAACGAAAAATTTCTAGCTTATTCCGTTTCCTCTGGGCCCACTTAGTGCTTTCAGTCTTGGCCCGGTTTTCTCCTGCGTGGAGCCACAAGGACACAAGCCAGTTCTCATGGTTATTACAGGGTGCTTAAATATACTTAAGGCTTCAAGAATTAAGCCTAAACCACCAAGACCAAGAATTATTACTCGGAGACACACCGATTCCACTTGGGGTTCACTACAGACCCTTACATGGGCGACCCAGTTTGCAGGCTTCAGGCTCCTGACCCAGGGTATAAATCCAGGGACTGCAAACGTTTTCTCTAAAGGGCCAGAAAGAAAATATTTTAGGCTTTGTGGGCTGTACAGTCTCTGTTGCAAATACTCAACTCTGCCTTTGGAACCGGAAGCAGCCACTGACACAGAAAGAGCGTGGCTGTGTTTCTTTAAAATATGACTTATAAGAACAAATAATGGCCATAATTTGCCAATCACTGGTAAAGACCCCTATCACTTGACGGGTTAAGCTCTAGTCCTAAAGGGTGGTGCAGAGCCTGGGGTCCACAGCACAGGAGGTGAAGTTGACCCAAGAGTTGAATCCAAAGAAAGACATCTCTAATGTGAAAAGGGAAGAAGCAGGCGGAGATAGAGGTAAATGCTGGTCAGTTTCTGGGGGAGTTGAGGGTGAGAAGTTGGGTGTACTGTTGAGAGACTGACCAGCGAAGCTTTCTTTGATCTCACAGGCAAAGCTACCAGGAGGCGGTGGCCAGTGATAGGGCTTGGGGAAAACAGAGGCTTGAAATAGCCGCTAGGAGGAACAGAAGAGAAACCAGTCTAAGTAAACAGGATTACCAGGCAGTCTTGAAAACACAGTTGAGACCATGAATTAAAAAAAAAAAAAAAAAAAAAACAGAAACGGAAAATCAGTATTATCTCACAACTGTACCAACAACCCCACGAGCGGCAAAGGGCACAGAACTAACTGCGGGCTATTTTGGGGGAGCAGATTCTGTTGTCTACGTTGTGTCTTGAGATGAACAAAGTGATTCCACACCAAGCCACAGGAATATCTCAGAAGACTCACTGGAGACATAAAAATAAGTGTCAGCTCCTTCCGGGGGGAGATGTTCAAGTCCACTGTGAGAATGAAAGCCTCCCCCAGCCTCAAAACAAATAAGCAAAAGTGATCTTTGAGATCAAGAAGACAAGAGAGCTGGAAACAAAAAGGTTTATGGCCTTGAGCTGTCAGGTAGCACCAGCTAATGGCACTTCGTGGGCCGTAGAATGTTAGAAACAAGAATTAAAAAGCCACCAGCGATGATGCCTCAGAACAACAGGGACTCAGGGGCCGAAGTGGCTGCCACTGGGTGGTTACCTGGAATTCGAGTTCTGAGAAGAGAAGCAATGAATCAAGGGGAAGGGTTCTACTTCTGGATGCTGTTGTGCTATGTGAAGTGAGCTCTCAGGTCACTTTCAGAAAAGGGAAGGGTAGTACACTGTCCCACACAGGCCCGAACACACCTCGGGTAGGGTTAAGCATTTTATGCAGGCATCAGCATCTTTACGAGGCTCACCTTTTAAAAGGAGCCAGCTTTTTGTTGTAAGTGGCACTGACACTACAACAAGAAAGTTCATTTCACAAAGATGATTCATTAAGAAATAAAATATTCATGGCTGACAGCTTGAAGGATCGCCATACACTTATATTCTAATGCACCTGTCCTCTCTGTCAAGTCCAATGTGCGATGTCATGTCGCCAAAGTTTTATTTAGAAATTGTTTGTCAGAGTGAGCTTTCTCATGTGAATGAAAAATTCATCCCCTCATTAAGAAGATTTTACATGAAATGTCTAGGATTTTCAATGAACGCTAGGACATGAACCAATTACTGTTAAACACTTAAAGAGACAGAGTCCTAAGCTCACTCAGCAAAACCCTTAATTGCCCAAATGTGGAGAAAATTCGACATCCCGAAAGGCAAATGGGAATCTTGATTTGGAAATCTTCTTGTCTTTTGTCACATCTGGAGAACCCTTCTCTTTAAAAGACTTGGGGGAATTCAAACACAACTCTTATATGGAATCCACGTGTACACCATTATATCTGACCCTTTCCTACACAGGCACACATCGTGCCATGGAATTTGGGATTTTTAGCCACTTGTTCAATTCCCAAAGAAAATCATTAAAATGTCCTGGAAAGGTATTGCAATTTTCTAGATATTTCTTTCTTTTTTTAAAAATTTTTAAAAAATACACTTTGTTGCCTTCATTTTATTCCTACCTTACTTTCGTAATTTGTGTAAATATCAAACAGGTACCATGGAAACAAATATACTTAATGATTCCAAAATGTTGGGAGTTGGAAGAGAGGGGAAAAAAGCCACAACAGATTAAAATACACTTGAGCTGCAGAGATAGAAGAAATCCACAAGGGATTTACTTGTATAATGAAATAGCATTTTACAGCTATGACAATGGATTAAGTTGACATTGAGACTCGTTTCTGACATATGGTCTAGTTCAGCTTAATCTATGGTAGAATATAGTTCACTCTCCAAACCTAGTACTAGACTCATGCTCCATTCCATATGTGTGTGTGTGTGTGTGTGCGCACGTGTGTGTGTGTGTGTGTGTGTACACACCCAGCTAGACTGTCACTTACAATTTCAGAAAAGGCTTGAGACTGACAATATGAAAACTGAAATTTCTCCTTCTGAACCCAGCAGGCTATAAACTTTAAGGATTCTGTATTCGCTTTCATATTATGGATGCTTTAGTGAATAGTTCAAGGAAAAAGCAGCCTTGACCCTATAGCTGTTCACTGCCATCCTGTAAGACTCTAATGATGCTTTCCAAAAGAGGGACGACTTTGAAAGAGCTCTTCACTATATAGTTGATATAAGTGGGAACCAGAATTTCAGAGTCTTTCTTTGTGTTTGATTATAAGCTGCCTCTACAGTTTCTTTTATATATATATATATATATATATATATACACACACACACACACACACACACACACACACACACATATACACACACATATATGTGTATGTATATATATTTTTTCTTTTCATTTACACATATTTCATCTTTTATATACACATGTCTTTATAATATTTTTATATTTTCTGGAAAGCAACTGGAGAGTAAGTATCAAGAGTCTTAGAACAGTTTAGATGGGAGATTCCATTACAGGCATTTATGTCTTAAAATATCTGCAATTCAGGGTTTCGCTGGTGGTGCAGTGCTTAAGAATCCGCCTGCCAATGCAGGGGACACGGGTTCGAGCCCTGCTCCAGGAAGGTCCCACATGCTGCAGAGCAACTAAGCCCGTGTGCCACAACTACTGAGCCTGCGCTCTAGAGCCCGTGAGCCAGAACTGCTGATGAGCCACAACTACTGAGCCCATGTGCCACGACTACTGAAGCCTTTGTGCCTAGAGCCCGTGCTCTGCAACAAGAGAAGCCACCGCAATGAGAAGCCCGCACACCGCAACAGAGTAGTCCCCGCTTGGTGCAACTAGAGAAAGCCCGCGCGCAGCAACAAAGACCCAACGCAGCCAAAAATAAATAAATAAAATAAATAAATGTTAAAAAATATTTAAAAATAAATAAATAAATGAAATACCTGCAATTCAGATATGGAATTTTTTTAGCATCTTTATTGCAGTATAATTGCTTTACAATGTTGTTACTTTCTGCTGTTAACAAAGTGAATCACCTATATGTATACATATATCCCCATGACCCCTCCCTCTTGTGTCTCCCTCCCACCCTCCCTATCGCACCCCTCTAGGTGGTCACAAAGCACCGAGCTGATCTCCCTGTGCTATGTGGCTGCTTCCCACTAGCTGTCTATTTTACGTTTGGTAGTGTGTATATGTCCATGCCACTCTCTCACTTCGTCCCAGCTGACCCTTCTCCCTCCCTGTGTCCTCAAGTCCATTCTCTACGTCTGTGTCTTTATTCCTGTCCTGCCTAGGTTTGTCAGAACCATTTTTTTTTTTTTTTTTAGATTCCATATACATGTGTTAGCATATGGTATTTGTTTTTCTTTCTGACTTACTTCACTCTGTATGACAGACTCTAGGTCCATCCACCTAGCTACAAATAACTCAATTTCGTTTCTTTTTATGGCTGAGTAATATTCCATTGTATATATGTGCCACATTTTCTTTATCCATTCATCTGTTGATGGACACTTAGGTTGCTTCCATGTCCTGGCTATTGTAAATAGTGCTGCAATGAACACTGTGGTACATGACTCGTTTTGAAATATGATTTTCTCAGGGTATATGTCCAGTAGTGGGATTGCTGGGTCGTATGGTAGTTCTATTTTTACTTTTTTAGGGAACCTCCATACTGTTCTCCATAGTGGCTGTATCAGTGTACATTCCCACCAACAGTGCAAGAGAGTTCCCTTTTCTCCACACCCTCTCCAGCACTTACTGTTTGTAGCAGATATGGAATTTTTCACAGAGATGTTCAATGCTGTATTATTTAAAATTGGAAATAACTTAAATATCCAAAAGAGGAGGAAATGTTCCTCTGCTAAGTCACCAATCACGTTTAGGATTTACTTCTCATATAATACTGAGTAAATAAAGTAGGATACCGAATGCATTAAATGTACTAAGAATTTCATGAGGCAAATATAAATGCATTAAAAAAAGAAACCCAATGTTTAAAATGGGTATGGGCGATGTTTTATTTCCTTTTTTTTTTTTTTTTTACTTTTTTAATTTTCCATTCCCACTGGTCCACATGGATGTAATTAAAAGGCAAGTCTAAATAGTGTCAAACTCTACACACTGTGTATCTAGGTAGTAGAGAAGTGAGCCGTTCTTTGAAATATAGACTTAAGTAAGAAGGAAAAATAACCTAATCTTTTCTATTAGGTGAATCAAATTATCAGTTAAAAAAAGGTTCCCCCTTCATCTTCTGCCATGCTTGAGATATTAACGTACTGCGTTATCCCTATGGAAACTGCAAAAACTATTGACATAAATTCTCCCTGTCTACCAAATGGCAACTTGCTCAAATAAATCAGACACTGAGCCTCTGGTTTCTGTGAATTTTGGTTAGCAGAACTCTATGTTGGAAATCGCATCCAATACATTTTTCACAATCTGCCCATAATTAGTTTCACTGGGAAAACTGTGAAGAACTATTTTGCTGCTTTTAAATTCATAATTTTGGTTCAAGAGCCCAGAATAAGATGTTTAGACAGAGTGAAAACTATTTTCTAACAAATCAATATTAATTTATCTGACTGTTACAGTCTCAGGAGCCAAAAAGTGTTCTTGTACTGAGCTGACAGGAAAGATTTTATCCTGACCAAGTGTTATTCAAATATTTGTAAGACAGGATAATTTAGAAAAGAAAATACAGAAGAAGGCAAGAGAAGTTTTTGTTTTTGGTGTTTCTTTCCCATTTACAAATAACAAAAATTGTAAAACAAACAAACAAAAAAAGGTGGCAAGTGATGAGTAACCCCCTCCGCACCTTGAATGAGCTCCTTGAAGAGTCTGTTGACCATTTGGTTGACCATATTCCACAAACTAAAGTGGGTCTTGAGGCACTTCAGCAGTGGACGTGATACTTGCCATTGTACCATGGGCGCCATTCTGGTCAAGAACAAAAACTCTGTGCCGTAGGAGGGAAAGCTTCCCAATGACACAGCTGATGGCCAGATGGCAGGCTGGGAGGGAAAAGCAGAAACAGAGACAGAATGCACTGCCTATGCTTTTACATTCATTACCTTATTTAATTCCCTCAACAGCCGTGAGATAAGGTTTTGTGTATGTTTGTGAACTTTTTATTGGAGTGAAACATAACGCTCAAAACCAAAAAGAGCACCAAACGCGCATGTGTCACTAAATGAATTTTCACAAATGGAACACACCCAGCACCCTGACCAAGAAACAGAACATCAACAGCATCTGAGAAGCCCACCCCATGCCCCCAGCCAGGCTCTCCCTATGACTTCCAAGATACGGATAGCTTGCTTTTCATTGAACTTCTTGCTCTTACAAGTACAGTCATACAGGGTGCTCTCTTTTGAACCTGCCTCCTCTCTCTTGACATAAAGTTTTCAAGGTTAATCCATATTGTTGGGTTTGGTTGTGAGTCACTCATTCTCATTGGTGTGTACTGTCCCGTTGTGTAAATATACCAGTTTATTCATCCCTTCGACCTCCGATAGACATTTGGGGAGTTAACAGTTTTGAGTTATCATGATTAACACTGTTATACATATTCCCATACCTGTCTTTTGGTGAACATATACTTAGGAGTGGAATGGTAGGGGATCAGATTTGCTTATGTTCAGCTTTACGTAGATACTGTTAACAAATCTTCCCAAATGACTATACCAATTATATTACTGCTATGGTCAGAATGTGTCCCCCTGCAATTCCTATGTTGAAGCCCTAATCCCCAATGTGACTGTATGTGGAGACAGAAACCTATAAGGAGGTAATAAAGGCTAAGTGATGTCATAAAGGTAGGGCCCTCATCTGATAGGACTGGTGTTCTTTTAAGAAGAGGAAGAAACACCTGGCCTCTCTTTCTCTGACATGTGAGGACACAGTGAGAAGGCAGCCATCCACAAGCCCAAAAGAGAGCCCTCTCCAGGAACCAAAGCAGCCAGCACCTTGATCGTGGTCTTCCCAGTCTCCAGAACTGGGAGAAAATAAATTTCTATTATTTAAGTCAACCAATCTGCGGTCTGTTGTCACAGCAGCGTGAGCTGACTAATACAATTATCATGAGATAAGTGTTTTGTTTTTTTTTTTCTTTAAATAATCTTTTTTACTTTAGGACAATTTTAGTTTTACTGGAAAGTTGCAAAGACAGCACACAGTTCATGCATACCCGTCAGCCCATCCCCCCTCATGTCCAAGGTATGCTAAGAAATTAACATTAGTACATCGCTACTAAGTAAGCCAAAGACTCTACGGCAGATTTCACCAGTTTTCTGCTACTGTCTTTTTTCTGCTTCAAGATCTAATCCAGGATAGCCCTGGCTTGCATTTAATGTGTTTTATCTCTATTTCACTGACAAGAAAGAGTCCAGATGGGTTAAGCAGCTCTCCCAAGTTCACAAAGCCTAGAGGTGAGGCTAAGGTAATTTCAACGGCAACAACTTCCATCACTATTTTCTGAGTCCTTCTGAGTTCCAGGCATGATCTAGCGTCATCAACTATTAAATCAGCTTTTCCTGAAGACCGACCATTTTCTGGGCCTCTGGAACACGAAAATGAAAGGTGAACCACTAAGACGGTTTCTGTCCTCAGGCCTACAGTTTAGTTGCAATTCCTTGTATTGACAGCAGCCACAGATGCGTATACCCTGAAGTTCTGCTGCTCCTTCCTCACCCTATCACATGCTTTGCCTGTGGCACCCATACAAAGCAGGCACTAGGTAAATCTTGGCTAAATGCATGAATGCCCAAACATTTTTAAAAATGAGGGCACTGTAAAAACTTGATATCCAAGATATATGGTGTCAACATGACCCTTTTCCACATCTATGGGGTCTGAGATACTTTATCAAGAGGCAACTGTGATGAAAAAGACAGGAGACAGAAGATCATTCTGGCTCTGCCAGATCGCTGTGTTGTCTTGGGCAAGTCAGTTAACCTCTCTGGGTCTGTTACCCAGGAGGTATAAAATGGGGATGCTCATACTGTCCTGGCTCCCTAGATACACTTGTCAAAGGCTTTGGATACTATAACATACTCTCCACACATTAGGAAGTACTCGCCTTATGACACTTACCTTGAATAGGAAAAAGGAAATCACAGATGAAACGGAGAACACTATTTATTACCAGTTCTTTCTAATTCCAGAGGAAAATGCTTATATCCATAGAGTCACTATAGGAACCATCTGAGCAGAAGAACCGTTTTGGGGGAGACAAGCCAGAAGGAAAATCACTGATCATTGTATGACTTCTTGAGTGACCAATGGAGACCCAGCGTATCACATGCAAATACTGTCCAACCAGATTTCACACCACGGCACTAGGAAGAGTGCAATGCAATATGACAGAAATGCTCTACGGTATTATGCCGTCATAATCAGGCTTGAGTTTATTTTTTTTGTTTTTTTTTTTTGCGGTACGCGGGCCTCTCGCTGTTTTGGCCTCTCCCATTGCGGAGCACAGGCTCCGGATGCGCAGGCTCAGCGGCCATGGCTCACGGGCCCAGCCGCTCCGCGGCATGTGGGATCCTCCCGGACCGGGGCACGAACCCGCGTCCCCTGCATCGGCAGGCGGACTCTCAACCACTGCGCCACCAGGGAAGCCCAGGCTTGATTTTAAAGCTGGACAGCGATTGCCTCGAGGACCTAGACTATTCCTTTCGTTCCCAGCAAGGAAGCCACCAAATTGTAGGCACTCCAAAGTGTTTGTGGAATGATTATTCCATTTTCCAGTCTAAATGGGTTGGGGACTTTGATCTCTGATTTTCCATGAAAATCTGTTTTAATCAAAACCTATAAGTCAGTTTTCTAGAAGCCCTGGTCTTCAAGAAAATCCTGGCTGAATCACACTGCAAAATTTCTGAGACTTGATCTGTGTGGTGGTGACTTCATAGACAAAATTTTACAAGAAGTCCCAGGGGCCCAAAGAGAAGACAGTGAGTGAGACAAGAGCGTTGTGAAAAACAGGATCAGGGTTTTACAGATATCTGTGAGCAGGTATCATATACAAGAAGGCAGGGCAGTTCTCTGAATTGTGAACCGAGCTTAACTTAGAAACACACTCCCATGTTGGGGAAACACACTGTCTTTCCGCTCTCAACATATCAAGTTCTTTGAAATCATCCGCTTCCAGTGGTAGGGTTATCAAAAAACAGTGGCTCACACTTACGTGAACTCTCAAATGGACCGTCGGCGAGAGTCCATCAGCAAGTTAGGCAAGTGAATTCCCTCGCCAATAATAAATAGGGAGCAAAGGGAACGAAGATGGGCATTTTGGCTGGATTCCAAACACGAAAACCTGCCTATCCACCTTCAAAGTGATGCAAGATTGCAGTTTGTTTAATGCTCATCTCATGTGCTTAATTACCGATAGGGCTTGACTAATTATTCCTGGTTTTGTAGACTATTTAAACAGAGAAGGGAAGCAGCTACACACTTTTGTATCCTGAATGAGGATTTGTAACTCATTTTTTAATCGCACAATTCCCCGAGGGCTTCATTACAAACACGAAAGAAAACAGGATGCGAAATGCAGGTGACAGTCTAATTTCCACAGGTACGGGGTAAAGCATTAGAGTGAAGTAATGGAAAATAAAATAAAAAATAGCCTTTAGATGTTTCCAACCATGTAAAGTGTTTTCATGTTAATAAGAGAGAAAACTGCAAAGGCAGCAAAGACATCTCTGTTTGGTAGTGGCATCTTTTCTGACGCCCAATTTGATCCAACATCTCTGCAAGATTATCAAATAAGCCACAAAACAGACCCCATTTTCCTTACTCACTGAAATAAGTGTTTGGTGAGTTGCATATGGCACTATCAACTTGGATCATCTCTCTGTTTTCACTCTTTTAACTTTTCTACACTTTAATAGTAATTCTTAGTCAGGTGAAACCACTGCACGGGACTTTGAAATGTTTAGAAAAATAAGAGGCTTGAACTAAATGACAGCATGACAGATTCTAGACGTTCCAGATTGTTAGAAATTGATAGAAATTATTTCTGGGCGTGACAATGTTGCCTCTTGGACAGAAACTGGGTTTAGCGGTCAAGAGATCAGCCACCGGTTTTGTTTTTTTGCTTGCTTGCTTTCTTTTTCCTTTCCCTCCTTCCCTCCCTCCCTTTCTTCCTTCTTTCCTCCCTTCCTTCCTTCCTAGAGGTGACTCTACATCCAGGGTGGTATCAGACGTTTGGGAATGTGGGGAGAGTCTGACAAATTGTGAGCCATAATCCTGCCCTTAAGGCATCAATAAACCAACTGGGGATTTGAGAAGGGCCACCGCCCATCAAGCACTTGCTGTGTCTCAAACTGAGATGCAAACTTCACCAAGCCCACATTACCCCAGCAACCACTGCAGCAAGTGCTGTTGGCCCCTTTTCCAGGTGAGAAAACTGAGGTCTGTGACCTCGGAGGCTATGATCCTTGCTCTCAGTCTCCTCAGCTTTCCTCCCTGGGTTTTTCTGCCTCAACAAATACTTAGGATTACAGAAGTTAGAACCTGTTGCCAGGAAATTTCAAGAAAGAGATTTCAGTAGCATGCTTGGGATGGAAACCAGACTGCTGGGTGCTGGGGGGGAAGGGGGATATAGAGAAAGTTAAGGAATAACACTGAGGACATTTACTGAACCCTTACATATACCAGGTAATGTGCTACATTTCTTTATACACATTCTCTCCTGTCCTCATGGTAACCCTATGAAATAGGTGTTAACAATAATGATAATAGCTAACATTTAAGTGCTAGAGTGCTTCAGAGAATGAACCAAGCCCTTTATATGTATTATTCCGTCTGATTTTCCCCAAACCCTATAAAACTCTTATGATTATTATCATCTCCGTTTAGCAGAGGAGCAAACGGAAGCTTAGAGAAGTTAATTTGCCCCAAAGCTGTGTCAATTACTCAATGATAGAGCCAGAAATTGAGCCCAGGGGCCTCCCTGCAAAGCCCAGGCTTTTCGACGCCATACTACACCACCGCTTAGCATGTCACTTCTACTTACAGTAACTCAGAGGGGCTAAGTCACCTGCCCAAGGTCACGCAGCCATTGAGCTCCCTTCCACCATCTGCCCTCGTGAACATCACGCAGCACCACCTCCCCTCATGAGGACAGCTGCTCCAGAGCCGGGCAGTGATTTTCAAAACCCCAGCAGACACTTTTCAAGCCAGAGCCAGGTAGGCTAGGAAATCTACAGATTTACAGAAATCTTGCGTCTGGGAAGCCTCCTCTGTGGTGTCGGAGACAAATAAGGCAGGATCCTCGGGAACCTATAAAGACAAGTCTAATTCATTTGGTGTCGAAGACACTGACGAGGGGAATCTGTAATGGAATAGAACTGGTTTCTGATTCCCTCTCACCCAGTTGACTATCTGTGGGATCGTGTGTCAGTCACTTAACTTTTTGAACTGTTTTGCTCTTCTGAACTGTAAATGCATATAAAATTGATCAAACTACCTAAGTTGCTGTGATACAGCAAGTTGGTTATATACACAGGGACACTTCTAGACTCATTCGTTCAACAAATATTTACTAGCTGTCTGTCTTGCGCTGAGCACCACAGCACACGGGGATGAGCAAAAAAGACAAAAATCCCGATACTTATGAACTTACATTCTAGAGGGCAGGGAATAAACCAAAAGTTCACATAGGTCTATGTCTATATCTACATGATGTAATGAGAAATAGAAAACGGGGGGTGAAAGGATCACGAGGCAGGTTTGTCATTTTATAGTGAGTGGTGAGGAAAGACTGCACTGAGAAACTGACATTTGAGCAAAGCGCCGCATTTGGAGAGGAACAGTCCACAGTGTTAGTCGAGAACATTCCAAGCAGAGGCAGCCGTAAAGGCAAAGCTCCAGGGACAGGGGCACACCTGGTATGTTTGAGAAATGGCAGAAGCGGAACGAGAGAAGAGGAGATGGAGACAGGTCAGAGGGAGGAAGCAGGCAAACGACCAGGTCCTCCCGTCCTGTCGTGAAGACTTCACCTTTTAATCGGCCTGAAAAGGAAGATAATGAACAGAGTCCTAGATGGATAAAGTAGGACTAACTTTTTGGGCTTTGAACCTCCGTCTGGGTAAATCAGAAGACGAAAGAGGCGTCTAAATACAAGATCCTCCTCACTACTGATGAGAGCTCATGACTCAGTCCTGACCTGGGAGGGCTTTTAAGGAAAAGTATTTGTTGCTGGAAGAGTTATTTAAAATGTCCCGGGGCTCTCTTCGAAACAGCAGAAACAGGAGCCACTTAAGTTAACAGGCAAAGTAATAAGACTATACAGAGGAGACTCACATTTGCATACTTTATGCCTTAATTTTAAGTAGAGTCATAAGATTTCCTGTAGGGATTCAGAGTGTTATTTTATGCCCCCAACTAGAAAGAGCATATTCCACCGGGTTTGCCAAGCCGTTCAGATGAAAATCTCTGTTTGAGCACAGCATAACAGATGAGGTGTTTAAGGCATTTTCCTTTAGATTTTTGGTTCATCTTCCTTTACTTAATTTTCTGAGATACAATCCAGTTATAAATAACCTGAGGGTACCCTAACTGGGCTGTTCTGAGAATGGCAAATGTTTAAAAGCCAGAACTTCTGCCTTTTAGAGATCTCTGGGGGGGGGGGG
>NW_006799564.1:257864-295975 GCF_000442215.2 Lipotes vexillifer
GGGGGGGGGGGGGGGAGCAGTACTCTGAAAATTATCCAAAGCAAAATAAGCCGAAAGCATTAACAAATTAAAGAGAGGGGGGGAGAGAGAAGAAAGGGGTGAAGGAGGAAACTTCTCTGACATTCATAAGATGGCAGATCTTACCCTTGAAACTTTTTTTTTTTTTTAAATAAAAAGTCAAACATTCAACATCTATTTGTTGATTACAACAGAGAACTGGTGAGTTGCTGTCATAGGAGAGCAACAGGAAATTCACTCTTTTGTAAAAAAGGAAAGTAGAGCAAAATACAGACAAAACCCCAAGTGCAGGAGAAAGGGCATGACCATAAAATAAATTAAGAGACATTATTTAGACTGAGGTACAGTAGGTGCCACCTTAAAATGAGAAGTTTTAGAGCTGCTCTTAAAGATGGCCAGTGGAAGAAGAAAGGTAAGAAAGAAACAGAACCTTAAGTGTTCTTCAGTGTTACAGTGTAAACCCAAATTTATAAAAGGATTATAAGGTAGTGTGGGCAAGGACGTCGTGTAAACTAGCTGGAATATGAATACTTGGTCAGCACAAAAGAGAGGACGTTGGCTGCCATCCATCTGTCGTGTATATATTATCATGGAGACTGTTTATAAAAATAAGAGAGGGTGGGAGGCCCAAAGTGGGCATAACTCAAAACAAAAGAAATCTGTAGGACTAGATAAGGGAGAGTGATTATTCCCAGGTACTCACAGACTAAAGCGTATCAGGAGAAAGAACTGGATCCAGTTTCTACAAAGCAGTAAGATGGCGGGAGAATCGTTTTTCTTTTTTTAAAAAAATGAAGATGCCCTAGAAACCTGTAAGTCAATAACCCTGTCACCAATTGTAAGATCATCCGGGAAATGCAGAGCCTCCTTGAACAGGCATGTTGAAAGGGTACCCAGAGTAGTAATCGAGGGGGAAAACTGCCACTGTGGCTTAGAAAAACCAAGTCTTGCTTATGGGTTTGCCTCCATCTTTTTTAAGCTTCTATACAAGGGGGCTGGTGAAATGGACTGGGATTTTGAGGATACCCACCTTGAGATAAAGCATATGAAGAATCAGGAAGATTGGGAAGGCCAAGTCCATTCACAGTCACCCAAACACCCTCTCCCCTTAAGGTAAAGCCTGCCAAGCTGAGTTGCTGTTTTTTTATCCTCAGCCTGGCAGATCAGACACTTCAAAATGAGATAAATACTAATTGGGGCTAGAAACCAGAAAACTCTCATATACTGGGGGAATAATAAGTGTGGAGGATGGCTTACAAAGCAAGACGGCTGCCACTTTACCAGAAACCTATTACTTGATTTAGCAGGAGCAGGGGAGACCTAAGGAAACAGTGAACACGGAGCGGTGAAATCAGAGCTGTTTCTTCCTTGGAAAGAACCTCTGACCTGCTTAATCTCATGCCATCATCCACCATCACTGAACTCAAACTCAAGATGCAGAGGGCAGGCCCCAGATCCTGTCCAGAATCCTCCTCGGCTGCTGGGTAGGAAAAGACAGTGTGTTTAAACCGTCTCACTGGAAATTAGTAACATTCTCAGAAACACTGGCCATGGGGAGATTCCTTTAAGAGGCCAACTCCTCAAAGGCATTCGTGGAATGGGAAACCGTTTGTGTAGAGACTCGTGGTTCAAATGCCCTTCTTTTTTCTTTAATGGCTGGATCTGTGTGCTTGAAGGGGAGCTCCTGGCTTCATTGAGGTGCCTAAGGGATCACCTACCGCCTCGTCTAGAAAGGTCTAATGGAAATCACTTCTACACTTGAGTCGTGATCAAATGCACACCTGTGTAGCAGGTCATGCTTGGAATGGTTAGGTAGGTATTCTGCCATCCCACCATTATCTTAGTGAGTTACTACGTTTGGTCAAAAAATAAATAAATAAATAAAATAAAACAGAGAAAAATTCTTCTGTATACAGACAGAGCAGAAGGCGTTTTACATTTTCTCTGCTATCCATGGCCAACATGTCTTTTAGTCACTTTCCATCTGAACCCTGAGTGGAGAGTTCAGACACCTTCTGCCGCTAATAACACCAAGCCTGCCCTGCGTGCCAGGCACTGTAGCCGGCCCTGGGCAGGTGTTAGTTCAGGCTGCAGTTCAGGGGGGCATGACTCCCCACTTAGCAAGTGACGCTCTTTCTCTCTGGTCTGCTCTCCCCACATTCCCAGGCCCTCAGTCGCCTGGGATCACAACTGTTCAGGCTTCAGCACTCTGTGCAGGTGCCTCATCCCAGGGCTCCCTTTCCTGACAGCTAGGGGGGTCCTTCTTTGTGCTCTCCTGGACTCTCTTTCTTTACCTTTAGAACCCTCGGCATGCTTCCTGCCATGGTCGCGTGTTGTACATTTGCTAGTGGCACTAGAACGGAGTCTCCAGAGAAATCGGGACCTGATCTGTGGCTGCCCTCCTGGATCTATTCCCAAAGCCTAAACACAGGGCTTAGCAAAGGGAGAGGGCCCTCCAAATATCCTAAATGAATGCATATCTCCAAAAGACTAAGTCTGTAACTGGATGAACAATTTGCATTCTTGTCACTTCTGCTAGATACCAAATACTTGTGCCACGATGACAACAAAACAAAACAAAAATCAGTGTAAGAATACAGTAAGTTTGCAGGGTGAGGAACAAGACTCTGGCCATAGGAACTAGCCCCATCTTGATTCCAATGAGGAGCCACAGGTCACTAACTAATGGAGTCTGAATCTACCTGCCATAGATTTTAAAAAACAACTTTTATGGAAGCACAATACACATGCAGAGAAGTACACATGTAATAAGTGCACATTTCTCAATTTTCACAAACCAAATGCACCCATGTAATTAAGACTCAGATCAAGAAACAGAAGAGGGCCAGCACTTAAACGGGGATTTGAGCGTGTGGTAATTACTGATGCTGTAATGACAACCAAGATGGCGGCTTTGGAGGACAAAGAGAGGGATGCTCAGAGAGTGACTGGGGACAGTGTGTGTCTGTAGCCTCCAGCGCTGGCTCCAAGCACATAGGAGATGTGAGTAGAATAATGAGAGAAAGAAAATGGGAACTTACTAACTTCATACTCCGTGTCCCATGATATTTTCACTAATACTTAAAAAAAGAAAGAAAGAGGGCTTCCCTGGTGGCGTAGTGGTTGAGAGTCCGCCTGCTGATGCAGGGGACACGGGTTCGTGCCCCGGTCCGGGAGGGTCCCACGTGCTGCAGAGCGGATGGGCCCGTGAGCCATGGCCGCTGAGCCTGCGCGTCCGGAGCCTGTGCTCCGCAACGGGAGAGGCCACAACAGTGAGAGGCCTGCGTACCGCAAAAAGAAAAAAAAAAAGAAAGAAAGAAAGAAAGAAAGAAAAAACCTAGTCCTGGTTAGAAGCGTTGACACCATGGGCAGAGGTGGCTCCCTTCTGGCCAGTTGACTTTGGAAGAGTGATATTCCTGTTAAGGGCTGAGAGGCCACAGTCAGGGTCTCCACAAAACAGGACTGGAAGAAAACAGGTTGAATGGCCAGGAAAGGCAGCCTGATAATAGCTGTTTCTCTAGAGCCTGCCTCCTGATCCATTTCCTGGTAAACCTCAACTGGGGCTTAAGTAGGAATGTCACCATAGCTCCAAAGTCGCCTAAGGGTGAACTGGGTCTTTTGAGGCTGGTGTCACCTGTGGCTTACAGGACTCATCTCGGACCCCGTAGGTGCAGAAGCATCAGAAGCTGTGGCGGAAACAGCCTTAAGCTTAATCAAAGCCAGTGCCAGCCATTCAGTTGTCCCCTCTGTGCTTTGCAAACATCACAACGAGGCTTTAATCTGGGCATCCGGGCTCAAGTTCACCCTCTCCCTCCTCCTGCCACCGTGACATGGCTATTCAGGAAGTTCAGCAGTGCATACAGCTTACAAGAACAAGGACAAAGCCATGGGGGAAGAGATCCCCTCGCTTCCTGTCTCATGACGGCAGCTGGGGTTATTATTCCTGGCTGAATCATTAAAAAAAAAAAAAAAAAGGCCCCAGGAATGTTGGAATTATTATTACATTCATTGTTAGAAACGTCATTTGTTCATTGATTTCGATATTCAACAAATATTTACTGAGTTGCTTCTGTGTGCCATTAGAGGTAATGTTTTTAATTGCTTTACCTCAAAAGTAAATTCCCTGAAGACTTAACCATACATAGCCAGGAGTCTAGGGGACCCTGGCTGGTGGGATACTTGAGACTTTTGAGGTCTTATTCAGGGAGAATCGGGCAGACATTTTCAGATTTATAAGTACTGACCAGATTGGACAGGGGTCGCGGGCGGTGTTGAGGAGGGAGAGAGAGAAGAGGAAGAAACATTACATGTGTCAAAGGTCAGATTTTTTTGAAAAAGTGTACAGAGACGATCTGACACAGAAAAATGAACACTGAATCACGAATTAGGAGATACCGTGTCTTTTCTGGCCATCACCATGATGGTAAGGTGTTCAAGCCTAGACCTCAGTTTGCCCATCTGTAAAATGAAAAGATCAGAGGAAATTGTTTTAATGGGCTCCTCTGAAAATCTGAATTTATATGTGAAGCTATATGTTTTCATATATAGAAATATTTATACCTTTAATCCAAAAACTTTTTAAAAAATTAATTTACTTTATTTATCTTTGGCTGCACTGGGTCTTCGTTGCTGCACACAGGCTTTCTCTAGTTGCGGAGAGCGGGGGCTACTCTTCGTCGCAGTGCAGGGGCTTCTCACTGTGGTGGCCTCTCTTGTTGCGGAGCAAGGGCTCTAGGCACGCGGGCTTCAGTAGTTGTGGCTCATGTGCTCAGTAGTTGTGGTGCACAGGCTTAGGTGCTCCGTGGCGTGTGGGACCTTCCCGGATCAGGGAGCGAACCCGTGTCCCCTGCACTGGCAGGCGGATTCTTAACCACTGCGCCACTGGGGAAGTACCCACCCCCAAACATTTCTAAGAGTCAACTTATTTCATATAAATATAGAATATGGGCTTTGCATGACATGCTGGTCTCTGAGTTACTGAGAAAATTATTTGTATTTTCAAATTAATGAAATGTATTAGAACCACAGATATTAAATTTCAAAAAGTTAATAGATATTGTTCTTTTAAATGTTATTTTAATAAATTTTTTAAAAAATATAAATTTTTTTTTTTTTTTTTTTTTTTCAAAAAGCTTATGATTCTTAGAATGGACAGATATGACGTGTGTCTATACGTTTAGAGAAATGGGGTCAAACAAAAGAAAAACAGTCATCAGACAAAACAGAAACCAGAGTGCTGGATGCGTATGGAGAGAATCTTGAGGAAGGCTATCACCTGCCTTCCAGAAAGCCTCTGTTAAGAGAAGTGAAGGGATTTCCCCCTTCCTGTTTGAGGCTGAAGTCATGCCCCGGCAAAGCACTTAGACCTGGTCTTACATGTGGATGGGTGACAGATAGACACTTTGATCAATGATTTGCACTTGGCGTAAGAAAGTCCCCTGGAGGAAAAGAAGACTGATGGGTCTGGGAGACTTTGATCTGTGTCACTGAGCTTTCAAAACCTTTAAGCCCACATAAACACAGACTCCTGAGACGGTGATGTAGATGACAACTGCCATGTTTTCCGAATGTGGCAGCCCCACGATTATTTGGAAGAGACCCCAGAAGATGGAAATGAATATACATACACAAACTCACCCCAAAGCAAAATGGCTGAGGCTGTGCCGGCTTCTGGCTCTTCTGCGAGGCTATCTGGGGGCAATGCTTACTGTGGTTTAGAAAAACAGAAATCTACAACTATGCAGCACGTGTTCATCTAAATCAGGGTGGGGAAGGCACTGCAAGTGGGCCCCCATCCCCACGTCCGCAGAAATGCAGCAGAATCTGTAATCTATCATGACATCCTCTCCCAAAGAGCTCGTGTGCCGCCTTAAACCCTTTCCGGCACACCACACCAATTGGACGTTTGAGTTGACCAGACCGAGTCATGAAATGAATCCGTTTTGCATCTCTGACGTAGATTGCTACTGGGTAAGGTGAGAGGAAGGTATGTACGTTTCTTGGGAATAAGCCTCTGTTGATGACTATGATCTAGTCGAACACAAAATAAAGACATGTGACGTAGGGAGACATCATGGCTTGGATGCCTAGGTAGGTGGGCACACCCAGGAGTGACTGAAGATCGTCAAAGCCAACCCCCGGTCTTCCCTGGAGATCCTTCTGACCTTGAGTGTCCTCAGCCCCAGCAGGTAGCAAAGCAGAACTCTGTGTTGACTGGTTTCCTCAAGACCAAGAAAGGCTTGGACCCCACCCATGCAAGAGTCCACAGGGCCCTAGTAAGACAGCTGATGGCTGACTGAAATTTATATATCATTTTAATTATCTATACTAGTGTACCGATAAGTTCAGTCTAAACTAATGTCATCTAGACTAAAGTAAATAAATAGAAAATATTTACAGTGGCTATCTGAGTGATTTGAGAAATGTGGCTCTACCATCTCTAGGACTTTATGTGAGTAAGTCATCTAACTTCCCTGAGTCTCAGTTTCTTGATCTGTAAACTGGATGCTGTAAGAGCTACAGACGATGAAGAGTCACTGGGTGAGACAATATATGTCAAGGACCGTGTGCAACTTACAATTCCTTTCTAGAACAAAGAATTCACCAAAAAATATGAAAATGTATGAGGGCTGTATCCTTTTCTCCTTTTTTTTTTTTTTTTGCTGTACACGGGCCTCTCACCGTTGTGGCCTCTCCCGTTGCGGAGCACAGGCTCCGGGCGCACAGGCCCAGTGGCCATGGCTCACGGGCCCAGCCGCTCCACAGCATGTGGGATCTTCCCGGACCGGGGAACGAACCCGCGTCCCCTGCATCGGCAGGCGGACTCTCAACCACTGCGCCACCAGGGAAGCCCCCTTTTCTCCTTTTAACCAAGCAAAGATGTCCACTCGAGGGCTTCCCTGGTGGCGCAGTGGTGAAGAATCCGCCTGCCAGTGCTAGGGGACACGGGTTCAAGCCCTGGTCTGGGAAGATCCCACATGCCGCAGAGCAACTAAGCCCATGCACCACAACGACTCAGCCTGCGCTCTAGAGCCCGTGCGCCACAACTACTGAGCCCGTGCACCGCAATTACGGAAGTCTGCGCGCCTAAAGCCCATGCTCCGCAACCAGAGAAGCCACCGCAATGAGAAGCCCGCGCACTGCAACGAAGAGGAGACTATTTGGACTTCTCTTCGCGTCATCATGTTTTTCTTATCATTGGCCCACTCCATCATGAAGCACTCTCAGCGAGCCAAGTATGTAATGGAATGAGTCCTCCGTCAACGGTGAACACTTACTCCTCAGAGCTTGGAGTCAAGAAGGACTAGATCCAGCCTGTGGTAAGACCCTCTAAGAAAAAACCCACAACTCTGAAACCTTCTGGCTGTAACATTTATGCAGCCTGTAGCCAGAGCACAGATCTGAATCTTCAGACCAAAGAAAGAGTTTGCTCCCAAACCCTGAAGGCTCACGGTTGGCCTCTGAATGTAGTCACGTACTGACCCCAGTATTTGAAGAAATACTTGAAACACCAGTGACCTGGATGTGGTCCTACCTCAAGGTACATTACAGACTAGCCCCACTTCCCTGGATAGATCACGGCTGGAAACAGCGTATTCCTGGTTCTCGGCCAGTGTCCTTGATCTGCATGTTCTGCCATTTGCTTGGGAAAATAATGCTAAGTTGCAAGACAGGGCAACAAAAACACCGCCAGGAGCCGACCAGCTCACAGAGGTTGCCTGGGTAGCTTGGTGACCCTAAACACTTAAGTGATTTTGTTCTCCATCCAATCTCCTGTGGTACATTAACTTTTATTGATAGCTCAGAGCTTCAGCAACTGGTCTTGATCTTACTAACCCAAAGGACAGAGGAACAAGAGGCACCCACACAGCTGACGTGCAAGAAAAAAACAGCACGGAACGTCTAGATCAGTCTCAATGTTTTTTTCCTCTTGCTACAGCTTTCCTTTAACGAGGGAGTCACAATTATTGCAGGTTAATCGTATCTCAGGCCCCCAAAGGGAGGGAGGCTGAAATGACCATTTAGAAATCTGGCCACGGCTCCCTCCGGCAGACTCCTGGAGGCATGGCAAGGCATTTCAGGCACGGCAATCCGAGCCTGAAATTGCAGGCTTGGATTTATATTACTGCTTTGGAGACTGGCAAAAGGATTCTTGGGTTTCCATGATACACGAATTAAACACAAGTTAAACCAGGGGCTGGTGGAAAAATCTATGTAATGGAAGACAGAGAAGACCAATGGAAGACCAATTCTATCATTGCTTCTAAGAAGTCAAGACTTCCAGCTAGAATCTGCATCTTGGAGCAGCCTGGTGTGCTTCTGACTCACGGACACTGAAAAGGGTATGAATGTGTTTTCCTTTCTGCGTGGAATGCTATCAGCTTCAGCTCAAAAAAAACCCCCACATTAATATTAAAAACGAAACAACACCAGATATGATTTGTTGAGCACCTATTATAGGCCAGGCACCATTCGCTGCACTTTACACACCTTGCTTCAATTCATCCTCATAGCAGTCTTAGGAAGCATCCATTTGTATTGCCATTTTGTAGCAAAAGAAATTGAGGTTCAGACAGCATCTATAAACTGTCAAAATCCTCAGCCAGGAAGAGGAAGAGTCAGGGAAGTCAAGGAAGAAAAACAGATTGCATCCATAATCCAACTCCTAAACATACCGCCATCTGTACGTGTACATGATCCCTACCACGTTAACATGTATGGTGTTGATTTTGACATATTAAAACATTAGTTTCACGAAATGGGGGTTTGAAAGGAACATCGAAGCAACTCTGTTTTTGTTCATCCAAGATTCAGTGGTCATCGACCATGTGTCAGACTCTGTGCTAATAAGCCCGTCCTACTCAGGGAATCTCAGAGCTGTGCCTATAGGACCTCAATGACCACAGCCTGAACCTGCATTCTGTAGGCTGTGCCCAGCCTTGCTTTAAAAAAACCCACATCCTCCAGGTCACGATGCTCATTCAGCCACTGTGACGTCCAAAGGTCTACACAGATGACGTGAAGGTGACCCCCCAGAGCCACATGAACAGGGAGGTCCGGGGACAGGTACTGTGGCAAACACATGACAGAATTTTGCTGAGTCTGTTCCTTCCAAGTCAAGACCCAATGAGTATTCCTTTTGCTATTTTTATTCGCGGTTCTGAGGAGTGTGAAAACTCCCATCTTCAAAAGAAAAAAAATTCTGTCAAGTGAATAGGCTTCAATATCCTACATCAAAAATAATAAAATGGTTCCTTGATAAGTTAAACAGAATTAGCATATGACCCAGTCATTCCACTCCTAGATATATACCCAAAAGAACAGAAAACAGGAGTCCAAGCAAACACTTGCACACAAATATCCAGAGCAGTTCTATTCGTATTAGCCAGAGGGTGGCAACAACACAAATGTCCATCAACAGATGAATGGATCGAAAAGTTGTGTATCCATACAATGGAATATCATTGGGTCTTGCAAGGAATGAAGCACTGACACAGGCTGCAACTACAGCTGAACCTTGAGAACATTATACCAAGTCAAAGAACAAGATATGAGAAGCCACATACTGTATGACAACACTCATGGGATGTGGGACTATCTTTGTGAGGACTATCCATTCAACCCACTGTAACTGCTAAATCTGTGATCATTTATTTGTAAGAGCAGTAGAAAACTAATACAGTGACCATTTATTTATCCATTTGTTGGTTGGTTTGTTGGTTCAACAGATACTTATTGAGTACCTCCTGTGTGCAAGGCACTGTGCTGGGCTCCAGAGGAACCTGAGTAAATGAAACAGACTTAACCTTGGCCTGGGTAGAGCTTACAGGCGGGAGAGTCACTTTTAGCCCCTTCTCACAAAAGGCAGCCACAAAGTGGAAAGGTCACTAGGACTAATGATGGCTTCAAGAACTGACACCAAATGAGCAGAGGCCAATGGGGCCATGAGAGAAGGTGATGAGAGACAAGGACTCTCATTCCAGAGAAGTGCAAATGGGATAGAACGTTGCATGTTATTTCAGAAAATTCCAGGGCGACAAGAGGAGTATGTACTTGGAGTACCAACCCATTATTTCCAAGCTGAATCTTACGTGACATCACCACGGTGACAGTTAATTTTATGTGTCAACTTGACTGGGCCACAGTGTGCCCAGCTATTTGGTTATCATATGATCTCTGCGTGTGTCGGTGAGGGTGCTTCTGGTTGAGATGAACATTTGAATTGGGAGACTGAGTAAAGCAGATGGCCCTCCCCAATGTGGGTGTGCCTCAGCCAATCTGTTGAAGGCCTGAACAGAATAAAAGGTAGATGAGGGAGGAATTCACTCTGCCTCACTGCCTTTGAGCTGGGACACTGGTCTTCTCCTGCTATTGTACTCAGACTTAGACTGGAACTATACCATTGTCTCTCCTAGGTCTGGACTTCTTGGCTTCCACAATTGTGTAAGCCAATTCTTTATATATACATATCTCCGATTGGTTCTATTTCTCTGGATAACCCTAACACACTAACACAACCACCAACCACCAGTACTAACAACAACCAAATTGTCCTCAAAACATTACTACCAGAAAGCAACTCTAGCTGTGGACTGGCTGTTACAACCTCGACTAGAAAACATGGACATGTGGAAACATGGTGCATTTAATTCCTTTTCTTCTTTACTTATTTCAATATTTTCCAGATTTTTTAAGAGAGCAAGTATTCGGTCGGCTTGAAAAATCAAAGCAAGAGATGAGTTAAAGAAAAAAACCTGGGGATTTTTTAACAACTGTTAAAAAGAAGTGCCATTTATAATATTTTGGGGACAATTGGAAATATGCTCTTTCACTGGATACTTACAGATATTAAAAATGTGCGTTACTTTTTGGTTTTGATAATGATACAGCAGTATTTTTGTTTTGCTTTGGTTTTGGAGAGCCCTTACATTACAGTGACTCGTAATAAAATACCTATGGATTAAAAGATATGATGTCTTCCATTTGCTTCTGTAAAATATCAAACATGGGGGAAATGGGTTGGGGCGGAGATAAAACAAGATTGGCTACAAGTAATAGTTACTGAAGCCGGGTGATGGGAGTTAATTATACTCTGTCACCTTCTATAAATGTTTTTACATTAAAAATAAATAAATTAGTACATGACAGAAGGAGCCAAACATAATTCTTAATACATCATAAATGATTTCATAGATAGAAAGATAGACAGATAAAACTTAAGAGGGAAAAAAAAAAAACCTTCCCTCAACAATCTATAATGGGTCAATAAGTGCCTAATTTCAGCTGGTTTCCAGACATTTCTCATGAATATCCACAGACCTGACAATGTGGCAGAGAGCTAAATGATGCATAGTTGGTAGCACTGACAGAATATTTCTTACTAGCATGTATCACTACCTGAAATTATATTAAATATTTGTGTTTTGCTTATTTCCTCTCTTCCCCGGGATAATGTAAAGCTCTCCGAGGGTGGGATTTTTCTGTTTTGCTGTATCTTTACCTCTTAGATACCCGGCCCACGATAGGTGTTCCATTTTTTAGTTCTGTTTTGAATGACAAAAAAAAATTTTTGTAAATGAATCAACTGAAGTCACTGTGCCCTTCACTGACTGTCCACTATATACTAAGTCTCATGTTAAGCATCAAAACAGTGAATCAGAAGCGCCTAGAACAGAGACTGTACAAAGGACACAAAGTGTGGTAATTCTTCAATTACTTTCATAAAACCAGACTGCTACCCATCTGTCGACTCATTCATTCACTGACTCACAAAAAGGTATTGAGCACCTACTGTGGTGGAACTGACACAGTATAAACAGCAGAGCAGAAATAACAGTATAATATAAATAAGTTTTGACAATCTCTACCCTAATGAAGTTGACATCTAGGATATGAGGACTTCTCATCCCACAGTTCCATCCAAAAGTTTATGTATTTGTTAATAATGCTACCAGGTGGCTGGGAATTCACTACAATTTCTTTTTGAGAATTAACTAAAAAGTTCACTCATGAAAATCCTATTTATCTAAGCCATTAGTGTTGCCTACTTGAGCTGTTGGAATATGTCACCAAATTAATTAAGTTCATTATGCTTTCTCATTCAAGCAAGAGAAAAGTGTGTCTTTTTGTAGACCACCTGTTTATAAGTAAGTGAAAACAGGAGATGCAAATACTGTCTTTAAAAAGCAAAAAAGGGGAATTTCAATGTTACATCACATTAAATTGTCCCCTACCGGTTTCTTTCCTCTGAAAAGAACTATCAATAACTATCAAGTTTTATTTGCTAGCTGTTATGTCCTCTGACACAGAAGGCCACGGACTATTTCTTTAATATAATATTACTCTCCCTTCTCCCAACTCAACAGAATCACAGCAGATCATGAGTTTCAGGGAACAACACATAAAACGCTGAATGCTAAGGTCATTTCCCTAAAGCCAAATCTACAGCGACAGAAGGAACTTAAAAAATTTACCAACAGCAACTGGTCCTCTGGAATGGGTGCTAATGATAAAAAAAAAATGAGCTTTTACACATTCCATTTTTAATTAATTTTTAATACACAAAAAAAAGCTTTCCCTTCTACCACAAGACCCACTTCTTCCTGGTGAGATCCCCAGAGGGAGGCCTGCTCTTTTCTGGAAGGCATCACTCTTCTAATTAATTAGAAATTGTGTGAGGCGGGGAAGGGGGGAGGGGTGGAAATCAGCAGGCGGTGAAAACATCAAATTCCTTCCTGCCTTTTCTACATCCCTTACCCCAAATCTCAGCCCCAGCTCTCTGTTTGGGGAAACCAACAGTTGAAGTCACTTGAACTGATTCCAGGCCAGTTCATCCCGCTTCTCTGCCAGGCTGGCCCAGTCTCCATGTCCCATTGGTATGAGAAGGTTACGGGGTCGTGTCTTCCCGAGGCCACTATGTGAGTTACATTTATGCAATTTACATCTTTTGCATGCCCACCCCCCTTTTTTTCTAATTTCCAAAACTGAACATGTTGATGGGGGAAAAAAAGAACCCCTCAAACATGACAGAATTACAAAAAGAAAGAAAATACAACCCCCTCTTCCACAGAACCCTCTCATTTCCCATGCTTTCTGTCAAGGAGTTACCTCTGTTAACCGTGAACGTCTATCATTACAATCCCAGGTCACAAGATAGGCACATGTGTAAGTACACAGGAAAACATTCAGGCACATGTAGAGCTTTCTTAAAAAAAAAAAAAAAAAAGTGTAATAATATATATATTTTCCTACAATTTCCTTTTTCTCACTCAACATTTAATTATGGGCAGCCATGATCTAGTTATGTATATGGAAATATATCCCATATATATATTTAGTGCTATTTCTTTTCATACCTTTTTTTTTTTTTGCTATGCAGAATTTAAAACCCTGTAAAAACTATAACTCAGTATGGGGCTTCCCTGGTGGCGCAATGGTTGAGAGTCCGCCTGCCAATGCAGGGGACACGGGTTCGTGCCCCGGTCCGGGAAGATCCCACATGCCGCGGAGCGGCTGGGCCCGTGAGCGATGGCCCCTGAGCCTGCGCGTCCGGAGCCTGTGCTCCGCAATAGGAGAGGCCACAACAGTGAGAGGCCCGCGTACCGCAAAAACAAAACAAAACAAAAAACCCCTATAACTCAATTAGACATTAGCCTATGGATAGGGATTCAGAATTCACAGATTAAAAAAACAAATAAATAAATTATGTATGTATATGTGTGTGTGTGTAAAACGCTAAAAAATATCATTGATTCTTCTCATTGGGAGACTGTGCACATTTATTCTAATATTTCTGTATTTTCTGGTTCAGAATGGAATTGCTCAACCTAAAGGTATGTTTAATTTGCATTGAAACTGCCAACTTGCTCTCCAAAATGACCCCAAACAATATATGCTCCTTTTAATAGTGCACGTTCTTTTTCCCTGTTAAGGAAAACTTTCTTAGAAAGTGTAGTTATGAGCGTGAGTCAAAGTTTGATTGTAATTTTGCTACGAGGGAAAAGGCCTCTAGCAGATCAACTCAAAGATTCACTCTTGGTGGAGACATTTTCTAGGGAAAGGGAGTGATAAGATAGTCAATGTTAGGCTAGACACATTTGGTTGAAGGGGCCTAGATTCTCGAGTGCCAGTCAGCTGGCTAGATGGGTGACTGATTTTTCAGAACAAGTCTTAATCCCATTAAAGTTTATCAGAAAATTGCTTAAGCAATTTATCAGGAATGAAGCCGTGAATTACATTATGCAAAAAGGTTCTATTCCAGACCAGATTTGGGACAACTTTTATTTGTCATACTCTTTCATATGCTACACACTCACCAACAGGGAGGTTATCTGTCTTCTTTAACTTCTGCCATGGTGCAGGGTGGTTTCTCACTGTTTATTTTCCATTTCCATTAATTAACAATAAGACTGAGGCTTTTTTCATGTCTGTCAATTTTCTTCAACGAATTTCTCATTTATTGATGTCACCCAGTTTTCTAGTGGGAGGTTCACGTTCTTCTTTTTGATTTGCAAAAACTCTTTGCATATTTGGGGTAAATTATTTAAGTGTGTGTGTGTGTGTGTGTGTGTGTGTGTGTGTGTGTGTGTACATGAGTATGTGTCTATGTAGATTTTTTTTTTTCCTATTCAATCTCCTAAGATACTAAATTTGAAAAGAAAAATCACTTATATGCCAGCTTCTCATGGTACCTGGGACCACTGCCTAAATCCTTAATATTATTCCTGATCACCCTGTCCTGACCCTTTGTGTTCCAACAACAGTATTTCTAGTGACCCAGACAGACTGCCCGTTTCATCACTGCATACCATTCCCATGCTGATCCCTTTACAGCATCTTCCCTGGATACTCTCTTGCCGTCATAAGCCCCCATCTGTCTTCCCTCTTCTGGAAGAGACTTTCCCTCATTACTCGCCTTGTCCCACTAGAGATAAAGTTAGTCACTCCCTGTTGGGTACCTTGCATGCACCTGTTTTTCCATACAAAGCCCATTTTAATTTATTTGTTCCTGAGTCTGCCTTCCATAAAAGACTTTGAGCTCCTTGAGGGTAAGGAGTAAGCCCTAATTCTTCCTATACCACCTGAGCTTGTTAATACAGGATCTGACCCATCCGGAGCAGAAGCCCAGTAAATAACTGTCGAATGGACAGAAATATCCTTTCTAATACATAGCTTGAGGGAAGGAGTCATAGCGGGGAGAGCGGTGGTGCCCATCTTTCCTTCACCTCCTGCCAACCAACAAAAACACACCCTTCAACCTCGAAAACGGACTTGAAATTGAGAGAGAGCAAAGGTTGTCTTCCCTGTTTTGTTACCCCACTCTCTAGAAACTGATGGGCTACAACTCTGCACAGGAAGTGTTAACACAAACAACATCGAAGTGCTGGGGGGCATTTTATTGTCTGCCAGATTTAAAAATGGGAATTGATCTTCATTCAGCCAGTTTTGCCAAAGTTTCTGCGAAGTGGATATAGCAAGCCATAGGTGCCTTTCAGATCACCTGTGATTAAACTCACTGCATTTGTCTTCAAACCAAAGTGTTTTTTCCTCCCTGCCCGCAACATATAATTTTAGTCAGCTAACACTAAATTAGACACCCACTCAGATTTATTATGATAAGAACATTCAGTAAGCTAATTTCAAGATGATGACTCCTATAAATTCTTATAATTTATTATTTAGTACTTTGGTTTTTAATCATTAAGTACGTGAAGACTTTGTAGGTCAAACCTGTATTAATGAAGACGGTAAAATCTATTTTTCAAACTCTGCTCCTCACCCACCTTTCAAATTGTAAATTAACAGAAATAGATTGAAACACACTTGTAAGAACAAAGGCAGTGATTGGGGGATGGTGCTACTATCACCCCCAGTTGCCTAATTTTTCTAGGTAGACTGTCAATCATAGTTCCAACTTATTTAAGACACATCGCGCTGATTCTATCAATGAAACAATGGAGTCCAAATCTGAGAAGGCATCAGTTCACTAAGAAAATAAAACCTGTAACCCATATTTACAGTGTTGTTAAAAAAACAAAGCTGTTCAAATGTTAGCCGATACAATTTCATTAGGTTTTAATCTTAACCCAATGCAGCCATTTTTTACTGCTTTTCTGTGAAGTGTTACAGCTTTAGAGATGCACAGACAGGAAGTACTTATGTATTAAGTAAATAAATATTTTAGAAAGCTGCCGATGTTACCTAAATGAGTCTTCTTTATTTCCCGAATTCATTGCCAAATTAGAACCTGTTTCATGATCATTTCAAACATTCAGTGCTAAAACACATAAGGTTTTATTCTGCCGAACAAAGGGATGCTTTCTGATCAACTGCATGCAAACAGTGAATAAAGTTACCTACACGGTGACAACTTTTCATTTCCTCTACAATAAAATTAATTTTTATTATGTTATAATACAAGCTCATCTTAAGCAATTTGAAAAATAGAGTAGAAAGAAGAACAATGCTCACCATGATACTTCTAATTGAAAAAAAGTACCAGGATACAAAATGAGCCAAGTCTCCAATAGAGTTCACTACTATATAAAAACGATCATTTATATGCTGAGAAAAATCTAGAAGGTTATAGAGGAAAGTGATAATAGCGGTTATCTTGAGGAGACAGTACAACAGACAATTTTATTTTTCATTTCCTCTGCTCATTTTTAGATCTAATATTCTGGAAATTCCTTTAGAAATAAAGAGGCATATGTTTGCATCCATAATATGGAGAGCATTTTAAATTACAACGGTGTCTGAATCTTCATATGATAGAGAGACAGTCAGTGTCCATTTTACCTGAAGCCTTATTGCTGAGGCGGGTTCTACTGAATTATTACTCTGAGGACGGCTCACGGCATCTCTCGGTTCAGTGAAAACCTCCCTGGGATATACACATATGTTTACAGGCTGGGCTTCAAAACAGGAAGCCGGCTACATCCATCCACACCATGCTTTCAGAGTGCATGCTAAATTACTTTGGAAGTTTCCTTCCCCCGCTCCTATCTACCTGGGGAGGGTTAAAGTATTGCAGGTTTTTAAGTAAAATCACTGATGAGAAGAACACACACAGATTCTGCCTCACGGCTGGAAGGATTCATGAGGGATGGAGACCAGTGACGGGGTTGTAGCAAAGTGGGTTATAGAAAGCTTACTAAAACTGGATTTCTGGATTTTACTTGCCATTAACTAAATAAATGAGAATAATGAGAATAATGAAAGTACCAGTGAAAATAGCACCTGCTATTTACTGTGAGTTGGCCACGGCTATGTGGAGCACTGAATTAAGCATCTTACAGATCTTAGGTCCCCACACTAACTAGATGAATGAGTCTCATTTTACAGATGAGAAGACTTAGCTACAACTTCACTAATGATCTGTGTGTAACCTTAGGCCAGTCAATACTTGGTAGAGCTCAGATATAAATTGTACCACCTGACTCATCTCCTAGATGTCTTTTCATCATCAGGAGAAAGAAGCCTGCCACCAACAACCTTTTGAGAAAGTGACAGATGCAGGGGGAAAACAGATTTATTAACTCGTAAAGGTTTCCATCCAAAAAATGTGTAATTGTTAAAATCATGGAATAGCTAAAAACATTTAGGTACTTCTAATTGTTAAGCTTTGGGGTTATGTATCCTGTAGGCAGTGCAAACAGGCTCGGTATTAATAACTGATGAGTAACATATTACCCCGAAAATTAGCATCTTCTAAATGACAGTAAGAATTTAGTATCTCATACACTTTTGGTAGGTTAAGCATTTAGGGGCAGTTTAGCTGGATGGTTTGGCTCAGGTTTGGTTTCAGCTGCAGTCATCTGAAGGCTTAACTGGGACTGGAGGATAGCACCCTCAGCATGGCTGGCAAGTTGGTTCTGGCTGCTGGCTGGAGGCTTGAGCCCTTCATCACGTGGGCCTTGCCACAGGACAGCTTGAGCATCCTTACAACATGGAGTCTAACTTCCCCCAGAGAAAGCAAGGCAGAAGTTTCAGTGTCTTTAGTCCCTGAGCCTCAAGAGTCATGCTCTATCACTTCCCCCTGCCTGTCACATCCAGAGTAGGAGGGGACTACACAAAGTGCATGAAACCCAGGAGGCTAGGGTCTTTGGAGGCCACCTCAGAGGCTGGCCATCACAGGACCTCTTCTCCCGTGGTCTACATGGCCCTAGGGCTGGGAAGCATATACGGTTGCACTCTGACATTTGAGCAACGAAATGAATTCAAAGCGGGTCAGACAGGAGAATGCAAAGTCACCCTGAGAAACACAAGGGCACCCAGTCCAAGTCACCCTGGATCTCAGGACCAGCAGTCCACAGGATTCGAAAAGTGCTGTGTTTCACAGAGCTGGGGGAGAAGGGAGGCTGAGAGGTTTGGAGAACTCCATTAGATGGCTCCAAAAGAGGATGTAGTGATGCTGCTGAAGATGATTATGAAGAGTGTGAGTAACAGTATTTTAAAAAATGTGAGGAAGGAAAAAAACTCCAGTATTTGAAAATTGATACATCATGTGTGAAAATACATTCATACGTTAAATCCAACATGAGAACTCTTGAACATTTCATCTACAGCCTCTAAAATTGATAAGGTGGGCCAAAAACTTGAGGGTACCTCATCAGGAAAATGAAGAACCACTTTGTATTTGGGGTCACCTGGTATTCCGAGACTCACTGGGCTTCACCAAATATGTACCAAGCACCTCTATGCACCTGGCACTGTCCCAGGTCAGTGGACAAATTAATGAGCAAGACAGACAAGGTGCCCCAGAGCCTAGTGGGGGAGATGGACAATAAACAAATACAAGTGTGCAGCATACCCATACTGTGAAATTATTAGGCTTGTTGTCTTCTGAGGCGACCAAGCTTTTGAGTCATACAGCCAACTGACCTTTGCTTCAATTACTTGCCCATCAAGTAACAAACAGTTTCATTTGGCTCAGTCCCTGTAATAATTCTACGGATAAAGAAACACTGTTCTTTCTAGTCAAATGAATAAAAACATTTTAAACTTTGTCATAATTATGGTCCTCTTTGAAAATGACTCTTTTGGCAATCTGTTTATATATCAGTCTCTATGAGTTTGATTATTGTGAGTCTGTACCTGTCAGAAAGATCTGCTCCTTGGTGGGTTGACAAAATCTAATTCCTGAGTTAGCAAGCTTGAGGGTGAGATTCCTAATGTTAATGAACCCACCAAGGTAAATACCACCTGGCAAGCTTCTAGGAAGTCAGCCACCTGGCTTTCATTGTCCACACCTGTCCTCTTCTTTCAAAAGACAACTGACATTTTATACGTTAAAAGAAAACTGCCTCTAGGAACTATAAAGAAAACACTACGCACAGACAAAACCAGGATACTAAGAGAGCCACAGTGTATATGTGACTACCATCTTCCGATTCCTCATTCATGGGTGATATAAATAATTGATCACAGAAATCTTCTGGGTTGAGCCAATATGGCTTCCGAGCCCTGCTAACATGGTATCACAAAAAGACACTAACAATTGATCTGTGTTCGAAGATGGTGAGGCTCAAAGACCTGCGATATCAATATCTGTTTGTCCCAATAAGATTGGGTTATTTTGTAAATTGAGCCCTGAGTGCACACACTTTAGGTTCACAGGCACTGATGTAAGAGGAACAGAGAGATCCTGGGTGAGGCTTATCATGACATAAGGCTTCAACAATAGTGAATGCAGATGGCGATAGACTTTGATTAATAAGAGGTAAGGGTGTGACACTACGGAATCGTAAGTGAAGGAGGGGAGGGAAATAAACAGCTTTATATACCAGAGTTTCATTTCAACATCGTTTTAAGAATAAAGAACTATAAATGATGCACATTCCCAATAACCGAAGCGTGGATAAGCTACAGGAACTTTCACTTAATAGCTTTTTATCTAGCTGATGTTTGGCATTCATAAAGACTATAACAGGTGAATGTACTTGTGCTATGATGTTAAGTGAAAAACTCAGGATACAGCATCAAATATAATACAGTATCGATAATGGTGTGAAACAAAAAAATAAACCCAGTCACGGGGGGGTAAATTTAAATGGGACTAACGGAATATTGACTCTGGCTGCTGTCTCAATGATGACACATTAGCTAAGTATTATTATTTTTTCTAGTCTTCCTCCTTCCTTTTTTTCTGTCATTTCCTGTTTGGCATTTTATACACACAGACACAAACACACAGAAACTGGTAGTGGAAACTGGAGAAGTCAAGTTCCCACTCTACTTTCTATGAGGTCCCTTGCATTTGGTAGCAAAAAAGCAAACGTCCTCCTTTCCTCACTGCATCGAGATTAAAAATCTAGTCTGGTGAGAAAAACAAAAGCGTACTTTGTCATTAAGTTTGCCAAGAAAGGCCCCTTCTCAAAATGTGGCTGTGGTTTTTGACAACGCCGTGTGATTTCAAAGTTCCTAAGAATGCATGCGTGAATCAGTGGCAATCTAGTCATGGACGATTGCTCCCCATGGTACAAGAGGTTTGCGCTGACCCCTGACTGTGTGGACAGAAGGGTGGCTGAGCTGGGAGACCTGCACACTTAATGATCAGTTACTACACAGATTATGTCTTCTGTGGGGCACCAAGTAGACTCTGGGCAGCTGTGCCCGGGGTGCTGACCTTCCTCTGGGCGACCAAGCCCTCCGCATCAGGGTGCCCATCTGTCCTACTGCTGCTCGAGGGAACTGTGCCTTTGTGAGTTATTTCAGCGTTTGCACCTTCGCCACTACATGGAAATACAACCATGACTAGCAGAAAGAGAAGTATGCTAACCTGTCGGCAAGAATTAAACATTGTGCTAAATAGATGCATCATGTCGTTAAGGAAACAGAATCTAGGAGGAGGGGAGAAATGTACAGGCCTCTGTCTAGCTCCCATCTATTTTGGGAGAGTCTCCTCGATGAGACTCAGAGCTGGTGGTTCAAGCTCATCGCTACTCTTATTGGTATGAGGAGACCAGACAGATCAAGGCTTCGCTTTCTGCCTCGGGGTCAGCCGTAGGCAAATCTGTTAAGTAGGCTAAATCTGGCCTCTGCTTAGATACTCTTCAGCTCTCCTGCTCTGCACCCTCTCCCCTCTCTCCTCCAGGACAGGCTCCCCGTACCCTTAGGCGACCCCAGATAAAGAACTTTCCAGTCCCCAGTGTTTACACTGCTCACTCCACCTGAAGTCCTGTATCTACTGAGCTCGGTCTCTACCTTGGTGTGAGCTGATAAATACAGAGTCTTACACTTCCAACAGGGGCTCTTTCTGAAGGCGCTGATCCAGACCCAAGGACTGGTTCCAACAGTTGGCAAACACCATCCGTTTAGTTAGACTGGCTGGGAAGGTATTCGGGGGCCAAGAGAACTTGAAGCTTTTCTCAAAAGTAACAACAGCATCAATAACTAAACGTGGCATGTATTCAGAGCCCAATCTGCAAATGGGATACTGTGCTACTTGTTTTCCATACAGTATCTCCAAGTCTTCTGTATTCACTAGCATTTGCTGTATAACAAACCACCCCAGAAGTCAGTGGGTAAAACAGTAACAACTTTTTATATAAGAAGTTCATGATTCTGTGCGTGGGCTGAGTTCTTTCTCTGGTGTAGACTGTCTTGACTGATCTCTGCTGGGCTCAGTCTTGTGTCTGGGGTCATCTGTTGGCTTGGTTAGTAGCTGGATGACCCAAGAATGGTCTCACTCATGTACCTGGAGGTTGGCAGGCTATCTATACTAGGGCAACTTGGCTCCCTTCATGTGGCCTCTCATGCTCCGGTGGACTAGCTCAGGCTCGCGCATGTGGTGGTCTCAGGGCCCTACGTAACAAGGAAGCAAGCCCCAATATCTAAATGCTTTTCATGCCCGTGCTTGTATTATTTCTGCTAAGGTCCCATCGGTCAGTACAAGTCACTTGGTCAACCTGATTTAAGTGGTGGACAAATAGATGCCACCTCTTAATGGGGGGATGAGTAACATCACATAGGATGGGTGTGGATACAGTGGAGGGAAACACTGGTTTTCTTTCTCCTTTAAAAAAATAACCTACTATCTTTACAATCTACCATACCTTCCCCAAACCCTAAATTGTGGGTGTACAGAAGAGCAAAGTGAGATTTAGAATGGTTAAATGACATCCCCAAGAAAAGCGAAACTGTGTTGGATTGGAATCAGGTACGAATTCGTATTTTAAAAACACATATATTTTGGGGACTTCCCTGGCGGTCCAATGGTTGAGACTTCGCATTCCAGCGCAGGGGGCACGGGTTCAATCCCTGGTCGGGGAGCTAAGATCCGACATGGCTTGCAGCCAAAAAACCAAAACATAAAACAGAAGCAATACTGTAACAAATTCAATAAAGACTTTAAAAATGGTCCACACATTGGGGCTTCCCTGGTGGCACAGTGGTTGAGATGCAGGGGACACGGGTTCGTGCCCCGGTCCGGGAAGATCCCACATGCTGCAGAACGGCTAGGCCGGTGAGCCATGGCCGCTGAGCCTGAGTGTCTGGAGCCTGTGCTCCGCAACGGGAGAGGCCACGACAGTGAGAGGCCCGCGTACCGCAAACAGTTTGTTTAAAATAACAGTGGCAACAATGTATTTGATTATATATGGCTTATGCATATCTTTATATATATATATATAAAAATAAATATATATATATATATATATATATAAATATATATACACAGATACATTTTATATGGATTGGAAAAAGGATTGTATTGGATTGGAATCAGGTATTAACTCATATTTTAAAATATATTTATATTATAAATACATATTTATAATATAGACTTTAATACTATAAATATAAATATATAAACGCATAAAAATAATAAACTTTGTTTCAATATAAATACCTTAAGATATATGACATACACCCACACAGAGTAATAAGTAAAGATATATAAGTACGCATGAGTTAGTATACCTACATAAACTTCCAGACTCTGCCCACTGAGAGGTCCTAGAAGCAATGATACTGCAGTAGTAATGAGCACACCTAGCACCCAGATCTTGGTTTCTAAATATCATTCTCCAGTAAATGGAACCAAGGCTCCCTGGAAAAGGAGTTAACTCCAAGAATGGGACAGAGAAATACAAGATGACACGTAGCATCCCACAGTGCCGAAAGGTGAGGAAGTGCTCAAAAAATGACGGGGCGTGTTGGAAGAGTACAGGAGCCAACCTGAAAGAGCTCTCATTGGTCAAAGCTGGCCAAATGATATAACAGTATTATTATATTATGCCCTATAGAACAAAATAAATATACGTGTCCATACTGATAATGAATGAATAAATAATTAAATAAATGGAGAAGGGACAGTCTTCTATAGAGAGGAATTCTGATTCATAAATGTAGAAGGAAAACAACTTATGGTTACCAAAGGGGAATGGCGGGGAGGGATAAATTAGGAGTTTGGAATTGACATATACAAACTACTATATATAAAAGAGGTAACCAATGAGGACCTACTGTATAGCACAGGGAATTCTACTCAATATTCTATAATAACTTATCAGGGAAAAGAATCTGAAAAAATATATATATGTATGTATGTATAACTGAATCACTGTGCTGTACACCTGAACTAACGCAACAGCGTACATCAACTACATTTCAATAAAAAATAAAATAAAATAAATGTGGACGACATGAGGGAAATGGAAAATTATCATTGGAACACCACAATATTAACTGTTTCAGGCAAGATCCATAGATAGACGCTAAAATTAATGGATGAAAATGTGAAGAGAAATAGTCTCAAAGCACCTCCTCTCAAGATATGTATTAATTACAAAAGGGAAAACAGTTAACTTTCAAGTGCATAAATCCAGCAGACAACACTTTAGCCAAGAGATCAAGGTTAACATCACCAGTAATGAGACATTTTCATGCCATGTACCATGTGATATGACGGGCTGAGCAGGGCAAACCGCGTCTGTGTATTCTTGCCAAAAATACATAAACTCAATCTAATCAGGAGAAAACATCAAACAAACCCAACTTGAGGATGTTCTAGAAAATAACTCACCAGGCTCTTCAAAATGTCAAGGTCATTTTTAAAAGAATAATATTAATGAAGACCGAGAAACTATCACAGATCAGAGGAGATAGGTGAGACATGACAGTAAGTGCAGAGTGGTACCTGGGCTGAATCCTGGAACAGTGAAAGAACCTGAGTGGAAACATCAGTGAAATGCAAACGAAGTGTTAGCTGAGTTGAGTTAATAGCACTGGACTAACGTGAGTTTCTAAGTGCGGAAAAACGCATCATGTTCGTATTAGCAGGAGCTGGGTGAAGGGTGCATGGGAGTTCTCTGCACTATTTTTGTGACTTTTCTGTAAGCTGAAATTTATTTCAAAACAAAAAATTAAAATTAAACAAACAAGCGAAAACCCAACTTCCCCAAAGTCATAGCTCCTTGTGGTTGCTTGAATTCAAGCCCAGTTGTGCCTGGTCCCCCCCCACCCCACCCCGTCTATGTTATTTCTTTTCACTCTGCCATGCTTTCCCCATCCACCCTGCACTGACTGCAGCCTCAGAATTGGTTAAGACTGGACTAGGACACCCCTTCCAAATGAATTATTTTATGGGGAAAATCCGGTGGCACAGTTAGGCATAAACCCATTTACTTCAAATGGGGAAAATGAGGCAGAGGCTCATTAAAATGTACATTGAGGATACCCGCTGTCAGCACAGTGTCCCAACTGCCTGGATATGCCACTTCATAATGTCGTTTCTTGATTCCCTGAAACTGTTAAATTAGTACAGCACTACACATCTCAACCTTCAACCATATTGTCACTTAAAATGAGCGTCTGGAAGGCCATCCTTCCGGGAATATTAGTTACCTTGTCCATTACTTACTTAATCACAGCTTGCAGTTATTTTTGCCTTGTGGAGGCTGACTATAAATTATGGCCTACAACACAGCAAAGCCACACTTAGCAAATTATATGGCATGGGAAAACCCTTGCTTTGGGGCAAAAATTACATATTTCTTTAAATATATGTTTTAGCAAATATTATATTAAGCCTATAAAACAAAATCCATGAGCACATTTTGTGGCCTGTAGGACATATCTGACAACTGACTCAATCTCCGGCCCACTCCTAAATGGGGGTTGGAACGGAGAGGTCCTATTTGAATTCACGTCGGTAAGGCCCATGGTCAGTGAATTTCTACTTGCTGACCAATATGATGAAAGGCTAGAAATCTTCTTGGTCGTGGCACGTGATGCAGTAAATAAATCAGCCAGACGGTCTTCAATTTCATTTTGAGCATAAGTAGCTCACTAATAGGTACTGTTTTCTCACTGTTAGGAATGGGTTCCTTTCCTTTCCTTTTTTTTTTTTTTTTTTTTTTTTTAAAGAAGCCCATCGAAGTACCTTGGGACTGGAAAAAAATGGCAGCAAGATAAGAAGAAAGTGCATGGATGCAGAGTTATTAGCCAGGAGGAGACAACGACCCTTTGGAATGAAGGTTGTCCATTTGTCTGTAGCTTTGCCGAGCGCTTCGTTGGGCTGTGTCCGCTGGGCTGGAAATGGTCTTTTAGGCTTGCAAAGGAAGTTAGACTTCGCGCCTCAGTGGGCCAATCTCTGTTGCTGTGAAGGCCGAATATCCTAAGGTCAGCCACCCACAGCTCGGATCTCTTGGTGGATGGTCCCTGGTGGGCTGGAGTGAGGTCATCAGGCCAGCTCATGCAATGACATCGCTAGCCAAGGCTGCAGGCAGCTCCAGCCAGGGCCACACAAGATCTATGCAAGTAGGAGGGCTCTGGGCTTCCCGGATGTATCTTGTAAGGCAGCCAGTTGCCCAGCTGAAAAGTCTGCAAGATCTTGCTTTAAAAACGTATGTTTTAATTTGAGGACATTAATTACATGGAAATGATTTGACTCCATGATTTATAACCCCGCCAGAGTTCTGCGGTCTCTCCCTCCATATGTGCCGCTGCCACTTTCCCTTTTGTATACCTATCATTTCCCATTGTTTATCTTCCCTGATTGATGTTCGGGCTCGGGATGTTTTCCATTATGAGATTCAAAATTATCACTGGTAATAGAGAAGGCTTCCCTATTATCTTCAGCGAGACTGCCCAAATTATTCACCGTAGCCTACTGGTACCACACCGCAGGAAAATAAGAATTTATTTCCCGTCCCAGGCATATGGTAGATAAGAGGATGTATTTATTTCTCCGTGTTTCAAAAGGATTAAGCTTGGAAAAAATAAATATCACTTACGCTGTCAGTAAGCAGAACTTTATGGTTCTGAGTTTAGAGGGCCTCTCTTCGGCTAGAATAGCAAGTCTAAACCCTGGTTTTAAAAAGAGGGGGAGGATAAGGAGGTAGAGAATCAATTACGGTTTTACTTGGCTAAATATATGAATGCTACGTACATTTCAACCATCATACCGGTCTACCAGGCACCCAGTACCACCTTGGACCGCCACGTTAAGTAACGCATCGCCTTATTTATAAAAATGTTACTGAATTCCAACAGTCCTTGACCCCTGGCTATTTCGAGAGCACACTGAATACATCATCTGGGTTTTGCCTAATTACACATAATTAGGAAATGTAATTACTCTTTTCAGTGTTGCTCTGCCATTAGGAACTGAGTGGACAAATTAAAAATATGAGCCAACTCTAAAAATAGGGATTGCACTGAAGGTTAGTAAATCAAACTTATAAAAAAACATAATAAAAAAATTGCTCTTGGCTCTGGCTAAATATTTGATACAACAGTTACGCTGGCTGCCTTTGTATCGGGGACTTACTTAATGATATATCATTTGCATCCATGCTGAGCCAGGGAGAGGGAAGGAATTATTTCGCTCCTCAATTACTCTGATTTGCTAACTTTCTCCCATGTTTATGCCTTTTTATTTTTACTTCCTTCTTTACACTGGATTCCCCACTCTAGCTAAGCAAGAGGCTCCCAATTAGTCCATAGCAAAGAACCACAACGTTTCATTCGTGGGTCTGCTGCATGCGAAGGCTGCTCGTGTCCCAACACAGGAAAATCTCAGCCCCTGAGCTGGCGCTCCCACGTCAGCAATGTAGGAAGGAACTCTTGGCTTTGCAAGTCTACCAAGCAGCCGCCACAATAATAACATAATAATAAACATGTCCTAAATATGGCTGGGCGTCTACTATCAATCAGGCACTGACCTGGGCGGCTTCACCACCCCAAAAGCTAAGAAGTTCACAGGTGAGGAAATTGAAAGGTTACACAGCTTAGAGGTACAAGTTCACGAAGGATGTGGAATTGGGAGCCTTGTATGTTCCAATCTCAGCTTTTGCTGAATTTCCCTCTACTGTTATGGTAGCTGACAGCCACAAATTGACACACTCCATTAAATGCGCTATTTACGGAAACATTTCTATGGTGCCCAAAAAAATTAAAAAGAGGAATGACTGCCAAAAGCAAAGGCCCAAACATGAGTGCAGTATCGGGAGCACTTTTGTTCCCAGCAGAAAGCTCTGGTAAAACAGCGGGCGCTGCTAGAAGCTGCCTGTCTACTCGCCAACTGCAGGACAGGGTGTGTGTCTGCACACATTTTTATATATTAGGTTTCAGTTTCATATTTCTTTCTCTCTTGTGGAGGGAAAACTTTCTTTCAACCCGGTCTTCCTCCCGTCTTGTTTTTTACATGCACCTTTTCCAATCATATTAGATCCTGTTACACCCATTTCCAACTTTGTCTTCCTCCTCCTCCTCCTCAGTCCCTGTACAGCTGAATCTGTTTAGAATCAACTTCCCTTGGATTATGAGGCACACTTCTGCTCACTCCAGCCCCAGACGAAGACACGTGTCCCCTGGCCACCTCGAAGCGGAGATGCTGACGATGACTTGACTTCCGAATGTGACTCTTAGTATGTCTTCTCCCCAAGAAAAGAGCTGGGTCCCCCACCTGTCTGCAAGCCCTGCCTGGTGGTTAATTCGATCAGTACCACTCAAGCCCAGCAATCCAAGGTCTTCATTTAATTTTTTTTTTTTTTTTTTTTACTATTATTTTTTTGGGCTGCATGGGGTCTTCGCTGCTGTGCGCGGGCTTTCTCTAGTTGCGGCGAGCGGGGGGGCTACTCTTCGTTGCGATGCGCAGGCTTCTCACTGCGGTGTCTTCTCTTGTTGAGGAGCACAGGTTCTAGGCATGCGGGCTTCAGTAGTTGTGGCTCGCGAGCTCTAGAGCGTAGGCTCAGTAGTTGTGGCGTACGGGCTCAGTTGCTCAGCAGCATGTGGGATCTTCCTGGACCAGGGCTCAAAACCATGTCCCCTGCACTGGCAGGCGGATTCTTAACTACTGCGCCACCAGGGAAACCCCAAGGCCCTGATTTTTAAAGAGATACTTTATACTTCCTTGATAAGGTCCTGAAATGAAATTCATGAATAATATAACCTATCCATACACACACAATTAACAAAAAAAATTAATAGGATGTCCTACCTTTGAAGAAGAGGAGAAAATTGATAAAATAATACACGCTTTTTAAAGGTAACTGCTTGGATAAGATGATACCAGAAGTCCATAATGAAACAGACAAATGTTCACACCTACTTGTAGGTTTGGATTCAGGGAACAGAAATCAAAATGTATCAAATTTTGTTGATATGTTCTCTTTACACTTGACATCTTGAAATAATATATTTTTATGCAGACATAATATTGTATTGGTAAACCAGTTCTCTGGAAAGAAATACACACACACACACACACACACACACACACACACACCCACCAACACCCTGATTGGTAGCATTTGCCAATTTCCATGGTGTAAATACTCTCACCATGGTTAGTCTCAAGCTACCAACATGACATCGTAGAATGCAAATTTGGGAAGAAATGGGCAAAATCTGCTCATATGAGCTGGCAGGAAGCAGCTCTGGTGCATAAGCTATTTAATCACCATGAGTATAACAGCTAAAAATGTAGACAAGTCTCATGTTATGATGACACTACCATGAGAGGCACTGCATGATTTTTCAAGACGGTGACCTAATATTGCTAGCTTTGAATAAAACACAGTACAATCTTCTGTTAACTTACAAGGCCCCTGCATTTCTAGGAGAATCCATACCCACTGTGTTTCTGGCAAAACAGAGTAGATTCTGGGCTGAGATCACTGCAGACAGGTAGTTCACTGATCTGAATGTCTAATGGCACAAGTGTGTGTTACCAGGATGCGGGCAATTTCTTTTTATTGCATTGAACTGTCTATGGCATCACAGGATGGATTTATGGACGCCAAGTGCTAAATACCAGAGACTGCCATAAATGCCTCCACAAACTGCCCAAAGTCCCTAACTGGCAGTCCTGCTTCTGTTGAGAACCACGTCTAGATCGTTGCTGACTAAAGTGTGGTCCTTGGACCAACAACAATGGCATCACTTGGGAGCCTGTTAGTTTGTAAGAAACGCAGAATCTCCACCTAGACCTGCGAAACCAGAATCTGCATTTAACAAGATTCCGGGCCCCCCAGTGACTCATAGGCACATTACAGAGCAGAAAGACCTCGGTTAGCTCGCGAACTTCAAGACTGACCAACTGTGCAGGAATCCTGCTTGACGATGGTACAAACAATGCAACATAAACCACTGGCTCCGTAGAAAAGCTAAGTAATAAGCCTCACTTAGTGGTGGCACCATGCTCTGCCATCATCCCCCTTGGTTATAACCATACTGCTTGGCCAGGAGCTCCTGTGCACCAACTGTCTGGAGGACTACTGAATGAGTCAACCGAAGACGTACTTACTATGTGTGCTATCTCACACCTCCTCTCACCTAACCCATACATTGATCTCTCTTTAAAAATGAGAACCAGATGAGAGAAGCAAGGCACAGAGAGGTTCAAGACTTCACGGAACGTCACACAGTTAGGAATGTGAACAGTCAGGATTAGCAAAGGTAATCATTCTACATTAAAAAAAATTATTCTGGATACTGGGGGGGTGGGGGGATGGGATGAATCGTGAGAATGGGATTGACATACATACACTACTATGTAAAAAGTAGATAACTAATGAGAACCTACTGTATAGCACAGGGAACCCTACTCAATGCTCTGTGGTGACCTAAATGGGACGGAAATCCAAAAAAGAGGGGATATATGTATACGTATAGCTGATTCACTTTGCTGTACAGCAGAAACTAACACAACGTTGTAAAGCAACTATATTCCAATAAAAATTAATTTTAAAAATATTAAAAAAATTATTCTATGAGTGCACAGTGAGGGTCAGCTGTGAGGTGCTGTAGACAATGGGCTCCTTCCATCCCATAATGATGACAGCTTACTCTTTCATAAATCTGTGTATCTGCAAAGCAAGTTCACAGGTGTCAGCTCATTTGAACTTCCAAATACCCAATAACCTACTAACTCGACTGAAAGATGAAGAAACTGGGACTCAGCAAGGAAGAGTGAAGGAACTTGTCCACGTTACTCAGCTACTAAGTGGTAACAACAGAAGGAAAACTGAGGTAGGTGTTGTCTTCTATTTGCCTCGAGGCTTAGCTAATGCCTGGAGTTGGGAGGTCACACAAAAGGCGCCTTGGGATGGGTAGGGGTGGTATTGGGAGCTGGGTTTCTCAAGATGTCCCCAGGCTCTTCCTTGGCTCTGTTTTACTGTCCCCAACCAAGCATGTCATCTGGCAGGAACAACCAGGGATGTAGGTTACGTATCAGATATGCTGTCCCTTCCTCATCCGCCCAACCTAATCTCATTCTCCCTTCCTCCCCCCAGTAACTGTGAGAACTCAGGGAAATTAAAGTGGGAAAATAAACATGTACTGACAATCTGGGACGCAGTTCAATTAAGAGCCATAAGTAATATTTACAGCAAAATCTCAACACCTATTAGCATGAGGACGGAGCGGGGAATAGCTGCAGCTCTGCACATAAAATGTGTCCGTTCCTTATCCACAGCTCCTCGGCTCCTTGGAGGGTGATCTTGTTGCCACCTTTTCACCAAAATCAATGCCAGACCAACAGGTTTAAACACAGCCTCTGGACAGCAAGAGGGAGGGGGAAAGAGAGGGAGATGGAGAGAGACCAAAATGGAAACGGTGACTCTCTCTGGGTGGAGGGCTCATGGGTGATTTCAGTGCTCTTCTTGGTGAATTGTTTTCCCCAAATGTTCTGCAGTTTTTTTAAGGTAAACTTTCAGTTTTGAGATAATTATAGATTTACACACAGTTGTAAGAAATAATACAGAGATCCCAGGCATCCTTTATCTAATTTCTCCCACTGGTACTGTCTCTCCAAACGAGATAGGACAATATCACAACTGGGAAATTGACATGACGACAGTCAAGATGCTGACCATTTTCATCCCACCAGGATCCTTAACGCTGCCCTCGTATGGCCACCCCTACTTCTCTCCCGCCTCCGTTTCTCCTTACCCCTGGCAAACATTAATCTGTTCTCCATTTCTACAACTTTGTCATTTCAAGAGTGTTATGTAAATGGAATCATACAGCACATAACCATTTGGGATTGACTTTTTTTTTCATTCTTCTATAGTTCTTTTGCAGTCAAAGAAGATATGCTGTGTGTGTGTGTGTGTGTGTGTGTGTGTAAAGCCTCACCATTTTAAGGTGCAAGTGTTTCTTGAGTTGTCTCAACAATGTGGATTCAATGTCTAGGAACTGCGAACGTGTCCTCTTCTGCTGAGATGTGATCCTTGACCCTCTGGGGTTTGGTAAGTGTTTCAGTCCTCTCTTCACTGGGTTTAATGTCCCTGGGTTTCCGGCATTCTGGCTGAACTAGCCCCCCTTTGTGATGACAGTTGGTTTTGCTTCCTGGGAATGACCAAAGCACAGCCCCAGCTCCCTGCATTTGCTTTCCTCTGCTTCTCCACTGTCCAAAGCACAGCCCCACAGAGTTACACAAGGAGGCTCCCAAGCTACCAGCCTTCCCTACAAACCTGGACGCAGAGGGAAAGGGTCATGGCCAAAAGATGGCTTCCGGCTTGTAATTTTGTAGGGCATTCTAGAAACCAGAGCGAGGTGTAGTAAAAAGACCTTTGGAGCCAAAGGGAGTGAATTTTTCCACTCAAGGTTTTTCTGCCCTTGAGCAGGGGTCTGAGACTCAGTTTTCTCAACTGTAAAATGGGGACAAAACCACATGCCTTTATATTTATGGATTTTATCTATGCAGAGTGATTATGAAAATTAACTAAAGTAGAGGTAACTCTCTGACCGCCGCATACGTAACACGTCCAAGTCTGTGAGCCCTCTGGCTACTGTTACGGCTAATAAATTAAATTCATACAGATAAATTCACCTTGGGAAACGCACTTTGGTTTCTAGTCACTCAATCATTTTCTCTCTCCTTCTCAGTATATAACACAAAATACTCGCTTCCCCAAGGAATGGTTTCTAGGCAAGATCCATGCAGATGCCTCACTAAGCGGTCTGTATTAAATCTCCAATCTTGCGTGGCTTGGGGGGGAAAAAAAAAAGCGTCTCACTCCTGAGAAGTGTTCAGGCTTTGAGCGATGTCAAAGGCCTTTGAACAAGCCTTAGAAATGACATCCATATTTGTCCATTTTTGACTTAAGCTGCTTTTGGTTCAACCACTGCCAGTAATTGCCTTGATGCGGTATCATCCAGAATGACACAAAACGTGGAGGAAGCAGCAAGTTGCTGGCGAGAATTAGGAAGTAAAGGAGTCACTGTCTCGTTCACTTCTCCAAGGGTTGGAAGCAAGGAAAATGAAACTCGCGTTGAAAGGTAGAGTCTCCACAAACCATGATAAGAGCCAAGTGACATTTTACACAGCTCAAGCCTCCTGGTTCAGCCTAGCCGTTCCAACAAAAGCCATCTACATATGTAGCTCACTGTTTCCTGACGTTTCCACGTGTTGTTTTTGGCTTCTCCCCCTCCCTCCCTCCCTAAGCAGCGAGGAACAATTTGTGATTCTGGAATTTCTCGTTAATATACTCTGGACTCTGGTTTCCATGGTGTGGGATGAAGACGGGGCTTCTGTGTTCTGAGAACGACCTCCACTTTCCCTTTCTTCTCTTCTACTCCACTTCCCCATCCATCTTTCATCTCTACCTGCTAACCCTTGACTCTGGTAAAAAAAAAAAAAAAAAAAAAAAAAAAAAAGGTTCTTGGCAAAGGCCTGTCTACTGCCTGGCTCCCTCAGCTAAGAAATTCGATTTCATCTCAGTCCTGTGATTAGGAATCCAAACCACAGGGGCTTCGGATGCAGAGAATGATTAAGTCGATCTGAATTTAGATGCAAGATCCTGGGTTCCAGTCTCCACTCTGCCACTTACCAGCTGCCTGATCTGAGACGAGCTGCTATGTATCCCCGCATCTCACCTTCTGTACCAGGCAAACGGTCTAACGCCATCCACCTTGAGGTTTGTTTTGAGGATTAAATGAGGCGCTGCCTTTGGAAGGCCTGAGTGCAGTGCAGGGGCTTATACTACTCACTCCTTTTCTTTCCAATCTGCATGCCTGATGACATGCAGGGGGCAGAAGTGTCTGAAAGTACTGAGGCAGGATCCCTCCTCGCTAAACTCCGGGATGCCGCCTTTCAGGTGGGTCCATGGTGCTGAGCCCTTGTGGGAATGAGAAAAAGGAGAATTCAGTCCCATGGGAGTCACTGTCCAAATTGCAAAGGAAGCCCCCCGATCTCCGGCCAGGGCCATTGGCTTTTGCAAATGGAAACATGATGCTGGCCCCCGCGTTTGCCCTCTGCCTGCTGTCCTCACATAGACCACTTCTGCCCAGCCTTACAGGAAGCTCGCCCTGAGTGCTCTGAGCTTTTGGAAAGGGAGAGTCACCCCAGGTGGGAAACAAATGCCTATTATCCACTGTTGTTCCTGCCTCTTTACAGAGAAGAGGCCTCGCTGTATAGATCTCTTCATTTTCATGTGTGCATACAAGGTCACTTTCTCAACCAATCAATAGAACAATGTGAATACACAATTTTCATGTCACAGTGTATATTCTGGAATTGAAATACATGGATGGGAACAAGAAGAGCAAGGCTTTTAAGAAGTGGCGGCCTCGGGAGGCACATCATCTTATATTGTCTTGTCGTTCGTCTCAAACATATCTGAGGACACAACTGAGATTCTTACCTTCATGGAAAGTCAGAAACAAAAAAAACAAAGTACTCTGAATGATTTAAGATTTGAATTTTGCCTCTTTTCTTACTAAACGATGTCCAAGAGATTTTTCTAAATGCCTCCTAGCAATATTTTCGCAATAGTTTTTTGGGTTCTTTTTTTCCACTTTAGTTTCCCCTTCTAGCCAAGCCTGCTCACCTCTTCGAGAGGTCAGACTGGGGAAGGATGACTTCTCCAACTGCTGTGTGTTCTTAGACAAGTCACTTAACTCCTCTGTTTCTCCCTCTATGAAATGCAGTCATAATAACTGCTCTAGCCAACAGGAGCGCCGTAAGGTCCAAAACCGATCTGTGTATGAAAATTATGTGAATATCTTTAAGCGCTCCAAATGCTTGACTGCATACCATGTCCAGCATACTTCCATTTTTTTTTTTCTTTCAGTATACAACAGTTTCACTAACACACTCATGGACACTTTTTATTTTAATGGATGTTTCCCTTTTAAAGTCACCTTTGTTATTGACCCCCTTTAAGAGGATTCGATAGTTATCAGTACATAGGTTTCGAGCCTCTGTTTTACTATTAGGGTGTTTTGCACACCGCTTTGAATATTGTAGCTAAAAGAATAAAAGTTAGATTGAAATATTAAATAATTTGGCTAGGCAGAGACATTTTACCGGAATGCTGGCACTTGTTTTCTCAGTATTGAAAAGACCACTATAATAATGAGAGGCAATGCTGAACTAAAAAAAAAAAAGCTGTGGAAGGAAATAAATTGGACTCAAATCCGTATATTAGCTAGCATTTCATTTTTGGAGCTTCACTTGCCTTCTATGTAAAATGGGCACATTTACAGCAACCTCCAGAACTCCTGAAAGGACTGAGTCCTCGAAGAGACTGGAAACAAAGTTTGTAAGATCCTCAGCAGAGGGTCTGGCTCATGGTAGACCCTTGATAGATATGAACTGCCATCATGATTGCTCAGATGAACGTGGTATGTACACGTGACTGTTATAAATAGTCATGATAATAATAAAAACTAAACCTTCATATTTATATATTCCCCAATATTTTTGGTTCCGCATAAACTAGTCAATTGACATACACAAAACACCAAGGTTAGCTTTCCTCTTTGTCTGCATCCCCTCCGGACCCTAAATTCGCTGCAATTCGCTTAATCTATTTAGAAGTCGGTAGAATGTTCAAGAACTGAACAAGGATTTCTGGAACCCAGGCTCTATGTGTAACAAACGAGGCTGTACCTAACGAATCCCAGGCAACCGGGATTTCACATTCTGGACCTTGCTGTATCTGCCAGCCTCCGCCCCTTGCTTACATACCCTCTGAGGATGCACTTTTCACATTTACTGTGTTTCTTTGGATGGCAACCTATACACCTCTCAATAAATTGTGGTTTGCCTACGAGCTGACGGGCGCAGAACGCGAAATTCAATTTGCGCCAATTTATGAGACACACACACGGCAATCTTGGAAACTTTCCTGGGGCTCACTTTATAAATTAACCCCTTATTTCAATATTCTGCAGACTTAGCACAGGCCAGTGCTTGATGGGGACAGTGGCCCAGGTCAGCCTTTTGGGTCTCTTGCTATTTGCTGCCACAATACACGGGCCCCGCTCAGCACAGCCTACGCTGATTTACGAGATTTATGAGAAGAGGGAAGTGTCTGCACCTCTTCGTCATTCAGGCCACAGGGTCCCTGGTCTTACTGGGCTCTGTGTGTACTAACTTCCAGATTTCCGTAACCGAGGCACATGTGAAAGCCAGAGTGTGGGATGCGTGTGTAGGCAGCATATGGATTTGACTGAAGATGGCTTCATTCATTCACTCATTCATTCATTCAACCAGAATGTTTGGCAAAAGCCAAAGGGATACAAAACAGAATGAGACGCAATACCTGGCCTCAAAGAGTGTATATTCCGCCTGTATGTTACGGTAGGAAAAGCATGAAATTTATGAGCCAGCACAGCCTGACTGCAGGGCTGCCTCTTCCACTTATGAGCTGTGTGATTCTGGGGAACTTTCCGACTCTCTTAAGCCTCAGTGTCATCGTCTGCAAGATGGGTACCACCCTACCCAATTTCACAGAGGATGCATTGAGGAAATGATGCTCGGGAAATTGCCGTGCAAACTCTAAGCAGCACACAAGCGTTCAAGACTCTAACACATGTGCCAGCAATACACAGGAGGAAGGAACACACTGGGCAGTAAAGGAACAAAGGCGAAGCCAATGAAAATCAGACACAGGAGTGGAGAGCCTAGTGGGGTTATTCTAACTAGGTGGTCCTCGCTGTAAGTTGTGCGTACAGTAACCCGGTTTTCTTTCCTCTCGGTAAAGAAGAAAGTGGGGGAAGAGGAACAGGTCACAGGGGAAAGAGGAGGAGACGGGCCAGACCGCTAAGTGAAAGAGAGAATCACGTCCGTGCCCGAGGAAGAAACGGTGGACTAGAAAGCGTGGGAACCGAGGACTGGTGTGAAAAGAGGAAAAAAAATAAAAAGAGAAGCTGCTGAGCCCAGTCGCTTTGTGTTTCTAGATCCCACCAATGCTCAACTGAAGTCTCCGAGGGTGGGACCCACCACACTGTCCAACGCAGAGGTCAGCTTCTTACTCTCGGGGCGGGGTGGGGGCAATAACATAAAATTGATGATTTCGAAAGCTACTGCTGTAATGGTTATAAGTGGATGGACTCTGTCTTTGGAGAATTTCTCTAAGGAATACGATCAAGGGAGGTCAAGGCTCCCTCCCTGACGTTAACACCTCCGCTCACTCGCTGGCCTCTGTGACCCCACCGTTAAAGATGGACTCCTCTGGGGTGTCCATGCTCCAATCACAACCACTCCAGAAGGGGCGATGACTTTTCTGATGCAGAGGGAAGGGATGGATGCAATTCCCCACACTTCATGCCTCTGCCAACAGCTGAACCAGTGAACCTACCAGGTGTCCATGAGAGCCAGTGGACTGAAGTGGCAGATGGTGGTGATTTTAAAATATGCCAGCAAGATCCTGGAGAGCCCTCCCTTCAATGCGCAGCCAGTTTCCCCTCTCCTTAAGCACAGTCTTTAGTGGCTCTTTTCCAGTGACTAGAACGCAGATGAAGATGTAGTGTGTGATGTCCAAGACGAGTGTCTAAAAGGCATTGGAGGGGCTTCCCTGGTGGTCCAGTGGGTAGGACTCTGCGCTCCAAATGCAGGGGGCCCGGGTTCAATCCCTGGTCGGGGACCTAGATCCCATGTGCATGCTGCAACTAAGAAGCCCGCATGCCACGACTAAGACCCAGCACAGCCTAAATAAACAAATGTTTTTACTTTTATATATATATAAATTATATATATATATATATATATATATATATATATATATATATATATATATATATATAGAGTGTGTGTGTGTGTGTGTGTGTGTGTGTGTGTGTGTACCAGATGTGTTCTTAGGCAGAATTCTGCTGATAATCTCTAGGCTAGTTTCTTTTCTTTATATATATATATATATATATAAAGGGTGTTGGAGCTTCATCCTCAAACTCTCTCTGAGATCACCCACTTGGCCAACGGCTGTATTGTGAGGATGCCTAAGCATCACCATGGAGAGGCCCACACAGTGAAGAAATGTGTCCTCCTGTCCAAAGCCATTTGTGCGCGCCATTTTGGATGTGAAACCAACAGCCCATGAAGCCTTGAGAGACCACAGCCCGAGCCAACGGCTTGACTGCAACTTCATGAGAGACCCCCGAGGCAAAGCCAGCTATCTAAGCCACACCCTAATTTCTGACCCATGGAAGCTGTAAGATATTAAATGTTTATTGCTTTAAACAATGAAGTTTTGGGGGTAACTTGTTAGGCAGCAATAGATAACTGCTACAAAAAGAAGAGAGACAGAAGTAACCCAAACAGCTAACCCCGAAAACAAGATTAGAGGAAGGCCATTCAAGAAACAAAAGTTACATCAGGATCAACTATGTTAGAACCTGCTAACTGTCACTCTCTTTCC
>NW_006799564.1:296178-306798 GCF_000442215.2 Lipotes vexillifer
TTCCCTACCAGCTCCTGCATCTTCTAGGACATTCTATTCTAGGGCTGGGAACGGAGTGCAACAGATAGGTGCTCATTAAAAGCTTCTGGATGTAATTCTAGTAATTGCTATCTTTGCAAACATTATTATGTCCAGGGATTATGCTTCAGGCTTTTTAAGATTTTTCTTTTCTGATCCTCTCAATGCTCCTAAACATGTGGCTAGCATTATGATCACACTTTCAAAGACAAGAAAAGAAATTCAAGAAGAGAAAAGTTTAAGGGAGCTGCCCAAGGTCTCATAACCTAATAGTGTGCAGCCCCTCTCCTACCATGGAGGTCATGGATGCTGGCACTGTGCAGCTGGGGACATGCACCTGGGTTCCCAGGCGGGGTACCAGTGTACTTCAAGCTACAGGACAAACTCAGTGCATCTTCCCAGAGCATCAGTGTTACTCACAGCTAAGCAAATTAAAACTTCATTTTTACATTTATATGAACATAGATATCTTGAGGGGAATGCAAACTTCCCCTGAAGCTTTTAAGATAAATCGTAGAGGTTCACAGTGGGCTACTTTCGGGGGTGTCCCAGACCCCCAGGAGCGCATGTGCATTCTCTGTTGAAAGCGCCAACTGAGGCACAGCTTGTAGAGCAGGAAATGAAGGCTGGATAGGGGACGTGACCTCCAAAGTCACAGAGCTGGCAATTAGAAAGCTGGGGTTCCCAGCCTCCACCTCCTAGGTGAGTCCCATCTCTCCAGGCCCCTGCAGCAGCCAGGCTGCAGCAGCTGCAAGGTCTGAGGGGCTTGGAGCAAAGCCCTTCCTTCTCACACGGTCTTCACTCCCCAAATATCACACCCTGCCCTCCCCTGCGACAAGGACTGTGATTACTGCTGCATCATTAGTGCCCTCAAAGAAAACACGGTTTCCAGATATTCCTAAATGTGTTTGCAATGACCGCAATGGCCCTTTTGATAAATAATTGCAGAAGAGGCGCCTGACCTGGAGGCTGCAGGGGGTAAGGATGGAACTGGAGGAAGAGGCCAGCAAGCTCTGCGAAGAGAAAGCGTCATTCACAGTGGCGAGGAGGCAGGGCGCTCTCTGACTCCCAGGGGGCCCTGAGCTGCTCAGATGTTCCCTCCAATACAAGCTGATGCCATCCCGTTCGGCCAAATCGACCTCAACAGCCCAGAAGGCGCAGCCGCACCTGTCAGCCCCAGTCGGCGCTGCGGAAATTTTGTTAGTAAAATAGATGTACTGAGATTCAATTTTTCGATTGTCTGAAGGCTTAATTTAGTGACCTTGGAGAAGATCTCCTAGAGGTGAAAGAAGACACTGGGAATCTGCCTGGAGGGGGCGGGGGAGTGGGGGACAGGGCTTCCCTGGTAATGGGTAATTTGTTTACTCTCATTTTCAGGCCTCTTCGGGAAGCTGCGAAAATAGTCAGATAGGCACTACCATTTTCTTAATGAAAAAATAAAAAATCAAAGAGGCACAGGGGGTTGGGGAGATATGAGAGAGAGAGAGAGAGAGAGAGAGAGAGAGAGAGGGGGGGGGGGGGGGAGATATGAGAGAGAGAGAGAGAGAGAGAGAGAGAGAGAGAGGGAGGGAGGGAGGGAGAGACTATCAGCCATGCTGTGCTACCTTCTTAAGAGCAAGTAGACATTAAGATAATATATATACACATATGCATGGATGTACTTATTAACAGACAGACAGAGATACGTTGACTGGGAAATTTTTAGACGTACACGAAAGGAGAGAAAATAATAACCCCACAGAGCTGTCTATCATCTAGATACGAAAATTACTACGACGTTGACACTGCTTCCGTCCTTCCTTCCTTTCTGCCGCCTTCTCCCACTTTCCTTCACCCCTTCCCTCCTTCTCATTATTCTTTTGTTGTTATTATAGCTGTTGTCACTGCTGCTCCTCAAGTATTTTAGGGTAAGCCCCGTGTCGGATGGTATTTTGAGGACGCTAGGTCACTCTGGTACCCACCAGTGTCACTTATTCACAACCCAATTCAAAGAAAGATGTTCATGGGATGGAGGGGGCCCTGGAAATGGCAGTTCCAATTCTGGCTCCAGTCCTCACTTGCTGTGGGACCCTGAGATATTCTCCGCCTCTCTTGAGTCTCAATTTCCTTTGAGTGGAAAGGATCGTGGCTTGTATACCTGTCGGGGGGATTGAATGAAATGATTCTGTGTACTAAAAATGCCAACCACCGTATCGGTAAACAAAGGATGCTGCAGTCAGCAGACAATGCAGCCACCCTCGACGGTGCACTCCGGGGAGACTCGGGATGAGAAAGCACAGGATGGATGCTGGCCCCAGAGAGCTGAGGTGCACATCAAAGGAATGATTTCAGTGGGTCCGGACTCCTGCATCTTCCCATACAGAGAAAGGTGCTAAATTCCTTAACTCGAGATGTCTGGTTTTCTTTAATTAACAGTCATCTTTTGAAGTTCTGACTCCCTGGTCTTTGTTGCAAAAACTCCTATATATCCTGGTTCCCCCCTGACCTCTTTGGGACAAGGTCTCAAACGATCTGAGACGCTGTGCCCCGGGCTTAAGTCCTCAGTTTTGTACGCCGAATAAAACATAACTCTCAACTTCTATGAATTTTTTTTCCAGTCAATTCCAAAATCCTCAGCGTGGAATCTGCTACAGGTTAAGGGAATGGTCGTCTGTTCATTTTTGCTGCTTGTGCCCCACGCGGTTCCAAAGATCCTCAGCCTGGGCCTCTAGAAAATCCTTTAGACCATGAATGGGCAAACTTTTCCTACATAGAGCTAAACGGTAAACATTTTGGGTGGGCGATGTCTGTTAAAACTACTCAACTTTGTTAGTGTAGCTTGAGAGTAGACAAAAGGTAGCCAATCAGGCAAGGCTGTGTTCTAATAACAATATGTTTTAAAAAGGCGAGCCAGTTGGATTTGGCCCTCGAGCCATAGTTTGCTGCCCCTTTTCTCTAGATGAGCTTTACTCAAGATGTAATCTGTGTATCACTGTGGGGAGAATCCTGTGCTGCGTGCTGCTTGTTAAACACACAGATCCCCGGGCCCCATCCTGGATCGACTAGATTTTACAGCAACTTTGAGATGAGGTCTGAGAAATGGCCCCCGAGCAATCCTAAAGCAAGTGAAGTTTGAGAACCCCTGTTCTAGTCTGACTTAGAACCCGTGTCCCTTGGTAGGTCTGCCAGACCTGGAAATAAAACCGAGGAGGAGGAAAGTGTGAAATAAAACAGGCTTTCCTGGGGCTAAATTCTGCTCCTTGATTCATAACTGGCCTGAGCGAGCGTCCAGTGTTCTCGGGATGCTATCGCCGTAGGTCACTGAGTAGGCGGGACAGGAGCGAGTCTTTGCTCTTCCCTCGGGCTCAGAACTCAGCGGGCAGACAAACAGAAACAGGAGCCTGGGGCGTGCCGGGACCAGGAACTCAGGGAACGAATCTAAAGGAAGACACGTGATCATGGGATGCTTTGCGGGTCAGAGGAGCAGGGAGAGGGGTGGCCGATGTCAAGAGAGCTGGGAGGATTGCTCAGCAAGACTTAGGTCAGCCAGATCTTTCGATTAAATACACGCTATGGGACACGCGCCGAGCATCGCTTCGAGCGCATCACAAGCATTAACTCGCTTTGCTCCTCATGGAACACGTGAGGTGGGTGCTATTACGGTCGCCATTTCCAGGATAAGAAAACGGACGCCCAGAAAGGTTGAGTGACTTGCCCAAGGTTACACAGAACAGCGATTTGAACCCAGCTGCTCTGCTGCAGGATACACAGGATGTTGCTTCCCGCATCATACATATTTCTCACAAAAGCACTGCTAACGTGAATCAAGGGAGCCCTGATTTAGCCAGGACGAGGTCACTGCTCAGAAATTATATCCTGTCCCCTTGCTCTGTATTGGACTGTCCGGAGGCTCACCCGCCACACCCTATTCCCGAAGAGCAAGCCTGGCCCTGGTTCCATCAAGTTCGAGGCCCACTCCCAGGCCTTCTCGAAGCCTTGCAGTAGCTGCCCCTCCAAATGTTGGGGTCAGGGCAGACTCTCATTTGCTAACCCTCGGAGCCTCCTATAAGCCTGGGGTAGCATGGCAAAGGGGAAGAGAACCAAGGGTTTAAATCCCAGCTCTGCAATTCATAGCTCTGTAGCTTTGGAAAATTCCTTAACCTCCAGGGCTCTTGACTGCCTCATCTATGAAATGGGGAGAGTCACATCTACATTTCAGGATTAAAGAGAAGTAGGCGTACAGAACGCACAAAATGCTGCTCAGGGACAGAGGCAGGATCACCTCTGACACTTGGTTTCAAACCCCGCTCTGAGTTCCAAATTGCTCATTTGTAAAAAAGAATTAATAACAGTACACACTTTAGAAGGTTGGGGGGTTAGAGACAATGACGGTAGCAACAATTAATGAAAGATAACTGGCATACAATATGGTATGAGAATTAATAGTGCAGGGTTTGGCATGTAGTATAGATTATACTGTGGTTATTATTAATACGTGTCTAATTACGTTTGGCACATAGTAGGACCTTAATAAATACAATGTACTGCTATAAATCAAATTACTACATATAATTATACAGTAAGGGAAACTAAAAGTGCCCAGTGTCGTGCTGGGTGTCTTTAGACACCCTACAGATTGCAGACAACGGTCACAATGACGGTGATGATGTCAGAAGTGTGTCCATGGCAGGCGCTGCCCTGAATGTCGGTCCTAACGCTCTCCTGCTTCCCTCTCACCCCCAGCCTCCTCCACCCACAGGAATGACTGCCAGTTTTGTATTCCAGTTCTGACCTCGCCTCTGTATCCAAACTGTCCTCTCTGGAGGCTGCTCTTTTGTTGTCATCATCTTTGCCACTGTGACAGGGAGCACGAGATAGGCCTTGCTGTCCCCAGGCCCCCGGTGGGGCATTCAGATTAGATTAGCCGGTAGCCCTCTTTCCCCACTATAGGCCTTGCTGTCCCCAGGCCCCCGGTGGGGCATTCAGATTAGATTAGCCGGTAGCCCTGTTTCCCTACTGTCACTGGCTGCCTCGTGTATTGTTGGCAGGGGTGTCATTAAGGCCTCATGGCCTGAGGAGCTAATAGAGACACGAGGACTTCCCCGGTTGCCAACGCCTGCAGCACTTTGCACCTAGTGACACCCAGGAGTTAATTCCCCTTGTGACCTGACAATTTCCACTTCAACTCTGTCCCTCAACATGTCAGCCAGCCCAGTCCCCTCACTGATAGATAAATCCGCCCAGAGCCCAGGCCTAACAGGGAGGCAGGGATGTGCCTGGCTCCTGTCCTAAAATAACAGCACAGACTGGTGCATGTGGTTTCTACCTGTTCTCTTAGACCTCACTTTTCTGGGTCCTTTCAAGCCCTGGAGTCTTCCTGCTGGAACATGGAGCCAGAGGAGTGTTGAGGGGAAACATGTGGATAACAGAGGAGGGTCTTAGAACTTACACACCTTGCCCTGGAGCCACGCAAACCCCAGCTCCACCACTTTCTCAGTGACTTTATGCTGCTGACCTTTACTATCCTCATCTGTAAAATGGGCTTGAACATCCCACCTTCCCTCCAAAGACTGCTCTGATGTAATTGCCAGTGCTCGACCAGTGTCAGCTCTCACTGTTTCAGCAAATCAGCCATTCTGGTCATCATTTATTTAACCTTTCCAACGATGCTGATGTGCTTTGCAGATAAATCTGCTGGAGCCGCACAGAGAGGCAGGCTGGGGTCCTGAAAGGACAGCCTTGGGGTCAAATCTCCCAATGAAGCTATTTATCATGAGCTCTCCGGCTCCCCTGCCACCATCTGTAAAATGCGGGAAAGCACTTGAACCTGGCTGGCCAGGCGTAACGATGCAAGCGACATACCTAAAGAAACTTAGCTCAGCGTCTGGAGCATCGTGAGTGCTTGACGATTCCACTTAAAGAGAAAAAAAGACCGGGGCAGAGATAGAAATGGCGAAGGCAAGGAATCCATTGGGAAGTGGGTAGTCTTGTATATTTCACACCAGCGTGTTCTTGGCTGTCCTTAAACGCGCACATTTGCAGGAATATCTGCACACATTTATGTAAACTCCCTGACACCAGGGACTAGGGCTGTTTTACCAAACGTGGTACAAAGAGAGGAGTATCTCTGGAATGATGTATGTGATCATGTGGACAGGTGACCCTCTCCTTCTGTGGCACCCCGGGACGTGGGTCACCACGGCTAACATGGCTTCCCTTAACCCACGGCTATGGCTTCCCTCACATCTTTCTACGTTAGGAAGCACTTGCCTCCCGTTTCAACGTGGAACGGCGGGATGGCATGGGATTCCACACTTCCTCATTCACAGTGGCCACCGCGCTCCATTCGTGGGATTATCAGCCCCTCCCCACCTCAACCCCCCACTGCCCAGAAAAAGCCCGCAGCATCATTAAGGCCCTTCGACACAGCGCCGACCAAGGGCCGACCCTGCGACCATTTCCACCATTAGATTTGAATGACCCTGGCGGCGGGGCTGAAAGGCCGGGAGTACTAATTCAGAGAGAACCACAAGCCCAATTTAAGATTTAATTTGAGATAACCAAGAGCTACTGAAAGTGTATTCAAACTTCTAAGCGTGCAAGAAAAGGCCTTTCCCTGTTTTCGGAGTTGAATATGAATCCAATCTCTCTTTAACAGAATTTATTCACAAATTTGCAAACAACGTGCAAGCTTCCTTTTCTGTTTTTCCAGTTCCTTTTGCTTAATCGAGCTCCCTTATGATGTTTCCTTTTGGTACCCCCCGCCTTTTTTTTTTCCCTCTCCCTTCCTAATTTACAAATGGGTGTCCTTGAGGGATTACTTTTCAATTTGATTACATCCTTGAAGAGAAAACAGGTTTCCTTAGGTATCTCCCCCAACATTCTGGTTCCCTTGGATCCCAGCTTAAAATATGCTAAGTATCTGTTCAACCGTGATGCTGTCCTATAAAAAGTTTTGGCCCTGCCGTGGGACTCCCTGAGACGTAAAGCAAAAGAATGTAAAACACTAGGCCACCCATTTGGAAATCTGTGCTTCTAGGTTCTGGTGTACGTCTAGACTCTGAAGATTTTATTTCTAAAATATTTACAATTCTAGGTGGAGATGGGAATTGGTATGGTTTGGACTCAGAAGCCTGAATCTTAGATGGTATTTACTGAGCATCTATGTTGCGTCCGGCACTGTTGTGGGTACTTTGCATTTTCTCAAAGATTCAGTCGAGCTTTAGAAACAGAGAGACTTGAGCTGAAGTCCCACCTTCCCCCAGGCCTCTTTTCTTTGTCTGTGAAAAGCCACATACCTCGGTGCTTCCCAAAGGCAACTCGAAAAGCTATAAACGTATAAAGCACACGGGTGCCAGAGTACCGCTGGTCACCTGAGCCTGACCCTGTGACACTGTTGGAAGTGAATAACCCTGCCTTGCAAACATTCTGGTCACTGTTAAGATGAGACAAGGGGCAAAGGCAAGGACCACAGCATTTCGCAATCCTGCCGCTGGTTTGCTTTATTTGTCTTCGGGTTTTCAAAATGAGAAGCCACGGGGCCGGCGGCGGGTGGAGGGAGGGTGCACGGAAGGCCAGGCACGGCTGGTGTGGCTGGTTTCCAGCTCAACCTCAACGGTGACTAGCTGTGTGACCTAGTTGCCGGCAAGTCAGCCTGCACTTCCGTGCCTCAGTTTCCTTCTTTTACCTTTCTTCTGCTCATCAGATACAGAGGAGGCTCACCATGAGGGATGTGTGGGTAGAGGCTAAACCACAATTCCTGACTCGTAAAAGATGCACAGGAAAAAAGGCTGAGAGGAATGACCCACGCACCTGTAAGGCAGGGTAGTGAGTTGAACAGTGTTCCCCCAAATTCACGTTTATTCCGAACCTCGGAATGCGACTTTATTTGGAAACAGGGTCTTTGTGGACGGAGTTAAGACAAAGATCGAGATAAGATTATACTGGATTAAGGTCGGTCCCAAGTCCAGTGACTTGGTGTCCTTATAAGAGACTGAAAAGGACACACAGGGACACAGAGATGAAGGTCATGCAAAGATTGAGGCAAAGACTGGAGTGACGCGTCTACAAGCCAAGGGTTGCCGGCAACCGTCAGAAGCTGGGAGAGAGGCATGGAACAGGTCCTCAGAGTCTCCAGAGAAAAAGACCAACCCTGCCACTACCTTGATTTTGCATCTCTGGCCTCCTGAACTGTGAGACAGTAAATTCCTGTTGTTTATTTAGGCCACCTCGCTTGTGGTAACTTGCGATGGAAGCCCGAGGAAACTCACAGAGGTGGTATGGTATGGTGGTATGGTTTGTACTGATTTTATAACACGAGGCGCTTCCCTGGGCAAAGGCCCGGTGTTTTTATTTTCACTGAAATTCTCGGCAAATCTTGGGGTGGAGGGTGGCGGATGTACAGTAATCCTGCCCCACTGATCCCAAGAGAAACTGCCTAGATGTTCTTGGCAGCCGATGGTCAACTTCACTAATAGCAGTGGGGCTTAGAATTTTCTGAGTAGAATTTCTCAGACTGACAGTATGGAACATTTTTTTTTAACGGTGGAAAAGTGATTTAGGAGTAACAAGGTGTCCCCAGACAATACCCTTGGGTCTTATGTGACTCCATCGTTATCTCCTGCATACCGACAGGCCACTTTCACTGGTCTAGGGCAGGCAGAGCTGGAGGTGTCCAGAGCTTTGGGTCACAGGTGGGAAAAAAGATTCCGGCACTGCACACTCGGCTTTTTGGCATTAAGACTACAGGCCGTCATTACTGCTCCTGTTCGATTTCAGGACTTGGGCTTAACCGGCTGGAGGCTTCCCTTATGCTTCCTTCCAGCGGGGACCGGATCTCTGTGCATGCTGAGAGCCTACGAGGGTGCCAGGTCCACAACAGGTGCTCATAACAGTCACAGGAACGATAAAGGTTACAGTAGAATATAAATCAGAAGAAAAAGGTCTGACTTGCATTGTTTTCTTTCTGCCACACTGACACCTTATCACCCCCAGTTTACTGATGTTGCCACCAAAACCGAGAGCAACACATAAATAAATAAATCACCAGTCTAGCTAAGAAGTTGCAGACCCAGGGTTGAGTTCAAGTCTCACGGATTTACAGGCCTGAACCCTGAATCATCATCAGAGATGCCTCCAAGTTTTTGCTTAAGGATGAAAAAAGGCCGGGGATTTGTGGCCCTCGGGCATGCTGGGGTCACCAAAGACACTCAGTGACATAAATAAATGGTGGCTAATTGGACCTCTCATGACAACGACTTGCCTGCTGAGCTTGGTCTGTTTCACCCGGGGAACCAGACAAGGCCGAGAAGATGTAAGAGAAGCCAGTGGAGCCTGCAGATACCAGCCCCCTGGGTGGGGGTGCAGAAGAGTGGCGCCTGTTACAGAACGGTTTTCACTTAATTTTCACAAGAGCCCTCAATCCTAGAGCTGAGCACTCCGAGAGTGTAGAGAGATTAGCGAGTGACTTGCCCAGAAACATTCCATTAAGGTACCATATGCCAGCCCAGGCTTCCTGACTCAGCTCTTAAGCCACACACCTAACCTCCACTTTACACGCCCTCTCTGCGTGCTGATGCGTTTCTGCCAACCTTCTCACTTAGACTTCAACAACCTTTGGAATTAAGTATGACTAGCTCCATTTTAGAGAAGGAGAAACTAAGGCCCCAAACACTTAATGAGTTGACTGGAAAGCTAGTGATAACGCCGAAGGGATAACGCCGAAACCCAGGACCGCCCGGTTCCAGGGCTTTCTACTGTACTTTGAGGCTTGGATCAACACGGGCTTCAGACCAGCTCACAACAACCGTAATCCACAGAAGAGGGTTTTATGCGCTGAGGGAGGCGATGGTGTGGGAGGGTAGGGGTGGGGCAGGAGCTGGATGTACCCAGGCTGGAAAGGAGGTGATGGCTGGTGTGTGGCCCAGATCTCCCTTCCAGGAAGGCCTGTGGCCTTCAGGTGTCAAGCCCTTCAGGAGTGCCTGAAATGCAGAGAGGCACGTCCTTCCTAGGGCAAGGTCACATCCTTCCTGGGGCAGTCTACACAATGACTAGTCGAGGCACGGGGATAAAGGCCTGGCCATACCAGCCCAAGGGGTGTTGACACCGATGGGCCCTCTCAGTTCCAGAGCCTTCCATGAGGTTGGCTGGGCCCCTTGTCTGGCTGCATCTCAGCCCAACTTCTCCCTCTGCTCGTGCCAGCTTGATTCCACAGGTGCTGACCCCAAGCAAAGTTCTGCAAGCCAAACTTGCCCTCTGAGTCAGCTCCCTGGAAAACCCAGTGAGAAGCTTTCTTATTTCTAAAGAAAACCGTCAGTGATGAGAACCTGGGGAGTTCCTGGGAGTTTTAGGAGGAAGCCGGGAGAAGACGGAGCCCGTGTGAGCAGGGCCCGTTTACCCGCACACCGACGACTCATCGCCGACACCCACAAGCGCAGGACTTAACGGGGGCTGCACTTGCACTTCTCTGTTGACATAATTAGTGCTGGCTCCAAGCAAGAGGTTCTGTAGCCAACTTGGCCTGGGTATGTGAGTCTTGATGGGCAAATTTGCAGCAAAGTTCAGCCAAGTTCTATATCTATTTTGTAGTGCGCCTCATGCGCATCTAAAGAAGCCAACTCTTCC